>NC_135692.1:8262269-8562269 GCF_964276395.1 Gasterosteus aculeatus | reverse complement strand
CATTTACTTGTGTTTGCTTTCCAAGTAAGGTTTGATGTTCATGCCACTTTTTATCAATATTTTCCTTAATTAGATCTTGCAGGCAGTAGGTCTGTGTTTTCTCACTTAAAGGAAACATTTCTTATTTAAGGGGACACTTAAGTCTTCACGGACGTTCGAAAAGCTTGACTTTTTTTTAACTTTAAATCCATTGTATCGCACTTATTATTGAAGCTATTTTATCATATTTGATCACTAGGGGTCAAGTAGATGGATTCAACCCTTTTTTCTATTCAATCAACTTATTAAGTTCTTATAGAGGAATTTACAGATTGTAAACAATGGTGACGTAGGTAACCGTTAGCAACGGAAGAACAGGGTGCAGTAGCTAGTCGAGGTATACATTAAACACAACAGAATGCTCGTGCAACCTGAATGAATTGTAGTGCAGAATTTAGAGACCAGATGTATTTGGTGGAGAAACCAAGCGTTGATACTAACTTTACTATCAGTGCTCATTTACACAACGTCTTATACTTCTGAGATCTGACTTTCACAAGGGACGAGTGACTTTCGCCGAACGGTTCCGTGGTTGCCCGTAGCGACGGCACCGCACTCCTCTTCATTCATTACTCACGTCGTCCGCTGCTCTCAAACGCCCGTACTCGTGTCTGAATTACGTGATTATCTGATTTAGCGGAACCTCCGTGGTTTTACATGATGAGCCACTGTAAGTGTTGTGAGCTAAAAAAAGTAGATCCAAGTGCTTGATTAAGAAGACGGTTCATTCTCTGTAATAACACCCAGCATTTGAAAGAACCTTAATGTTCAGCTAAGTCATCCAGTTAGCTGCAGAACAAGAACCCAGAACAATCCATTATTTACTTTGTTACATGGCCCGTAGTTGCAAATTTGGAAGTTGTCTAAGGCCAAAACAATTGTAAAATAGTCTGCCAAGGGAGGTTTTTCATTTTAACTAGATTTGAATAGAAAATGAATTCAAACTGCAAAGACAAATTTAAATTTAATAAAAAGGATAAACAAAGAAATGTCTTAAAATGATGGATGAAGATGTAACGCAGACGCCCTGTGCGATGTAGATAGAACTCTTGAAGAGCTTGCGGTTGAGAAAGTATTGCAAGCTGTGCATCACATGTGTTCCTCAGAGTCCCTCGCTGGCTTTTTAGGAGTAACCAAGCCAGATTGCTCTTGACATAGATAGGGTCCGCTTTGGAGCTTGTTCAGCACATGCTATATCTAACAAATATGTTTGCCTGCAGTATGTGAGAAGTATGGAAACAATTGCTCTGAGAGAATAAGGACAAGCAATGTGCTTACTGTCATGGGAGGCAAACTACATTGAGATAACGAAAAGCCTTAAATCACTGCAACTCCAGCATGTTTAGCTGCAGTTTTTTGGAACAAATGACAAGCATTGACAACAATGCCAAGGTAATATAATCATAGGGGGGCACATTTGCTTTTAAACAGCTCCCAGAGAGAGCTGTTCAGACCCGGTACGAACGCTGCAGCTAAAACACATATTGAGTTTCTTTAAAGGGATCTGTGTCCGCAGGAAAGAGCATACTTTAGCTCTTTTCATATGCACAGGCACAAAGAAAAGCCATCACTTTCCACAAAATGTGTCACGAAACGGAAGGTCCCACCCAAGCTTTTACCTGGGTTACATTGAAAGAAAGTGTGCAGAGCAGGATATCATGGCTATTAGAGAGGAAACGCGGCTTAACCAGCGCCAACAACCTGCTATTAAATGTGTGAATACCTCATTGTGTTGGTGGTCTGAGGCTAAGCCCTAAAATAACAGTGTTTTACATGGCGCTCGCTCCCCTTGGGCCGTGAGCCGCGGCCACAAAGATTTTCACTTTGTCCCGTGAGCGACGCCCTCGTTCACATGCACCCTCACAGAAACACCTAAAAAAAGACATTACATGGGGAAAAAAAAGCAGAAAGAAAGAGAAGGGGGTTGGCTGGGACTTACTCCGCGATGAGTATTCTGAGAGGCAGACAAAAAGGGCCGCGGAAGAATTAATAGCCTTTGACGTTTTTAACTTCCTTTCCAGAATCCAGTTTGCTTGGTGTGTGTGTGTGAGGGGGGGAGGAGGCAGGAGGGGGGTGTGGGGGAGGTTGTGTGGTTGATGATAAGAGCGCCGGGAGGCTGACGTGGGGAGTCCCCAGACAACTGAGTTCATTAGTAATGTCTGGAGAGACACGTCTAAACCCGAGTCCTCCTCTCTTACAGTCCCCCTTATTTCCCTCTCTGGGGCAGAAGAGTATTTATATATATATATAGGTTTTTTTTAACTTTTTGAGCAATCGAGCACTTTTGCTTCCCCTGCTCGCCATGCGTCGGTTTGGTTATTTCTCCGGGCTGTCTCAACCCGGGAAAATGATCGGGTCCCCGCGGAGTTTGTGTGCGACTTATTAGAGTATTTCATCACGGTCTGGTTTGCGAAATTATCGAGGCGGATCAGAAGTGATGTATGAGAAAGATGCGCAGGCGAGAGGACTTGATAAATAACAGCTGTACGGGAAAAACATAAGCTACACATCTGTTATGCAGTCTTTGGACGCCTGTGTTAAATAGATGACAGTGCGTTAAGTATTTTCCTTTACATTTGACTACTTTTAGGCCAACAAAAGCAGCTAAGCAGGGATAAACAATGCGGACATCCCGCAAGCTCCGAGCAGCACCATCCACTCTTTAGCCTTGTCCCTCTCCTCACATCTCTGTTTAAGGAGGATCCAGGTCGAACTCCTGAAAGCAAGGTGGATGAAACGTGATGAAGCGTTCACCTCATTATCCCAACTGCGCAAATGAAAACTTTCGAATGAACCGGAGGGAACCAAAAGCCAACGACTTCCATCATGTTTTCATGCAGCATCGTGTTTGGTCAACGCGTATCTTGTTTCCTCTCATGCAGACCGCAAAGTGAGACCAACGAGACAGTTCAAAGACACCCGTTTTCATTTAGACGTTTGACTAAATGCTGCTAAGCTGTTGTGAATAACATTTTTCGCGTTTGTTTGTGAGGGTGCACCAGCGCTGCGTTTGGTAGCTCGGACTCGTGACCTCGGCGTGAAGCTCCGGCACACGAAGCTCGTTGACGGGAACATCGCTTTCAAACATTTCAAACACGAGCAACGTCTGATTGGAGACAATTGGTCTGACCTGGTGGGCCAGCGTGCTTCACTGTGTGTAAAACCCGCGCCGACGCCGTCCACCACACAGACGACCTTTACCCTCTAGCAGACCTCACTAATTCACGCGATCACTTCATGAAACCTGTGCTCCGCTATCGGTCCAGGCCTTTCCTCTCTGCAAGTCTGTTAGTCGGGAGCTGCCGGCCCATAAAGAGCCCTTCAAATGCGTGTGATGTTTATGCTCGTATACTAACGCGTCCGGGCTCTTTTTTGTTCTCCTGGCTGCATGCGGCAGGCGAGGAGCTCGGCCGTGGGCGAGCGTAACAGTTCTTGACAGAGGAATATCCGCCACGAGGGAATAGCAGCCCTGTGGTCAGATTCACTAAGTGGAAAGTTCTAAGCTGCATTAGATGGAAGAGCTTTTTTATTTTTTTCCACTGCAGATGCCGACTTTGAGGGGCACACTTTGGTTTCGGTCCAGGCATCGCTTTCAGCGGCCAAACAAAGATTTGTAATTTTTCATCAGATTTTCCGAACTTCTATTACCGAAGACGCAACAAAGATGGCGACTTCTTCTTCAGAATTTAAAACAGCGCCGGTCCCACAACGTAACGATTTTCCAGAGGAATGCGCGGGCGGCACTAATGTAAAGGGCGGATCCCCTAAATGTTTTGCGTAAACGTGAGGTAATGTTCCGCGTGGCGGGGAAGCACCGACAAATCTTCATCACGTCCACAAAATTCAACCGCTCGACGTCCAGTTTGCTTATTTCTCATTTTCGTGTAATCAGTCATATTTTTTCCTTTTTCTTTTCCGTGGTGGCAAGGAAATGGATTGTTTATTATCTGGGCCAAATATTTAATGTCCCCATTATTTGAGTGAGTGCATAAACAAATGTGTCATCAGCAATTCATTGCCCGTACAATAACATAGAGGCAGTTTCCCACAGCGGGGCCGCGCCTGGCAGCGGCCCTCCAGCTGCTGGGACGAGGCCAGCTCAGGGTTCAGACCACCGACACACACACACACACACACACACGCACACACACACACACACACACAGAGCTCCACCGCAGAGTCCCACTCTGGCCGGCAATGATCATGCACGCAGCGCTACATCTGTGGTCACTGCAGACACACAGGGCCCCGCTGCTTTGCATCATGGCCACTGGATGTTGTCACCATCAGAACATCTGTTTCAACCTTCTTTGGTAGTGAAACAGTAAATCTTGTTTTTTTCTGGTGGGTTACTGTGTTTTAAAGGTTCAACTACCGTTGAAGCAGATTATTGATGCTGTAAAACGTACAAAACCTGCAATGGTATAGAAGTTTACTCAGAAGTTTCACATTAGTTTTGAACGTTTGAAAGCCAAGTTTAGCCACACTTACATCAGTCTGAAGTAACACTTCAATAAAGCCTCAACCTCCTCCAAATACGCATCAAAAGCCCGGCGTGAAAGCTTTCCTCGACGGAAAAGAAGTTTTCGCTCGCCTGCCGACTCCCTTCGGTAGGAATTTGATTGACTGATGGTTCATCCAATCATAACGTCCCGGCCCTTTATAAACATTTTCCATTGACGGCCGCCTCTCAGATGGTTGCCAGCTGGAGGCGTGAGGGTAGCGTGTCGTTGCTGATAGCTCGGGGTAATTGTATCGCTCTGTTTGGGAGCTCCTCAGTGTCGGGACCAAAAGGTCACGATCAGGTCGCTCCGTCCTGTCTGGGGGTCATCGTCACGGCTCCAGGGAGTCCTGCAGAGGACGGATGTGTCACCCAGCGGGGCCTCCCACGCATTCCTGGATCGGACCGGAAAAAAATCAACATGACATACGACTGCACTGTTAATGCGCACAAATGAGCCCGGCTGCATTCACACCGTTTTCCTGCCGTTTCCCCTTTATTTTCACAGTACAGCGAGAAAAAATATCTTTAAATGAAATGCTTGCTGTGTTTACTGTTGTAATAAAAGTCGTACGGCCTCCGTGCGCGCCTGGTCCGATGAAGTACAATAAATAAACACGCGATCGGATGTTTCTCCATTTAGACAACCGTGTTTCTGGAGTTCACCCGCTTGGAAAGGGACATTTCCTTCTCCGTGCCTCACTGAGTTAAGAATCAAAAAGTTTGCCCCTTTGCAAAGAATCCCCAGTTGGGACAATAAATAAAATATCAGATGTGTGTCACCTAAATGGAGGGAAGAAATTGATTTAAGTCAACGGTGCAGCCACAGCGGAGCCATTGATTTCCGTATAATGAAGATTAACAGCTCTGCTGCAGTCTGCATGCAGCCTCTGGGACCGGGCCGGGCCGGGCCGGGCCGGGGGGGGGGGGGGGGGCGTGATGTAAAGTTATTGTAGCATCTCAATTCAGTTTGGTGGGAGCGCTTCCAGAGGAGGCGGAGCGCGGGGAACGCGTAGCGGTGCAGAAGAGGTACTCGAGTCATCGCCTTTAATCTCTAGACGAGAAGCATCAACAACAGGAAAAGTGGTGTCCGGAATCTGTGTGTGTGCGTGTGCGTGTGCGTGTGCCCACCCCGGCACTCATGAGACTGCATGCGTGTGTGTGTGCGAGCGTGCGTGCTCTGCTTTGGGAAGTGGTTAGAGAGTCATTGTGAGTGGATGTGAGGTATTTCCTTAAGGTGGGTTGCTCTTTGCAGAACCGCCGTAATGACTCATGCGGCGTGCCGATACCCATCGCCAGAGCCTGGCACGCCGCCAGGTCTGAGCTCTCCACCGGGGCCACGGACGTGCAGCGTGACCTCCAAATAACAGTGTTATTGTACGGCGCGCGAGGCAGCAGGGAGGGAGGGAGGGACGCCGTAGGAGTGTTTGCAGTATTTTCAGTCGGGTCACGAGGAATGTGTTTTGAGGATGAGGAGATCCGCCGGTCTTTGCAGACTTGAGTTAGTCAAGTCTAAGCTACAGCTGGTTAGATTAGCTCAGCATAAAGACTGGAATCAGGAGGAGACATCTAGCTGGTCTCTTTCCAAAAGTTGTAACGCTTTCCAAGTAACACATTATAACGTGTTTGTTTGGTCCCGAGTCTAATCTTTGTACGATGCCGGTCTAGTACACCAAGTCAAAACAAAGATAAAGTGATCTCCTGCTCTGTGAAATACTTCACGCCTTAACGCTTGAGTCCTCGTCTTCAGCTTGGCTGACCTGCGAAGGTGTGAAGGCCTTTTACCCCTGAACAGAGCCAGAACTTAGCTATGCTAAGCTAACCTGTTGCTTGCATTACCCTGATCCTGTCAGCGTCTTCCAAAAGAAGACTCGTACTTAGCAGCTGGCCCACAAATAGATTTAGTTCTCCTCAAAGCAACAAGTTGCCAACTTTTCAGTTGACGGAAGGCGCTTTCAGATTAATTCTTTCTAACCTGCGCCTTAAAATTTGCATCTCACAGCAACACACACACACACACACACACACACACACACACACACACATCTTACGTCACGCTCATCAATCATCCTTTTTTCCAGCGGAGTGTCCTCCAGGATTGAGTCTTGATGTCTGTTATGAAATCTGGACCATGTGTTGTAAACCAATATTAGTTTACAGTCCCCCGGCCTGCCGGCCTAGCTTGGTCCCGTGCCTAAGTACTTCTCAAAATCAAATCCATTTATAATGCAGTGGTGCGTGAACATTTGCTTTCCCTTAAAGGCCCAAGCCGGAATTGAATCTGCATCATTAAAATCCCCCTGCCAGCTTTGTTAGAACACACGTCATTGTGCTTTCTGGGACTGACTGACCTGCACTTTTAACATGAATGCGTTTCACCAGGGGAAAGCCGAAAGTTTACCGCTGTGAAATCATCCGTCATAAAATGTCCGTGCATTTCTTTGACTGAATAAAATCCGTACTGGGGCTTTAAAGTGGCAATCCTGAAGCTTCCAGTCCAGGTTGATTTACTGTCCTGATTCGAGTGAAAACAAGGGTCAGAAGTATTATAATGTTATTTCACAAAACTGCGTGCAGAGTCCTCCTCTAGTTTGTTCCCAATTCCGACGTGTGTCCGCATTTTTCGAGGAGAGACCTTTTTATGAGGCTTTTGCCTTTTTATGTGCCGCTTTAAGTTGAAAACCAAGGCGCCCCGGTGACATCACAGGAGAATGAAGAGAAGCTTGTTTTCCGCTGTTTTTCCATCCTGAGCTTAATATTTCAGCCGAATCACTGACGGTCCCAACAGGAGAAGAATTAGAATGAAGGGAAAAGGAAATTAGAGGGTTGTCAGAGTGTCGGAAACATTTAAAAAGTGCAACACCGAGCGACACTTAAGCCACCAGCTCCGTGGACGTCGACCCTGTTTCCTTTTTGGGGTCTGACTGAATTGGGGGTCTCACAGGTTCAATTCATCGATTGATAAGTTGCTGAACATAAAGGACTGCTTCTTTAACGCAGGAAATGTCTTCAAAAAGGATGCAATCCTTACTTGCCTCCCCTCGCTGCGTCTTTTTGATCCTTCTCAACCTCAGCGGCGGGGCGGACAGGTCCTCCCTCGGACAGTAACAGGGGAGAAGGCGTGGGGGACACGGGGGGCCTCCGCTGGCTCGACCTCTCCCTCATATTAGCATTGTTTAGCTGGACGTCTGCGTCGTTTTAACACAGCTGTCCTCGTGGATCCTTTGTTAGGGACCACCAGTCCCCCGTGAAAATGTGTGGACGAGAGACAAACAAAGTAAAAGACACAGAGAGACAGAACTTATCGCGGATGGACTTATGTGCCGACGGACGGGTCCCTCGTTTTTGCATTCAGGTACGTTTGTGTCCGTTGCGTTTGTGTTTTCGAGGAGCCCCGCCGCGCCCCCCCCCCCCCCGTTCCGGACCCCTCCCGAGAGAGAAGAAGAAAGAGCAGAAGGACGGTCCCTGCCTGACAGCACCATCGAATGACTCCCACCCAAAGCTATGCAGGGGGACATCTGCAAACCATAACAACCCCCTTTTTTAAAAAAAAAAACCCAAAAAAATGCAACAGGGCCACGGCCTTTTTGCTGCTCACATGGTTGACGGGCGACGCATCTTTACTGAGAGAGGGAGAGGGGAGAGGAGGGAGGGGGAGGGGAGAGGAGGGAGTTCAGTCGGCTCTGTTTGACGCACGTGAATTATTAAGACGTCACCTTTTTTTGCTGCGATTCCACCTCAAGAGAGTGTAATTACGAGTGACATGAGCAGCTTACTGCAGCGGTCCGGCATGTTGATCCCCAACTTCCCTGATTGTCACTTTTTGGGGGTTTTCTTATTCATCAAGATGATGTCAAACTGTTTGACCAACACAGGCTGTTATTTGGCTCGATCCGGTCAAAGGGGGGGACCCACCCGACCCACCCTGCTGCATTCGCCCCCATTGTGTCGATGCGTCGAGTCGTGGCGGATCTCGGGGCCCGGGGGGGGCGTGGGCCCTTAAATGGAGGCCGGCTCCTTCAAGGATCAACTCCATCCGACGCCAAAGCAGCCCGAGGACCCACCGGCTCACAGACACGTGGTTTGAGCACGGACCCAGTCATTGGGTCATAGCGGAGCAGCTCGGTGAGGTGGGAGGGGGCCCGGTAGGAGGAGAAAGGCCCCTCACCGGCGGAGGGGGGGGGCGACGCCTCCGCAGCAGAGGAGGAGCGCCGCTGCTCGCCTTCCTCTCTCGCTTCCTCCTCCTGTCGGACCCACGTAATTGCGCTGTACTTTTCCCCCTCTGCCTCTGTGGATTCACAGGCATTGAACCCTAAGTGGTCTAATGGCGGCGGTGGAGCTAAATTACCTCCCTCCATCCGTGAGGGTTGCAGTGTTTATGTCTGGTGCCTGAAGTTAACCCCCCCCCCAACCCCCCCCCTCACCCGCTCCTGCCATTTATCGGGGCAATTGTTTGTTGTAGAATGCAGCTCCACTAAAGATCTTTATCTCCGTGGCCAACTGACCCGTCTGGCCCGTGCAGACAGTAAAACAGAGCACTTCCTTTTTTTAATGTTGCCGTTTTGTAGCCGCTGTGTATCCGGAGACTTCCGTTTGCAAAGGTTTCAAGCGGTTATTTAACTCTGTTTGGACTGTGAATGTCAAACACGGTTGTTCAAAACACAACCCCAGTCTATGACTATGAAAATACACAACTTTAAAACATTGAGGAAATGACTTTTCGAGGAATAGTCGATAACGTACCGATAACGTGGGAAACCTCTTTCTTTTTAGCATTGTTGCTGCGTTCACAGACACAGCGAGCGCGTTTAGTGTTATTATTAGACACACAAACGATTGCCAAAGCTAATAACACAGGAGCCAAAATTGTCAAGTTTTGAGGCGGACCTTCTAAAATATTTGGCAATGACGCCTGCCATTTATGTGTTATTTCTTTTATCCGGAGCTGCTTTTCCCAAGTGTGATCAGATCACATCTGTCGAAAGACAAACCAAACGCCAAGATCCTTTTAGAGCGCAGACGGTTGGTGGTGCAGCACTGAGCTCCTCTGACGCCTCGTGACATGTTGTTGTTCCTCCTCAGCGGCGAATTAGGGAGACTCGCGGACTCGCGGTTCCCACCGAACAGAAGTCCGTGTTTATGAACCGGCACGTTGGGTTCTAACCCAAACAACACTCCCGACCCCGAGGAGAATGAAAACAAAACCCCCGGGAAAAAAAAAGGAACCTCAGCGTGCTTCCCCGCCGCGTTTCTCCCCCCTCGTAACGTCACGGTTGCATGCCTCCCCCCCTCCAGAAACAGTTGCATGGACAGATGGGATGAGCCGGCCCGCATCAGCAGGCTCCCGTTGAGCTTCGCCGTCACATCCTCCCGCCGGGCTTTTGCCGGTGACCTGAGGTGAACCGCCGCCGCCCTCCTCACCCCCCCTCCCCCCCTCACCCTCCCTCACCCCCCAGGATCCGTGTGAACACGCTCTGCCCGCTGCCGACGCCAACAGAGGTGCTGAGGGAAACCCTTTGTGAAGAAGCCCATTGGGAGCAGAATAAACGCACCTTCGGGTTGGTTTGCTTTCAGTTGCCTTCAGTGGTTTTTCTCTGCTTTCTCTTCTAGCTTCTACAAACGAAACAGCGAAGGCTCGAGTCTCTTTATCTCTCCTTTTCCCGGCTTTCTGGGGATTTTTTTTTAAACGTCGGCCATCGGCGATACACGTTCAGTCACATTGAACGCTACTTGAACGACAACAATGAACGAGTGAAATCTGATGAAGTGGAGAGGACGTGACACGAGACGAAGGAGATGAGACGAGAGCGCAGGAGAGAGGAAGGGAGGAGACGGGAGCAGACGAAACGGAGAGAAAGGTCAGGAGAGGTCAGGAGAGGAGACGAGGAAACGAGGAGAGAGATCAAGAGGATAGGACAAAAAATGAGCAAATAGGAGAGGAAACGGAGGAAAGGACGAGGAGAAACGACGCAAAGCAAAAGATGAGAACAAAACTACATGAGGGCCAAGAAAGGAGAGGAGACAAAAATGACAAGAGACAAGATGAGAGCAGAGGAGACGAGATAAACAAATGGACGAGACGGGAACAAGTATGAGACGAGACAAAAGGAGACAAGTCTATGACTTCAGAGCAGAGGAGGAGATGTTATGGGATGAGACCAAACAAGTGGAAACAATAGAAGACGAGAGATTAATGAGCATCGAGGTGCGAGTTTCCTTCCCTTCACTCCTTCCTTGCTCCTTCCCCTTTTTTTTCCCACCCCCTTTCTTTTTTATTTTTTCCATTCATTCCTCCTCATCTCCTTGGTCCCCAGCGCTTGGGCCCGGTCCAGGTCAAGAATTCCCGTATCTAAAAGGTCCGCCTCAGAAACCTGCGAAGGCCCGCAGAAAAAACAAAAACAAAAGGCGATTGAAACCATGTGAGATGAAGCAAGCTCTGGAATCAGCTTTCCACATGAGCTAAGCCCCGAAACCGTAGCTGACAGAAAGCTGGGGAGGATGAAGAGGTCCCGGCGCCCCGCCCGAGCACAAATACACACGCAAACAAAAAAAAAGAAAAGGAAAAACAATCACCCAACGCCGTGCGCGCACTGCCGGGGTGAATCAGCTCGTGCAGGTGGCGATACACAAACTGTACACACACACACACAACAGACGAGGGCTGATGAAAGTGACACACACACACACACACTCTGGAATCAATTTAACACGTGTGTGTGATCCGTGTGGAGGGAAGGTGGCTTTGTACCTGGGTTCCCAAATCACGTCAGCGTGATGGTTGGGCATGTGACTCCCAACCAAGTGAAACGGCCGCGTCGATCCATCCATCCATTACATACGTGTGTGTGTGTGTGCGTGCACGTGTGTGTGAGAATTGTGTAGGTTGAAAAATAGCTCACCCCTTTCGCTTATTTGTTTAGGGTGTGACTCTGAAACCATGGTGCCGCTCCAGCTTCAGACACACCAGTCCTCAATAGTTGTCTCACATTATTTCTCTCTGGTCTTATTGTTTCTGAGTCCGCTGCTCGTTTCCTCACACACGCACACACACACACACACACACACACACACACACACCTTCTTCCCACTCGAGGCTCCGCTCTGTGTGAATAAGCTGTTCCAGTGGCGCCGCCGTCGCCGTCCTCCTTTCTTCTTTCTTCTTCTTGGGAAAGAAGTCGGGTTCTGTTTTTTCTCTGTGTGGCCCCGAGCGCATCGGTTACGGTCCTGGGGAGTCACTTGAAACGAAGCGTGATTAATTACTCCTTCATTACTCATCATTGAGCAATCGAATAAACTATTAATCACTCAACCACGGAGGTAATGAAGGGAGTTGTTGTTTTTTTGCCATTTGTGGGCAAAGCAACAAGCTGAAAGAACAACGTTGACATATTAACACCCTATAAAGTTTAATTGGTAGAACCTGTCGGCAATTCATTACTTTTCAAACCATTCCAGCGGCACAGAACTCCAATAATTCATTCTCCTTTAACGCCGAACTGAAATAAAGCAGCTCTTTAGCTGCTGAATGAGGTGCCGAGTGCAGCTTTAAATATTTTGCAAATCAAGGTGATCATTCTCGAGGGCTCATCCTAATTTAGACATAGATGGTTGTATCTGTTCTTATGTACATGTTCGGTTAGCGCGGCACTATCAGGGATCGACAGGATCAGGTGGCCCCTTCCCCACTTCCTGCCCCCGTACTTCGCTTTCAGTTACACACCTGCGAGGTTTCCTCGTTGCTCTCGTGCGGCTGGAGTGCCACTTTTCACGAGGACCCGCACAACAAGACAAAACTAACACCTCGGGTTGTGCTTTTCACCAAAGCGCCGGCGCTAAGCGGCTACCAGCAGCTACCAGCAGCTAGCTTAGCCTCGGCCCTTGGAGAACATTCATTCATGAGTTCCTCAATTCCTCCCCGCCCGTCTCCAGCCGCCATGTGGCGAGGTACCGCACAATTGTTGGACCCAAATCAGACCGCGTACCCTTGGAAATTGACACATTGCTCGAAAGGCCTCTTGGAAACAGTTTGAAGAACCCGGAAAGAAAACCACATCAACAGAGACCAGCTGATACCGGAGCGGCGTTGGCACGCTGTGCTGTGTGCCGCCGCGTGACGAGTCCAGGTCGTGCGGGTCGTGGCTGTGGGTGGGGCAGCGGTTGATCCACCACGTTACCCCCCCCCCCCCTACCCCCCCTTCATCCCAAACGGGAGGATCGGTCCAAGATGGGTTGCATTAATTCAGGCTTTTGAAGCAGTCGGCACTCGGGTTAACCGCGACACAACATGTGGTGCACCCCCAACCACCATTACCCCCCCCTCAAAACCCTGTTTAGCACTGATGAGCCAGGGACCGCAGGGCTGAGGCTGTGTGTTCCTGGGGGAGGAATGCTGATGTTTGACAGGAGGGTGTGTACCTAGTGATTTCCGTATCAAGGTCAGAGGGCGTTCGAGGCCGACGCTCACGACACGCCACACGACTTTCTGTCACATGGCTGCCGAGTGTTTCCCTGAACCCGGTCACGTCCCCTCGCTGCTCCTCTCGGGGTCCAACGCGGCCCCCAATTAGCCTCACGCACAAGCAGCCCGTTGCACTCTGGCGCTTCTCTTTAATAACTACTTCTTTTAATGGTCAGTTGATCACGCCGTTGGCTAAAACAATATTTTTCTTTCATTGACAGCCCGGTGAAAACTCCAGAAAGGTGACCCTTTTATTTTGAGTTTGACTAAATTTTTGTGACGAAAGCAGAAACATCGTCAGTACCGCAGCGCTGCAGGTAACTCATAATAAAAAAATCTATCTGGGATTTAACTGTAATGAATAGAATAAATTACTTTCAGTTTTGTTTAACCTTAATTACGCAATTAGTCCTTAGTAATCTTATCATTGTGTTGGATAATATTGTATTGTAATGAATGGCAGTGGGTCAGATTATCGTCTAATGAATGCCATTTTTCTGTAATTGTGTTTGCTGTGTAAATAGAGTCTTCATGGGTGTTTCTGCAGCAGACTCAACCAATGGGAACTTTGCTTGTTCTAAATCTCCCCTCAATTGTTTCCATGTTATTTTGGATATTAATCTCCTCATAGCATAATATTGTTATGCGCGGTGAAACCGCCTCAGCTATTGTGCAACGCTGCCGGTTTGGAGAAGGTTTCCGTATCTCCAAATATTTAGGCTGGTGCATTAGATAATTTGGGTCACGTTGACTATTATTTAATAAGGCATCGCTATGAACAAACACTCAAACAATTAGAAAGCATGTGTGTGTGTGCCTGGTGTTTACCTTTGGAAATAATATTTAGTGTGTTTATGTGTGTGAGAATGAACACAGTTGTGCAGAACCTTTAGTGTGTTGGTATCACAATAAGTGAGTCTCTCTTGGCGTCCTGCCTCGGCTCTCCGGCCAGAACAACCGCACTTAATCTCTCACGCTTCCTCTTCCTCTTCTTCTTCTTTCCTTTCTGTCTGTTGGTTCTTGAACGCCATCAAAGACACAAAAGGGCTTTTTATCTATGTTTTTATTCTTCATCGCCATGACTAACTCTTCGCCGAGGTCGAGCTCGGGCTTCTTTAAAAAAAATGTCTTACGAGCTCCGTCATTTTGCAGAGGAACGTCAACGGGCTTTGAAGGAGTTTGGCATCTCTCCTGTGAGCAATGACGTCGCCAAAGCATAATTCAAAACACAATAAATCAATGCGGATTTCAGTTGCGATAAGAGGAAGAAAAAAATAATCCTCGTAGAATCGGGGTTCTCAGGCCCGGTGAGTTATGAACTCCCCGGCTTCACCGAGGTCCTGGATCTGCATAAATAACCATCTGGGAGGATCAGGACTAACCGGGCATGTAAGGTACCGCGAGCACCATCTGTTTTCCTCCCGACGCTGAACAGCGGCGGTGTTACGGCCTCGAGGTCCGGGTGTAAAGAAGTGACCTTTTGACATGCCGCAGCTGCGAGCGATTCACAAAGCAGACAAACACCTGCTGACATCTCCCGCTCGGCCCTTCCATTGCACCGAAGTAGCAATAAAGTGATTCGCGGCCTCGCTAAAGTCATGACGCACGTCAGCCTTTGACATCTCCCAGTGTCTGAAACATGATTTCTTTACAGCCAACGGAGGCCGTCGCTGTCTTCAGATCCCTGCGCAGTGAAAACACACCTCTCTCAAAAGCGATGTGTTGAAATAGTGACTCATCGGACAGGTTCCTCCGTCTCATCCGGGCCTCTTCTGCATCTGCGGTTGTACGAGGGCCGGCCCCGCTGGGTTCGGTGACGGACTAACTATGTGTGGAAATATCAATAAATAGCAACTGAGAGGAAAAGGATTCCACTTAAATCCCGAATAAAATCCATAAACACAGAGAGGAGCACGGAACGAAGATTTTGTCCCGTGCGCTCAATACAAACACGCATGTGAACAACCGGGACATGCAATGAATGTAGCCATTGGATCGTATCGCTCACGTCTGACATCCAATCACCGCTAATGTGTGTTAATAGTGAAAGCGATGCATGGGGAGGGGAAAGGAGGAGCACGGGAGGAGAGGGAGGAGGGGGGGGGGCAGCAAATAAACAATGGCAATAGGAAGGGGAAAGGGGCAATTTCAACCTAAACTATATTAATGTAATCAAGGCCAATTAGTGGGTTCAGGATAACATTCCTGTGGCTCGCTGTGTTTATTTAGCAAGTAAAAGAAAGTAGGTAGAAGGCGAAGGCACATCCAGACTCAGAGCCGACTGCGTGAATGCTTCACTGTAAATGCCACTATTTTCTTAACTTCACCCCTTTTATTGGAGCTGAGCTGTAGATTATGTGTACGATAATATGACATGAACATCAGCCCAATTCTGGCGTCTCATTGGCTCCCTAATTGTTGGGAAATGGATATATATGGCTGAAATAATGAGCCTGTTTGTTTAAATATGTATATTTTTATAAGTATATATATATATTTATTTATATATTTACGTATATATATACATAAATATATATATATATATATATATATATATATACAAATATAAAAAATATCTTATATATATATATATATATATAATATATAAAATATATATATATATATATATATATATATATATATATATAAGATATTTTTATCTATTGGACTGAAACTGAAAATAAGCGTGAAGGTGGTTCAGGTTCGACGGAATGAACCCCAGGATGAGTTGGGAAAGTCACACAGCTCCCCCGTGTGGTCAGATAGAGACACTGCGCTCCCAGTCCGGCACTGGAGAGATGCTGTGAAACCACGACAAACTCCACTACAAGAGACCGAGGGACACCACCCTCGTCGTCAGGCCTCTTACGTCAGGACGACCGAACTCCGGAGGGAGCTCATTTCGGGAGAGATAGATCTCCATAAACGTTTCCCAATGTGACCTTTCGCGTGGACGTGGGGGCTCCCTGTCAAAACGGCATAAACAAATATGACGTAACTGGACTGGTGTGAAGCAGGAGAGCAACTGGTTTATGAATAATGAGTGGTCCCGGTCCCGGTTGGTTTGCCGTGGATTGGAGACAGATGTGGGAGCGAGAGCGACGCACTGGTGGCGTAATCGGGGTCGACCTCTGAAAGGGAGGGGAGGCAAACAGGGGGCTCTTCTCGCATGACCTCGCTCTGGGGGGGGCGATGAGTCATCGTGCTTCACACCGAGGTCAGGTACGAGACTATATTTAGCCACGTGTCTTTCTGTTGGATGCAGAAATGGGACATTCAAAGGTTGAATTAGCAGGACGGCACCCCACAGGAAGGGACCACTGCAGGGCCGCTCATGCACACTAGTGCAAATGTCCTAGTTTAATGAATCGGTTCCTATAAAAACTGCTCGACGACGGCACTGAGCAGATAAAGTCGGCTCATCTTTGCCGAAGTTCAGTGAAGGTAAAATACACCCAATGGCTGTGAAACAGAACATCCCTGTCACGGTGTGGTTCACTTCATGTTATATTTTGTAGTTTTCTGCCACTTGTGTCCCCGGGTAACTTCACTTCCTGCCTTGTCCCGTCATCCCCTGTGATCGTCTTAATAGTTTCCACCTGTGTCCAATCACCTGCACCTCCCTTGTGTATTTAAGCCGTGTGTCTCTTGTGTCACTTGTCGCGTCATTGTCTTTTGCCACGCATGTTCTTGTCTCCTGTTGTGGATCGCCGTAGGTTCATGCCTGTTTGTTTTTGCCCCTTGGCCTTTTGGATTTTGTATCTGGTGACTATTAAAGTTTTTTGTTTCGGAGAAGTCTGCATCTGAGTCCTGCCTTCCACCCCCACCCTGACACATCCCGATCGCTTCCTGCTCGCTGGCTCCAGCATTCTTCTTCAGCCTCGCTGCACACACACACCCTTTTTCTTTTATGGAAAAAGAAAATTGTGATAAATATGCTTCATAAATTTTTTTACAAAGCACGCCATTGCGAGTTCACACTTGCAGCTGAAGCCAAAGCATCATAAGGACTCCGTTTTTCTGCCCAGGTTTCTAAAATTTCATTTTTAATGTACAGACGGAGGCTCATTGACAGACTAATAAAGCTGCTCCAACAATTCAGCCAAATCACTGCTGGCCGTTACGTGAAGAAGAAACCGAGCGGTTGCTAATAATAGCTCCCAGCGTGCCAACACCTGCCGCGCAGATGTGTGTGTTAATGAGACGGCAGGGTGAGTGTAAACAGATGGAACGATAATAATAGGTGATAAATGATATCCATGTACGCCGTAAACCTTCATGCATGCCGTAAAACCTTCATGCATTATATCACCGCACTGCTCGTGTCTGTGAGGCTCTCATGACTTCATGCTCTCACAATGGTCCGGTCTTCACCACCAGAGGTGACCAGAGCTCACCTGGTCCCGACCGGATAGCGTGTGCAGCGATTTGTGTCGCGAGGACGGACTGACACTATGAACGAGACTCCACTTGAACCCAGTTTGCTGCTGCAGAGTTGGAAACTTGGAATCCGACGGGGTCTCAGCAAGTCACGACTTCCCGGTTCAGTCCAAAACAAAGAGAGCTGTAAATGGAGAGTGAAGAAGAAGGTCTAAAGGTCGGGAACAACTTTATGAGGCAAAGATCCAAAATCTAAATCCTAAATCTGGTGTGAGGCCAAAAGTGCAACAATATGAAGTTGTGGCTACTCTTTTAAAGGTTTGTAAAATCAGCTTCTATAAGCTCTCACGGTCCAGTTTCTCACATGAAAAGACCTAAACCAACAGTCTTTCTCTCCCCAAAAGTAAACCACAATCTCTTTTGAGGAGATGAATCCAGAGCAGTTCATTCGGTCTCTCTAGGATCCATCATTCCTTCTGCAGGAAGGCATTGTTTTATTCCCCAAAAGCTTCAAGCTCCATTCACACTGAAGGGTTTCTCAAATAGTGCTGCGTGATTACGTCTGCCAGGTCCAATCTCCATCAGAACCAGGCCTCAGCATCCAGCTGTGGGGCGAGACGATGGAACGTTGCTTGCTTTTCACCCTTAGACTCTGCTTTTGACTCCAACTGATTTTTCTTTGGGGGGGAGTCTGGGGGAACGAGAAGCCGCAACGTGCGGTTCCGGCCTCCAAAACTCTCCTTTCTCCTTCTGGCACAGGATGAAGCTCTCTATCATCTCGCCCCCCCCAGCCGCCCTCCTGTCACATCTGTCTTCACAGCGGCTTGTAAAAATTACCTGACACGAACCACTCAACGCACCGGACGGGACCGACGCCCCCAATGTCCCACAAACCTTTACAAACTTCTATTTGCAGCGAGCTCCGCTCCATGTGCCAGTCGGTGTTAGTGAGATTGCGGCAAAAAATTGCAAGGTGATTTGATATAAATTGTTTCCAAAACAATGGCTGTTAAATTGAATTCACATGTTGAAGCCATTGTGTAATTGGTGGACAGAAAGCGAAGGTCTGCACTGTGTTTCCTAAAAAGATGATCATCAGAGGCCTCAAGAAAACAAGGAGTGTAGTTTGAACATATTTAGGCCCCTGAACTTGGTCGAGTATCCAAATAGCCAAATTAAGGGCAGCAGATATGACGTGAAGATTTACTCTACTATTTAAAAGGACTAAAACATCTGAAATATGCTTCTAAAAGTAGAAAAAGTAGTGCTTTGAATTTCCTCCCTACAGTCATACAATTGAGTGTCTCAACTGATCCGACTTTCCAATTCTATCCAGTTTTAAATGTATTAAACAAAGGCCTTGTGCCGAGTTGGAACTCCTCTGACGGGCGCTAGAGGGCAGTGTTGTACCACGGCTTTGGTAGAACCTTCTCCACCGTGGAACCGTCCCCGTCCTCCAGCTGTCCTCTGGTTCAAGGAGGCCTCACGCAAGTTTGGATCCATATAAAATGGAGAGGCTCAGCATCGTAAAGTGGGGACGGTTGATGCAGCAGGTCGGCTATGAAAGCCACGCACGTGTTGCAAATCTGAAACAAATCCTTCTGAAATGTAAATTTAAGTGCATCTTTAGATGTGACCTTGAGAGAAAATCGGAGGAGAGGTAGTTCCACGTACTTGTACAAGCTGCAGATACTCACACACCTGCAGGCATTCCAACCACAAATAATCATCTGACTTCTGCTGTCAGTCTGCTGTCAACAATCTGTTGCATTTCCCATTTTTTTACTTCACTGCTTGTTTTGTACCAAAAAGATGAGGCGGCTTGAGCTCTTCTTCTGCCTCTGAGTGCCTGGCTCAAGGGCGAAATGAAAAACAGGGATGATCAAGGCCAACGGTGCTGTGACGAGCCGTGTGCACGCAGCATCGGAGAGAGATGGATGGAGAGACGGGGAGGGAGAGACGGGGAGGGAGAGAGACGGGGAGGGAGAGACGGGGAGGGAGAGAGACGGGGAGGGAGAGACGGGGAGGGAGAGAGACGGGGAGGGAGAGACGGGAGCCCCCCCGGTCAGATTAGATACACGGAGAGCCACCCAGGCCTTCGTCATCACGTTAAACAACACTCAGCGAGCAGCGTCTGGCTCCGCTCAAGTAAAGTGAAAGTGATGGAGACCGGGAGGGTGGTGGTGATGGTGGTAGAAAGAGGGGTGGGGTGTGGTGGTGGGGGGTTGTGGTTAAAGCGCGTCCATGGGAAAAAGAACAGCATTTTTCTGAAAGACGAAGCATGTGAGCAGACTGAGCAGCACTTCTGAGGACAGGACGGTGAAATTTCTTCTGTATATATATATATAGTACATAAAATATACAAATATACAAGTATCAAGTAGTGTCCTAGCAATAAAAGTACAATTAGCCTTTTCTAGAGTTTAAAGTAACAATCAGTGCATCCTCATATACCGGTTTATTAATGCAAAATAGAGCTTGGCAAAGCCGCAAAAATCCGGTTGGTGTTTAATTATACATTGAAATGAGTTATTCATCTTCATTATTGTGATTTCTCCTGTGTGCAGTTCAATACCAACATGCCGATCACTTTATCTGCAAACATTTCCCATAAACTCTCCGCCTGATGCCATGATCTCCCACCTGTTGCACCCTGGAGTTTCCCCACAGAAAGAGTTTGTGCAGATAGACACAGAGTTATTAACCTTTATATCACGAGTTTGCTATTTTCGGGGCCTCAGGGTGCCACAGGTTACACACAAAAATACATGGACACACCTGCTGGTGTACTTTTGGTTTGTGGCTGTTGCTAATGTGGTTTTTTTTTGTCAAACATTTAATAGAGCAGAGGTAAGATTTGTATGACACTAGTAGCCCAGAATGCCACAATCCCGCTGCTGCGGTAGTGTGTGTGTGTGTGTGGGGGGGGGGCGGATCAGGGGCACACGCCTCCGTTTCCTCCATCTGCCCCGTGGCGGTGCCGGCGTGCCGTGAGGAGTGTCAGGACGACCCCGTTGGAGGGCTTGACTGAGGGGCTTCCGAGAATTCTCCGGCTTTGTTGTGCAGCAGCCGCAGCTAATGGCTTTAGCAGTCGCAGGTACACAAAGCTCCAGTGGCCTCAGACCGGATTCTGGACCAACTTTACTGTTGACATCTGGAATTTCTTTCCTCCCTTTATTTTCTTTTATTATTTTCTTCCTCTTCTCCCCCCCTCCGTATTTTTTAGTGTGATTGAGGGCTGACTCACTGGGTTCAGTATCCATCAGCCTGAAAGCCCTCAGCCGGCTAAATATAGACTTTTTTTCTTTCCTCTGCCTCTTCTGCCGCTGCATATTTTAGGGGCTCATGATATCATGCCCTCCTCTGCGGGCTCGACCGCACGTGAAATCTCCTTCGGGGGTTCCGCGTACACACATGGTGGTAATTATCGTAATGGACCCCGAAACTGGCGATCCCTCTCCCATGGTACATGCTCCGGGGCTTATCATCCCGTGGTCTGCTGTGGCTTTGACGGAGCATTAACCCGTACATCACTCCGACCAAAACACACACAAAATGTGGTGCTCTCACGTCATAGAGAGGTTCGTTCCAGGGACGATCCATACGTGCTCATGACATCACACGTCCGCCTCAGCTAAATGTGCCACTCTTATTGTTGCACTGCGTTGATCATTCAGAATGAGGAGATTTCTTTGCTGCCATGTAGAGTGACGTCTCTGCCGTTGTGGGTTGGGAGGGTTTTTTGAGGCCTCTTTCCTGTGTTATTCGGGCAGCTATTTAAAAAAGTAGGCTACAGGTTATTTTCCTCTGGGACGTTATCACACTTGAGAAGATGAGGAGCCGATCTGTGAAAAAAGGCATTTAGCTGTTCTAAATACAGCATAGTTGTATAAACACTTCAGATCATACGTAACCAGGCAGTTAGTTGGTTGTAATTGATTTGGGTGAAAGTTCTGCATAAATCGAGTTTCCTGTTGTTTTGGGATTCATCAAATCTGTAAAGAAATTCCCAGTTAACAAATAAATATTTAACTTCACATTCTTTGGTTGAGTTTTGGTTGGAAATGATTGTAACCTCTCGGCTGAGGAGGTTTTTATATATTTCTGAGAGTCGAAGCCAAACACACGCACGGTACTTAAAGGTGGAAGATCGAACATGGGGGAGCAATTTGATTGGTTCTCAACACATCACCACACAAACATACACACCATCTAATACACAACAACAATGCTCTTCACACACAAGTCACCGGAATGGCAAACAGGACGCAGACCGTTCAGATACCCCTGACCGATATCAGTTAAAGTATTTGCTGACGTCAGGACATGACGGACTACTTTACCATGAGGAAGGCTTTTCCGATGGGAAACCGTTTTTAGTTATGGTACCTGGTATGGATATTTTTTCTACCTTTAGTAATAGACTAGAACATTTCATATAAATAAATAAATAAAACCAAATATTTTAAACATAAAATGTTTGATGGAAAGCTACTAGCTGTGAAAACGGATGTGCATCGTCCATCAGAACCCTAATGAGACAAGTCCTGAAACTAAGTCCTGTAAGAGCCACGGACAAGAGACAATAAGCAGAAGGGTAAGTACCAAATCTGGGCTAAACATGTTGCAATCTAAAGAGAGGAATTGTATATGTTTGTACATTTTTACAAATACTGCATGATTTAGCTAGTTGGCTAACGGCAGTAGCAAGGTAATTAACACCAGCATGTAGAGCTAAACCCTTAATGGATGAACAATAATGTTGATTTAAGGATTGCACAGTCCAATAGTTTGTTAGTGTAGTTGAACATTACTAAGTGAAGTAATAGTTGCATTGTTTTGAGGATATCAGTCATATATATAATATATATATATATATATATATATATATATATATATATATATATATATATATATATATATATATATATATACTGTACATATATGCCTTGTGCACACCTGGCTTTTTTTCTTTTTATTAAATAATTATTGTATGTGCTCACATGTGTTGCCTCACGTGTGAGCAGCCCCAAGGAGTCCGCTCAGCCACTGAGGAAATGTTTGGCCCCCGGCGAGTTCGCTCCCTTCGGAGGTGTCCGTCGGCCAAGGCTGATCCTGACAAGCCTCCGGGGAGCGCGCTCAGTAGGCCTCTTCAAAGGGCCCCAGCTCCCAACGCAGGAAGTCCAGCCCTGCTCTCTCCGTGGAAACGAGATGAGGCGAACAGGAAGGAAGGAAGGTAACCCATGAACGAGCAACAGTGCTGCCTTCCACCAAGCAAAACACGAACACACACACACACACACACACACAACGGGGACACGATCAGTGCCTCCTGACACCCACAAAAACATGGGTACTCCACCGAGCCCACTGACGTTCAGCCTGATTTATCTCGTGTGTGGTGCCGCTGAGTAGTCGAGGTGATCACCAGCAGCTCGCGGTGGATGATCCTGGTTTCCTGTTTTTTTTCCTTGCGTGCGTGCAAATACCCTTCAAGATCAAAGCTGCAACGCATTTTCACCACTGAAGCAGCAAACACGTGCACACACAGCCCTGCGGGCGGATTCTTATGTTCTAAAATTACCTGAAATTCGAATGGACTTTGGTCGGCGCCATCAAACATGATGAATGTGATGTTCGCGTTTGGAGCCGGATTCATTTATTTGTCTCCGGCCAAAGTAGAAAAACCCATTGGTTGCACATTGCCGGGAACGGAGTGAATGTACGTTGTTGTTACAGTAATGTACAGTACATTAACATCCTGCTCAATGACTACATGCACACGCGTGAACACGGGTAGGAATTATAAACGTGCTCCCGTGCAGGACACACGTGGAAATTTCGGGAAAACAAACAAAACCACCGTTTAAAGCTGACGGTTTGTCCTCGGAGGCTCTTCTGGGGGCCGAGGGTTTAGTTTGGCTGTTCCGGCTGAAAGCCACCAGAGAGCAGTCTCCAATCGAGTGTGAACGCGTCCGAGGGAGCATGTGGCCGGAGCTGAAGTCTGATGTTGTTGCCAATGAAATCAGTAGCCCGGCTCCTCGGTCACATCTTACGGTGTGCGGTAATATTGTGGCAGCGGGGAAATTATTTTTTGTGGCGTATCCTCGGTGAGGCAGAGATTAGCCCGTTTTCCTGGTTGTAACGTGACTCAACGCGCTGTATATGCTGACCTGTGATATGTGAGTCAAGGCAACATGTCAGGGGGGGGGGGCAGGTTTTTTTTAGCTTTAACTAAAAAACTAAAAAGTGCAGTACGAAAAAACAATCACGTTTTGCATCAAAAAATTGAATACCTTCCCAGCTGATTCTAAAAGAATATATCGTCTTCCTTTCTGTCCCTCATAAAAACTTTTTTATGTGGAAACTATTTTTTACCGTTGGTGTCTCAGTGAAAGACCACTTGGATGAATCAGTCAGTTTGCTTCACACCTACCAAACGTTGTTTGTCGACCAAGGAGCAATTCGGACTAACAATACGGTCTGTTTGATCATTTCTGCCTCTTTACATTTGTGAAAAAGGACTAAATGTGTCTATGATAAATATTAACAATGGATCAGATGACTGCAACTGCAGATGCTCTATTTGTTTTTCTCTATGCAGCGTTTTGCTGTCTTTCAGCTCGTGGTTTTAGTTCCACAGATAAACACAGTGGAGCATTTAGTGGAAAAGGAGCCCGATGTTTCCCTCCAGAGGTGTTGGAGAGCAGAAGGAGGCGTCAACATTTAGTTTTCATTTATTCACACAAACTGAATGCTAATGTTGTGCCAAATCCGCCGTTAGCGAACCCGTCGCTAGCAGGTTTGTGCTTCTTCTTTATCAAGATGGCCAATGAGTCAGTCTTTGCAGGTTTAAAGTGAACCTCTTTCTGGGTAACAAGTATATCTCGGAAACTTGAACTGCGCTGATGAAAAGTCTCTCTCTCAGACCTCCATCCTCTCGCTATCATTTACTTTTAGGAATGATCCAAAGTCCAGGTTTCTCAGGCAGCTATGTGTAATCTGGCTTCAACGTCTGCAGGACCTGACTGTGGAAAAATGGTAAACAAGTTCATAATAGGGAGACGATGAGAGGCCGAAGCCCCAGAGAGCTGTAATATTCCCTCCCAATACCGAGAAACTGTGGCCAACATCTGATTCCAATCACATGTGATCATATGTGATTATTAGCACCTGTGTGCCCCCCCCTCCCGCACACACAAACACACACATACACACACTCACACATTTAAATGCTGTAATCCGAGCAGACAATATAGTTTCAGGCCCAATCAACAGATATTTTGCGGATTATTCCCCGCCCTGGTGTACCGATGGGACCGCTGCAGTTCCCGTGATGGGTCGCTGGGTCAGACATTCAGATATTTTATTTAAACCTCCGAGCCAAAGTCTTTGCAACATGAACGATTGGTGGCCAAGCATCACATTGCTTTGGTCAATCATCACTGTTAGCTGCTCGCTTGTGTGCGTGTGCACGCACCACTTGTTAATCAGTTAACAGTCATTTCATTTGTTTGCTTGGCTGCCTTTTTAATTTATTCAGGCTTTTTAAGTTTTCTGGCAGCATCTCGTCTCTTTTGGCTTCGCAGCCTCAGGACCCGGCACATTTTTCAAAGCAGCAGTTCATCACTTCGCCAACGCGGCTAATGACTTTCGGTAATTCTGTTGGCAAACGGGAGAATGAGGTACACGCCGCCTGTTTGACCCCCCCCCCCCCCCCCCGGCCCTCGATGCTTGGAGCCGCTCATTCGGCCTATTGTGGTTTAAACGGGTCGAGTGTGAGTACCCACTTCCAGCCGCTCCTCAGTTTTTCCCTCGGTTAAAGTTCACCTCATGAAAGGCAGTTTATGCAGAAAATTCTGAAATTTCATTGCAAACAAGGTCTGATGAAGTGTGAGGATCGACTGTTATTGTACTGCATACTTTTAGTCATTGTCAGAAATCATAATAGGAAAAGGTCTCGGCTGATGTTGTTCATTTAGTAGCTGCTCACTTTAGCCACGCTGCTGCTTACATGTTAGCTAACGTGATTTAGTTAAATAACATGCAAGAGTTACAGGTGATTTTATTTAACAGGCCTGTAGTTCTGTTCTAATTCTTTTAATGATCCCTGTGACTAATGATAATGATAATATTGTTATACAGTGATATCTTATCTTAACATGAAAAAACAAACAAATTATAATACCTATACATTCTGTGGCTGAAATGAACATATTCTCTAAAGATTTAGGTTTTACAACTTCTTAAAATATGACTTAATGAACGTAAACTAGCAAACATCTGGAGACCTGCAACATCTCATTACATTCTAATGGATTGAGACCGTATGTATATATAAAACGATTAAAGCAACCGCTCAAATCAATGGTACCCAACTTCCCCAACACACATCAGGTCATCCGAATGTCACAGACACTATCAAATGACAATACCAAAATGTAGAGCATGAAAAAGGCTAATGCATCCCTTATGTCCTTTCCGAATTCATCCGTAGCCCCTTCAGGGTTTTTCTCGTACATTGGTCGTTTATCCCCGGGTTCCTGAGCGCGGTGGTGCTTCCTCATGCTCCGGTTGCACAGGAGCTGCTCAGATCTGCTTCTTGGCCGCTGCGGCAGTAGTGAAAGAAACCAGCAGTCGTGTTTATTGGCTCCTTATCGGCCCGTCAGCTGGGCAGCAGACCGCGTCCCAGTGGCACGAATGTGGAGCCAATTACCCCCCAAAAAAGCCTTGTTATGTTGCATTTAAATGAATGTGTCTCTTTGCTTCTGTATTGTCTCCCTCTTCTCCCATCTTCCCCCTTTCCTTACTTATCCCCCCCGGACAGTAGCAGAGATAAGGGGGCTCCCACAGTCCAGTAGGACCCAGGTTAACGTGGGGTCACGGGGGGTCGCGCTGTCAAACAAAAGAGACGGATGGAGCTCCCTAATCCTGCCAGGGTCACGAAGATGGATCAGATGAAAAGACGCATTCACACATCTCTTACTCATTATTCTCCACTGTCTCGTACTCTGACTTTAACCCTCCGTCTCTCTCACACACACACAAACACACACACACACACACACACACACACGTGCACACACACATGGTGGAAGACTGACAGAAACAGGTTGCCTATAAGATGAAGGGAGATGTGACTCACGTCCAGCTCATTTATCTGGAATCCTCGGACAGTTCACACACTTCCCGGTTCTCTCGTAGTTTTTTTTTTTTTAATCTTGCGATTCATTTGAGGTTTACCGTATATAATATACAGATTGTGAATATTATGGGAACAACATCATTTTTGTTTTTGGGGAACAACATATTCAGGGAGTAAACGATATTATGCAACATTGCGGAAGCTCCTCAAACCAAAGAAACTTTATTGCTCCTTTTTACTCGCGACAAAGGGAGCACGGGCCCGATCAAACTCCGCGCGTTCAGACTTTTCCCAATAAAACCCAGAGACAAAAACACTAGGTAGCTGTTTAGCAGAAGGAACTTCATTTATTTCACTAAATAAATGAATAAAATAGCTTAAAGAAATTGAGGCTACGAGGGAAACTGAGACTCTAATCTGGGTCAAAATAATCCTGGTCTGCACAAACTGTGCAAATCTTTGTTAACAAAATTATTGTTGGTAGCTATATATTATATATACCGGTATATATTATATATGATATTGCATCAATTTTGTGCATCCATGGTGTGTAAAGGCCTCTATTGTTACCAGACATTTTGCAGCAATGTGAGAAAAATATTATATATAAAAAAGATCAGGAGAAGTCCATAATATAATAAAACTAAACTATATGACTCCATTTGTGCTTTATTTTGGTAAACATATTCACATCACGATACATCCGATAGTATCCGACCATGTATAAATATATATTTCTTTGGCTCTGAACTGACGTCTCTTCAGACTTTTGTGTAAACGTCTGACAACATTGCTCTCGCAGATCGAGTGTGAAGCGACGGATACTCTTTTCTCTCCTATAACTTTCATTTCAACACCGTTAGCTCTTATAGTGAGACACACACACACACACACACATGCTCACTGACGTGTATTTTTACTGCACACCCGCTCTCTAATTTATCCTGACACACAGATGGCCCCTGCTCTGACCACAAATGCAGTGTAACCTCTGCTCCCTGCGGTGCGGCCCGAGCTCGGGCTGCCAGTAAAGTGAGGGGATGCTTCATGGCTCAACAATTCGCTGGGTAAATGGAAAGGGTTTGGTGTGCGACCTCAAACACTCGCTTGACTCTCTCTCTCTCTATCGGACTTTTTCTCTTTTCATTTCGTACCCTTCTCTTTTTCTTGTCTTTCACTCATTTAAATGTTCTTTGAGAAGCTTTTAAAATGTCTTTTTCCTTCGTAAATGAATTCTACATTTCCTCTGAGTCGCACACTTCATCTTGAGTTTTTCCTCCTCCTTTCTTCTCTTCTAGCCTTTATCTTTCCTTTCGTTCTTTCCTTCTCCCTCCTCTCGTTGGAGGTCTGACCCCCCCGTCCTATCTGAGAGTGCATAGGAGCAAAGTGAGGACACACAAGGAAGGCGAACCTCGGCTCACAAGTATGAGCAGCATGAAGGGAAACTGCATTTCAGTAAAGTGTGGTTCACTGGGTTTACTGGGTAACGGATACGCCGAAATTGAGTCCAAATTTTGGTTAAGCCCAAGAAGGTTTTAATGGTATTAGAGACATTACTTCATGCGGGGAAGTGGCGTCTGTCGTGAGGAGCCCTGCGCAGATCAAAAAATCGCCGATCAGAGAATCACGTCTCCATCGACGCGAATGCCGTGAATTCACATTCGATCGACGTCACGCGCGAAGGGCAAAGAAGAAAACATTAGCTGGTGTCTTTGAAATGTGGCTCTGAAATTTCATATTGTGTTTCGCTGGTGTGAGAAAACCTCAGGAGGTGTGAGCAGCCGGTATCAAACCCAGTCCCTCTATCACCTCCCAGTTACAGAAAGTACAGCCAGGTGGCCTCGTGTGCAGCACTGATGTGAGCACTCGCACACAGTCATAAAAAGCAAGAAAGGAAAAAAAGGTTTCAGATTGGGGAGGACAGGTGGGGATCAGGGGTGCACAGGGAAAAGGGTCGGGGTCAACTTTCCTCTAAAGGGTGTCAGAAAAGGGAACTAAATTGGGTGTCAGAAAGCGCTAAGGAGCTGAAGTAAGTCGGGGTCCTCAGCGCTCGTGTGGGTGCACTGCTCGCTTCATATTTACAGACAATGTCCCTTTAAAAAGCCCCGCGTCTGGAAAGCCCATTAGATGTGCGTATAAAATTTCCCCCGCCGTGATTAATAGTTGATGAGGCCGGGTTGGTTGGAGGGGTACTACCAACATGTGGCCGGTCGGGGCTCCTCCTCCGCGCTCTCGGGTTACGCTCCATAAACTCGCCACTCTTTCCCACCTCCACGTTTGAAAAGGAGGAGGGCTCTTGCTCGTCAAGAATGCCTTAGAAGAGTTGTGAAAACAGCCAGCGCCGGGAGGGGAGTCATGCAGTTGCGGGATGCAGCGCTTGCCGTCGAGCCACAAGCCAGTCGGGGCAGAAGCAGGGTGCGTGTGAGCGCAGGACGGCAGAGGGGGGAGTGTGAGGACGGCAGGCTGCAGAGGACGTCTCACACACACACACACACTCACTCACACTCACTACGGAGACAACACGCCGTCTGTGGAAGAGTCAACCGTAGCGGAGGTGGATGCAGCGAGACGGTGATGTGCATTTAGTCGGCCGAAGTGGACGTTTCATCGAGAGCGCTACAGATTCACAGTCCTCACTCTCTCTCTCTCAGAGGCGGGTGGGGGAGAGGCGGGCCGGGCAGAGGGGTGTGGGGGGTGGGGGGTTCCGACTCCTCTGCAAGTTCTCGCAGTAAGACGTTGATAAAAGGTCGCGTGATTTCCTTTTTTCCGACCCCGTCATGGATCAGCCAGCCAGCAGCTGCATGCGCAGCGCCCACCCCGGCAGCCCCATCTGGGGCTGCATGAGGAACCCTCACTCGGGGGCCAACCTGCAGTCGCCGTACCAGCAGGCCCCTTTCGCCCTCCACCAGAAGCCCGACTTCCTGGCCTACACGGACTTCTCCAGCTCCTGCCTGGTGCCGACGGCGCCGCACGCCGCCTACCCGCGCGACGACAGACAGTACCAGGAGAGCCCGGGCGCCTACCAGCGGGCCGAGTGGCAGTTCAACCCTTGCGAGGC
This sequence comes from Gasterosteus aculeatus, assembly GCF_964276395.1. NCBI lineage: Eukaryota > Metazoa > Chordata > Actinopteri > Perciformes > Gasterosteidae > Gasterosteus > Gasterosteus aculeatus. The sequence goes on along the minus strand of NC_135692.1, from coordinate 8,532,688 downwards.
GCGGGCCAGGGCGCCCGAGGCCTGCGCGGCCGTCGTCGGGCCCGCCATCGGCGCGGGGTCCGAGCTGGACAGCGCAGGGGGAGACAGGCTCCCTGGGGCCGGGCCGGGCTGCCTGGACGGAGACTACTCGCCTCAGAGCGCGGCGTCGGCCGACTCCGACAAGAAGGGCTCCAACAAGAGGAAGAGGGACGTCACAGGTGAGTGGCACCGGGACGGGTGGGGCCGCCGGTCGGGTTTCAGGGCATCCAGAGACTCGTCACGGGAGGCTGAGAAAAGGGCAACGTGCAGTAATGAAATGCACATGTGGGAGTCTTTTGCATACGGTGGAAACATAAAGAAAATAGTAGGAAGGACACAGCAGCTGAGAATTAAAAATGGTTATCCCGGGACAGCCCCACACACAGGTGTAGAAAAGGTACGTCGAGGTTAAGAACCTCTTATCCTCTCACAGCTGGCAGAGACATAAATACATTTCCTCCTGAACTGGCCCTGACAGCGGCGCTCTCAGCAAATCGCCATGTGAAAGGTGAGTAGGTGACGAGACTTCTGTGTCGAGGACGCGCACTTCGAGCCGCAGTCGCATCCTCTTATTGTTCAAAAGGCTGCAGTGATTAACGGGACACGTGCGCGTTTCATTGCGCTCCGGTATCCGTTGGAAAAAGGCCACTGTAGGGGCCACAGTCAGGAAATAAATTACGTCAGGCTTCTGTTGGGAAAAACGCTTTCGGGCATCATAGGTGATTCAGACAGCTTTATAAAAATGTATCATAGATTAAAATCACAAAAGCGGATTCAATTCAGCCACACATTTTAGTGAATTGTTAATTTATTGGACTTTTCCCCTAAAACTATTAAAAAGTGAAAATGTTCAAATACTTCTCAGCTGCTTCACCAAATACCATTAATCCAAAACATGACATTTTTTGCATACTATTTCCAGCACGACCTCTACTCCATGTTTCCTGAGTGGAGTTATATAATAACTGAAATGCTTTAATGCTTTTGGGTTATAGCACAATTTGTTCCCCTCTATCACATGTCACACTTGCTAATAGGAAGCAAAAGTAATCTATATCCATGACAAACTAATTCCTAAAAAGTTTCACACACGTGACACATTAACGACCAGCGCGACGGACTAAAGCAAATGTTTATACACTGAAGGTGCAAACGTTTTAATGTGCAGAGTTACTCCCAGGCCGAGTAAAAGATAAATCCACTTCCTACACATCTGGAACTGTGGAAAAAAACATTTGCTAACTGAAGAGAAAGGTCAGCTTTGTACACGGTTTCCCTCTCAAAGATGATGAGGATTTATGCAGTTAGAAGAACTTTTTTTCTTCTGATGCTGATAAGAAAAAAAATCTTGCAATAATTATTGGCAACAGGTTCTCTGGAGAAATGCATTTATTCTCTGGAAAAACGTTGAGCTCAAGCATCAATAGGAGCTGTGGCTCTTGTGTGAGTTTAGCATTTACAAACCTTAATGTTTACATCAGTGCACGTGGACGCCTCACATCAACCTGTTGTCATTGAATGCATCATCGTGATCATCTCTTGCCCAAAACTAACAAACCATATCGGATTCTAAAAAGCACCAAAGAAGAAAAAAAAAGACATGAGCCATGTCTGCAACAGCCTAATTGAAAAGGATGGTGGGGGAAGCAAAGACCCCCCCCCCCACCCCCCCTTCTTACCTTATTGTAACCTCCACTCACTACGCTGAAAACATGCCAGACCACGTCTGGTAAAACCACTTTTTGCATTCTTATCCATTGACATTTTCCTGTCGTTAAGCAGTAACACAATCTCCCACCGAGTACGTGCAGCATGTCCGACCAGAGGAGCACGTATATCAGGAAAAGCCCCCAAGGCTTTTCACCGTACGGACAAAGCCGCTATACAGGCCGCTTGTGTCCGTGAGTGTTCATACGGAGAAGTGCTTCCAAAATCCTAAAACTCCAGCTGGTATCGGAGTCGGGCCGATAGTTCATTTTATATTAGCGCATCATGTAAAACAGGGGCATTGTTATAAACACTGTCATTTAAATATTTTCATCATTTTCAATAAACTGATTTGTTTGTAATTCCTTAACAATCGAGGAGTTGTCCAGAATTAAAAAGTAGGAAAAAGCCATTTTTACCTGATAAATATTTACATACAACATTGACACTTAAAAATACAAAGCCTTTGTAAAAACGAGATTATGTGGCTATATAATCAAATGTTTATGTATTTGTCACTAAACTAATATATAGTAGCATGCAGCAACTGACGTTATACAGCGTAGTGTACGTACAGTGTACTTTGTTTTTTTACAAATCATTCATGTTGCCCTCTATTTACATTAGTTAGCACTTAAACGGGTCCTTAAATCTGTTTATTATTACACTAATGTGTTATAACACGTTTATTAATTGACGGTTTTTGATAAACTTTGACCAACAAAGCATCCCGACGTCCACTTTTACAGCCACAAATTAAGCGGTTAATTTTCACCTGCGCTTTGTGATTGAAAACAATCACCAACTGAACAAACTCCTTTAAAGAGAGAGAGAGAGAGAGGCACCAAATGCTGTTTGTCTGTGGCCTCCCGCTGGGGGCAGAAGCCTTCTCCCTGCAGGTTTACGGCCTCTGGCTGTGCAGGATATTTATTGGGGGGCCTTTTGAGTGGGAACCAGTTTGTGCCCCCAGCCAGGTGTTCAGCCCACGGAGACCTGCTCCTCAGCAGACCCGACGCACTCAGGGCACTCGCTTTTTTTGGGGCACGACACACTGGTATTCCAACACACACACACACACACACGTCAGGCGTTTCGCATACAAATGTCTCCCGGTCTGCCCGGTCACATCTGGCCCGGGTAAAGCCGTGCGCTTCACCTCCTGCCCCGCTGCTCTGGCGAGCACCGAGCACAACGTCTCCCTTTGACAAATTAGAGCCACTTTCTAGAGATTACGTCAGCCGCTGCTCAACTCTTGCACCAAAAAGCCATTTGTCCTTTTTAATACACAAAGGGGTTTTACCTGAAGTTAAATGAACCAGCGCTCATTGATAGTTATCCTGGTCAATGAGGTTTTAACATTTTAACGGAAATATGAAGGCATCTCAGCAATGAACTGCCTACGAGAGCTCGGGTCATCAGTGGAAGCGAGGTCAGCGCGGCTCCTTCCATGGAGATATCTTGGTCCTGACGCGTTCGCTGTCACGTCGAGACGAGTTAATGTGGATCTGCTCTGGAGTGAAATCTCCCCCTGTCACGCTCGCACAATCACACGCGCACGAACACACGGTCGGACCTGGACACATCCGCACCTTTGTTCTTTTGTTGGAGGCTTTAACGATGTTCCGCCGCATTCCTCTCTTAACTCGGCCCCTCTGTGGCCGGTGTGTGCGCTCTGCCCTCTCTCTCTCTCTCTCTCTCTCTCACACGCCACGAGTGCAAACTCCGATGCCTGGATTCCCGCCAGAGTCTGCAAACAAACAAACAAACAAACAAACAAAGGTGTGATGCACGCAGGCCGATGCAGGAATGCACGCGGAGCCTCGCTGCAGGTGAACCTGACTCGTGTAAGCTCGGGTCACGGTGGTCTCCTTTTAAAGGTTTGGGTGTTTACTATACGAGGGGCCTCCCCGTAAAGAGCTTTTTGGAGTTGTGGTTTGTTGGTCGAAAAGGTCCTTGAGGTCTGTTTAATAGCCAACGAGAGACCGATCCAACGTGATTTTCCGTATTTGATGGGGGGGGGGGAAGTACAAAGAAACAGCGCTGAGAGTTTGTCCCTTTTATCAGCAAAGCAGCCTTGCGGAAGGAAGAAGAAACGCACTCCATGACCCGCGTGAAAATGCATCTCCTCTCTCCCCGCAGACATCCAGGACTCCAGTTTTAAGGGCGACTCCAGCTGCAAGGCCCGCAAAGAGCGCACGGCCTTCACCAAGGAGCAGCTGAGGGAGCTGGAGGCCGAGTTCACCCACCACAACTACCTGACCAGGCTGCGGCGCTACGAGATCGCCGTCAACCTGGACCTCACAGAGAGACAGGTGGGCCGCGGGCAAATGCAGCGCTGATGACCTTTTTTTCTAATTAGTCATACTTTTCCACCGGAATAAGCCTTCATTCATGCACACGCGCGCATTTAGCGGGTTTATTTTCCGTGCCGTGGTTGGAGCAGAATGACATCCGGCTTCGATGAGCTTAGCCAGACTCGGGGAAATAGGGCCAACATGTGGATGAAACCTCAGCCCGTCCGTCGGGGCCCCGGGGCCCCGGTGTCCCGACTCCTTTCTGACGAGGCCACGGTGACCACACATACTGCCGCCTGCTGCCTAAATCTATTTCCCAGACACGCACACGTTTATACACACACACACGCGCGCTTTTGGAGGCGGCGGTTCGGGGGGACACACTCGCACAGCCGGGTTCCATCTTTGGGTGACGAGTTCCTTCAGTGTGATGAACATGTAGTTTATCACACTGTGGTTTTATTTGAAACGAATCCCAGATACAACGTCCTGCTTTTAGAATTAGAAAAGACTCTTTCCTCTTTGGGAAGAACTCGAGTGCCACAGATGTTTTAATACTTGGACTAATTGTTGCTCTCATGGGATTTGTTAATTGAACCGTTAATACAGAATAACAGCAGCATAATTTGTACCTCATTCTCAGCTTAATCACTTCATCTGTTGCTCAAACCAGCCCCACATTTATTTTGACATTTCCTCCAATTCGTCACCGCATTTTACCGTCAACTAATAAAATCTTAAGAGAACGTTTTCAATCACAGACGTCTACCCCTTTGGTTGTTTTTTTTTTCTTCCCCTCCCGTATTCTCCCTGTGATTTCAGGAAGCGTGTGTTTGTGCTGCTATTGTTGGCCGCGCAGCTGAAGCCTGATATCATCCACATTTCAGAGCGCCGCGGTGTCACAGATGAGCACAATCCGCACTGTAGACTCACATCCTGTGGAGGCCGACGTCCCGGCGGTGCACGTTAGACTCTGCGCCTGCATTCGCAGGGCTTTCATGAGCCAGAAACGATCGCTTTGTACCGACAATCCGCGAGGGGCGAACTGAGCAGCTGAGCTGCACTGGGAGACGTGGGGGGGTTATTTGTCTATTTTTCCGCTGACCGCGTTGTACGTTTGCGAGAAAAGCCACAGTGATCGTGTTACGAGTTCAAATATGGTGGAATAATTCGGAAACTTGTGAGTGTTATCTTGAATAGATTGTTATTGATTTAACTCCTGCTGCGGTGTGCTTAGTACACAGTCATTTTTAGTAATATAATACAATAACTTTTACAAGTGGAACTAATTACTGTTTTGATTTAATGATTCATCTGACAATTATTTTCACATTTAATGGTTATACACTTAAAGACTTAATATCAACACTCAAATATATATTGTTGTAGTCTTTATAGAAAAAAAGTACTTTGAATTGCTCTTGTATAGTTTCTACTTTTACTTCCATATTTATTATAGTTTTGTATTCCTCTTGTTTCCTTTCTACCTTCTCCACATAATTGTTTATTTCGGTCCTTGTACCTCAGCAACAACACATTTTTCCCCTCTGGGCATCAATAAAGCATCAAAACTTGTCAGAAACTTGATTGCTTTATTTGAAATTCCAAAACCAAAATATACAGTATATGTAGTTATAATATAAAAGTTGCAGATGCATTTTCTTGGCTGCATGTGGCTCCACTAATCAATCTATCGATAACATTTCAGGTGAAAGTGTGGTTCCAGAACCGGCGGATGAAGTGGAAGAGAGTGAAGGGAGGACAGTCGTCTTCGCCCAACGACCCGGAGAACGACGACGTCGACTCGGCGGCTTCACCCAGCTCTGAATGAACGGAGAAGAAACAAGCGGGGGAGGGTGGGGAGGAGGCGGAGGTGGGAGGGGGGGGGTGAGGGGGGATTGGACGGTGTAATGAAAAAGAAGATGACGAGGATGAGAGACTCGTGTCAACTGGACACCAGCGCAGCAGTGAAGCGTCCTTCACTCGCACGGCTGAGGAGAAGCTGCAGGAATCAAAGGACTCTCTTCTCATCACGCGGGAAGAAATCAGCGAGCATCTTCTCTGCTGTTTTTGCCCGCAATGAACTGCCCTTCGATACACTTTGAAATACTGCGTGCAAGAGGCCGCCTCGTTGTTTTTTTAAATATTGGAGATCATACCTGTGGTCATTGTAGAGCAGCTTTGAGGCCGTGGTGCGATGGTGTGAGAGCGTCTCCTTCGGTTCCAATATTGTAATCTTGGCCTTTTGACGCTTGATTACGAGCAACTGGGAAAAAGTGTTGCAAAGGCATTAAGTGCCTCAGAGACTTTTGCTTCATTGTCAGTTTCCTCTTTCCTAGAATATTGTTTTCTTTTCTAATCTGTCAGGCTATTTTGTTTTTTATAACTATTCTTTTTTTTTTTATACATGTTGAATGTTATTGAACACAGATGTTGCCTGTTTCTGAAAATATAATAAATCATCCGCCGTAAATGATGGGAAAAAAATATCTTGATGGGTTCTTCCACCATGCAGCAATTGAGTTATGTTGTGTGCTGTAGCTGTATGTGCGCATTGTGTGCTGTAGCTGCATGTGACCATTGTGTGCTGTAGCTGCATGTGCGCATTGTGTGCTGTAGCTGCATGTGCGCATTGTGTGCCGTAGCTGCACGTGACCATTGTGTGCTGTAGCTGCATGTGCGCCGTAGCTGCATGTGCGCATTGTGTGCCGTAGCTGCATGTGCGCATTGTGTGCTGTAGCTGCATGTGCGCATTGTGTGCCGTAGCTGCATGTGCGCATTGTGTTCTGACGCTTTCATCCCACGGAGCTCTGCAGGTCGGACACTACAGACGCTACCAAAAGCATAAATGAGGAGACTGTTGGTCCCGTTTCCTCTCCATGTTGGCAGCTGACATCAAAGTAATAAATCCTTAATATGCTTCCGTGTACATGTCATTTTCAGCATGAAAGCATATTTTTGCCGGTCTCTGGAGATATATGCTGCTTGTGAAAAAATGAAAAAAACAATCAGAGCTTTGTAGGTGTGTTTGAGAATGATGATGTCATCTTCCTGTGCCAGAGGCACAACATGCAACGTAAACACGACAAACGACATTAAAGCTGCAAATTATCTGTACAAACAATGGATAAAATGACTAATGTCAAAGAGGTCGATCGTGGTGACCCACAGAGGACGATCACCCGACTGTTTCATTCTGCCGGCTCTCACCCAGCTCGTCTTTAGGCAGGCAACTGCATTCAGTGAAAAGCCTCAGATTAACTCAGCGAAAAACCTTAGCGCCAACCTTCATTTAGCTGATGAATACAGACGAACATTTTAGCATCCAAAAAGACATTTATATTTCCTCCGGTTAGTGAAGAGCAAAGTCAACGATAGTGTTGCTCTGCTCGTTGTGTCAATAACTGTTATTCCCTTTAAAGGGAGGCTCCTTCCCTTAATTGGCCAAAACAATCAGCCAATGCTGTCTTAAGCTGTTTCGGGAGCTTGTCAATTTTTGGGAAAATCAACAATGAAAATCTTACAACGTGCTTCAGAAGACTCCCAGAATCTCCCAATCACCAAAAAGTGTTTGTTTCACGTGGAAACTTTTAGGTCGACGCCGTTAACAAAACTGGCTGAGAAAGAGAGAGTTGTGTGCGATCCACGGGTGGAAACTCTCCGACATGCTGACAAACCCTCGGCAGCATCTGTCAGAGGAACGAGCCGGAGCCAAACTCCTCCACATGCTGCCTCCAAACCACCTGTCAGGGTTGCGGGTGGGAGGCAGGACTCAAACGCAGACTTGCAGAAAACAAAAGACTTTAATAGTCAAAGCTCAAAAAACACAGGAACCGGGGGCAAAAGCACACAGACGAGAAACTACGGCGATCCAAGACGAAAGACAATGACGCGACAAGTGACACAGGAGACACACTGCTTAAATACACAAGGGAGGTGCAGGTGATTGGACACAGGTGGAAACTATTAGAGGAACACAGGGGATGACGAGACAAGGCAGGAAGTGAAGTTACCCGGGGACACGAGTGGCAGAAAACTACAAAATACAACAGGAAGTGAAACCACACCGTGACACCACCGTTAGTTTAAGTGTGGGCGACACGGCAATCGCTACTGACATGGCCGTCAGTACCTCGCGACAGGACCTCCTCACGAGGAGGCCGGGGCGGGGCCTGCATGTGCAAAAGGAGCGTTTGGTTTGGTGACACCTAGCTCTACACGAACCCCCCCCCCCCCTCCCGCGGTTATCTAGCTTAATATCTCGCACGGAAGGTCGGAGGTCCCAGAGGTCGCATCGCAATCGAGGCTCTCGTCAGCGCGCCGACCAGATCCCGTCTGCAGCGCCGTGATCCTCAAGAATGTTGTCATAGCGGCGAGCGGTCTCCGGCAGACCCGCTCAGATCTCTGTGATCGCTGCAGTGACCTGACAAGCCCCGACAAAGCTGTACGTAGATGTGTGCGTGCGTGCGTGCGCGTGTGCGTGCTTGAATAGGAACGTTCACTTTTGCACACCATCACTGTCAATCCGGTCAGCTCACAAAGGGCCGTTAACCTGACAAGGTGGAGTCGGGTGAGGGGGGTAGGGGGGGAGGAGGGGGGTTTGGCCCTGGCTGCGCTATTTTCAACGGAAGCATCTGGATGGGGCCAATTTGATCTCAACCTGAGTGGAACCGAGACAAACCCACGCACAGGGGGCCCCCAGGACCAGAAGAAGAAGAAGGAAAAAAAAAAAAAAGCTTGCCGGCCAACCACTTGCGTATGATGGAAAAGGGAAATAATAGGTGGGTATGGGTGAAAAGACGGCTTCTCAAGTACAGGATGTTGTTGTAGCAGGTAGCCAGTCATCCAATTTCCTGCTTCCCAAAGAAAACAAGAGCTGGAGCAAAGGAGTCCCCAGACTTACAATGGCGGGCCTATGCTCAGGCTCCGGCCAACCAAACAAAGCCCTCAGAGGTTACTGCCCTCGTTCTGCTGGTCTGCAGGGACGGCGCTTCGGGAGGCAGGGCGGGGATCGCCTAGTCCACGCACACACACACACACACACACACACACACACACACACACACACAGTCGGGGTCAAGTGTTACTGTACGTCTGACCTCTGGGCCCCTGCTGCAGCTGCTGGGGGTGAAACGACTCCGAGTCAATCCTCTGCCCCCCCTCCACCCACCTTCCTCTCCCCTTCCCTCAGCCTCTATTAGGGTCTATTATTGTATTAGTGGTAATAGTAGTCAAAATAAACCCTGTCCGACTGTAATGATCGTATTAATATCAGCAGTGTAAACTAATGAAGCTGGAATGTTGTTCTTCCACCGTCGAGTTCCCTTTTTAAAGTCGCATCGGGTGGCCAAATTTATGGATTAGATTTAATCGGCGGTGTTGTCATTGTAGGATGTTCGACTATCCCAAAGCACCCGAGAGAACGCGCGTCTCCCTTTCACTGCGCACAACTGGGTCTGTTTTTGTATTGATTCAGGACGAATTGATTTAGAAGCAGAAGTACGAGAGGCGGCGCGCTAATGTCTCCCGAGCTCTGGTTATGAACGTGGATTCAGCTACGGGAAACATTCTTGGATTAACTTGCTCTGGCTTTAAAATAACCGTCTCTGTGGGCAAAGAGCAACAGGGAAGCATTCGCCCGGTGACTTCGCACTCGACACTCGAGGGGGATTTTCTTTAAAACAAGCTTTCAGTTCACGGAGGCCATTGCCTCTAAAAGCGCAGGTTAGTGGAGAATTCGGCAAGAAGCCTGATTTAAAGCTGAACACGCCACCGGCACAGAGCTCAACAAGAGTGGTGTACTTTTATTTATTTTTTCACATTACATCAGCAGCTGCCCTACACCGCGGTTTCCATTTTTAAACACGTTTCCAGTTGTGACTCATCTGGATTTATGAAAAACGAGAGTCATTTCACTTTGTATAATGCCAAATGCGTCAGAAAAAGGACGTTAGATGCAGCGCTTTATTTCTTCTGAAAATCTGAAACCTTTTGTGAATAATGAAAAATGAAAAAATATTGTTGATATATATATTTTTTTATTTAACCTTTATTTAACCAGGTAAAAGTCCCATTGAGATCGAGATCTCATTTTCAAGGGTTTACTTTGCCATACAGCAACAAAGCGCTGCACCTTCACCTGCTCTCCCACCAGACCTTTATTTTGAAAAAAACAAAAGAATGAAGTGCTCTGCTTCACCTCCAGCTGCTCTTGGCGGGAAAAAGATCTTGATGGATCGCCGGAGGTGTGAAGGTCAGCTCCGCAAGAGGCGACTGTAGAAATTAAAGCATGTCGTTCTCCTACCGGGGGCCCTCTGCACTCTGAGCCCCATCTGCACGCCGTTAGCTTGTTGGTCACATCAAAGAGCTCAAGGATTGGCTGACATGGAAGGACGCTGCTGCTGGATAGACAGAGTTACGATAACATCATGACGGGATAATATTGTGGGGGTTCGGGGGTTGTGAGAAAGTAAAAAACCTCTGCTTAGACTCTCCCTCTAGTGATTTTGTTTTATCTTTTCAGATTTGACGGAAAGAGTCTGTCCTGAACTTGTCCGTCTCACCCCGCCGTGGGCTGCAAAGAGGCCGACGCTCGCTGGGTTTTGTCAAATGAAATGGACCCAGGAGCAACCGGATGTACCGAGACTGTTGCCCCCCCCCCCCAGCCGACCCCTCCTCATGCCCCCTGCCCTCCTCTCTGCAATCCTTCATCCAGTTACTGAGATAAAGTGGACACACACATCCTCTCTTTCTTTTCATCCTTTAGTGTTATTTTAGTCCACCTGCAAATCCATTTCTGTGTTATGGCTGCTCTGTGTTGGTGGGTCTGTTTTCAGCCTCTCACACATGCGAGGGGGGAGTAGAGGGGGAGGGGGGGGGGGCTGTGGTATCTTCTGCACATCCTCCCAAGACGGCCGTTGTGTTGAGGGAGACGCACAAGGAGCACGTGTTTGTGTGTTTTTGCATGTGTGCTAGCTTGCGTGTGTGTACCTGCAAGGGGGGGGGACGAGTCAGAAGCACTCAGACCCTCATGGACACTCATGAAGCCTGCCTCTGCTCTTCCACCCCCTCCCCCCTCCAAAGCCCCTCGTCTCCGGTGATTAGTGACTCCTGCAGGAGTTATAAATCTTCTATTTCCATTGCACATTCAGTCAAGACGGGCCAAAGTTGAGGAGCTGCAGAACGTTAAATTATCTGAGACTTCCTGCAAAAGGCTCCTTTGGACGTCGCGTCCAGCCTCAGAACCTCGGGCCATGGGAGTCTGGTCCACGGCTCCCTCCGGTTGGTGCTCCTGACCCGCCGCATCCCGCATGTTGCGCAGCCTGGAAATCCAGCAGTAGTCGGACTCCGCGAATCATCACACGGCGGACCACTCAATCACCCTGTCTGGCTGAGCGACGCGAACACTGAGCGCCTTGTTCAGCGCAGTGTGAGGCGGAGGACGAGGCCTCGCTGTCTGCTTCAAAGACGTCCACCAGGGGATAAAAAACGCTCATCGCCGGGTCAGCGTTAGGACACTTTCAGGCTTCTGCTGATAGGTTCTCATACCTGAACAAAAATAGGACATTTGTAAACAGATCTGCCTTTACTTGTGTTAAGTTAAAGCAACTAAAACTGCTGGAGTTAAAGAAGGAACAAGGTCGCGCTGGCTCCAGCTAACATCTGCACAGTCAGTATTTAGGATGCATGCATTGAAAACTAGATGCAGCATTCAAAGATGGCGCCCAACAAATTCCAATGCAAGTTCCTTACCGCTACATGCAGATGTCTAAAAGGTGTCGAGGCTGTGAAGGAAAAGCAAGGATGGAGGATCGAACAAGGCGCTATTTTGGAATTGGCTTTTGTTGTCTGAACAAGCGCGGTGAGAAGGGCCGCGACTGGGGATTGATGATCAGTGCGTGTCTCGTGATTCTGCAAAACCAAGAGTGACCACTATTGTTGGTTTGGGGCAATTGTTAATGAAGTGCGAAAACACAAAAAAACAACTTTAAATACCACTTCAGGGAATTCAGAAACGCAACACGGGTCAGCCTTAGCACTTGCAAGACCGTGATGGGGGTTGTGTGAAGATTATCTTGCTGAACAAAACATGTAGGTATCAAAAACGCTTGTTTTTTTGTGATTTCCTGAATAACCCCAAATTCAATGGAAAAGTCTCATTGGCTTCGTCTCAAGGTGGAACCAATGGAATTCCACATTGCTTTTAATCCATCAAACACTACAGCAGTGGTTGTAGCGAACACAACTGGTTGAGATCTGCTCTCTGCTGGATGCACGTCTCTAGTTGTATTCTGCCAAGAGAAAGTGTCCATCCATCTGAAATGCTCCCCAAAAGTCGATAGCGTGTGATGTTTATATAGAAGCCACTCGGATTACTCGGCACAAACTCGCTTCCCAGAGTTATAGGAATAAGTTTTTTTTTAATATTGCAGAACTTCTGCTGGTATCAACGTTACATTAAAGGAATGTGAACCTGATCCCTGATTCAGTCTTATTGATGTCGCAGCACTGCCTCAGAGTCCATACCACGTCAAGACAACTGTACAACAGTAAACAGTAAATGTAAAGAAAAACGCATCAATCAGACACAGCAGCAGCTCGCCCCGTCGAACTGTAGATTTTGACCTCGTAGAAAACCAATCCCGCACTCAGAAGCTCTAGCGCTCTGCTGCGACGGGCAAACCTCTCCATCACTCACACAGCTCTTTCAGCCGTTGTGACCGGCCCGTCAGTCGGCCTCCCGTGTCTCCTGTCCAAACAGCCCTGGCCTAAAGGAATCCTGGAGGCACCGGCATCGGGGGCAGCAGAGGAATCATCCATCAACACTCGGGGATCAGACTGCTGTCATAAAGGTGTCGTGGCGGCCAGACAGCCAAACCTATGGGACAGCAAAGGCACCCATATCTCCCGACTACGGGGATCCCGACGCGAGTCTTGCTTCTGGAGTCCGGTTGCATCTGATTCAGATTCAAGACCCAGGTGAGGCTCTGTGTCACATAAAACATAATTCCCTCTCACTCTGGTCAAGATGTGTTGATCAATTTGCAAATATCTAGAGCTCAAGACGTATTGTGTCTTTTACCTGTAAGAAATTGTAGAGAGAAATAAGAGAACCTTAATGCTGCACTCTTCGGCATTTCTATATTAGCAACGTCACAATCCGACTTTGCATTTTAGTGTCTTTCAGCTCATTGTTTTAGTTTTGAAAGTGTTGGTGGAGACCAAAAACAAAGCTAAAAGCAGGACGCATAATTTAAACCCTTTGGGGACCCCAAACGGGTTGGAGCATAGCACACCCCATATGGGGCCCGAACAAGCCGGAACCAGGTCAGAACCAGTACCAAAATATTGATATATTTTTTCAACAGTAACATATAAACAGACTGTTACACGTTATAGCACTTACAGGGGTTCCCCTTTACTATTGTGCAAGCAGACAAAGTACTTCCAGAGTCATATTGTTGTCATGGTTTTCAAAACTCGCTGTGATATTAGATGAACTGAAATATTTTTTGTGACAATGACTGTTAGGTAGAAATATTATGAATGTTAACGTTTTTTATTTATGCCAATACTTCATCTTATAAAATGCACCTGTAGAGATATAATAATAACCGGCTTTGATTTTAATCAAAGAAATACATTTTAAACTTAATCCAACCATGACGGTACCCCCATGGCTCACTAGATGACGCTACGAAGCCGGCCGGTTGAGAATAACTGCTGCAGAACTCTTTTACAATTAATGGAATAATAAAATAAGTCATTGTGTCAGTATATTACGTCAGAGTCTCAGTGGGTTAGCATGAAAGAGTAGAAGTTTAACACTGGCTGATCAATAAATAACCGGGTTACTGAGCATCAGCCGCACTTTTTACTGCCCCCAATAAATTCCAGGGATTTGGGTTTCCATACAAAGTTTTAGATGCAAGATGGCAGAATTCTACAAGTCAGGTGTCGTCATAAAAGAAGATGACAAAGATGACCAACAATGAGAAGCGTGTATGAGGTAATACCATCAATATGAGGAGGGGTGGTGTTATTTTGAAGCGTAAAAGTCAGTTCTTTTCAGTTCCAATGTATAGTAAACACAGTTTAGTCATGGGAACAATTTTAGGAACTAGATTCACGCGTGACGGCTGCCTGACTCTTAATAAATGACAACCCTGTGAAAAATTTAAAATGTAAATAAATGTTTTAACTTGGACTGAAGTAGCGGAAAACATCTGTTAGCATCAGTTACGTTTGCTGACCACATGTTAATGCTGAATTCGTTTTGTAACATTTCCATCTGGTACTCGAGCAGAAAAGAAGAAAAATAAATCAACCCAAATATTTCTGAATAGCGTCTGCGGATTAATCCAGCAAATGCAGATGCAGCCACACACAATGAGTTCAGCTCCACTTGAAAATACACAGACTCCCCACCTCGGTGCTCTGCGCTGCTTAACGATCTGCGGCCCAACGGCGTGACTGCGTTCACCTGCGCCCGCGCGCTGGGCCTGGCCCCCGTCCAAACCGGCTGTGAGCAGAACCAGAAATCGTTAGCGAGCGCCAGATTCTTTAAATCTTTTCGTCCAGCGCCATGCGTCCGGCTACGCAACCCCCCTCCACTCCCATTGGCCACGCTGCGTGACAGTGTGGGGATGCGTTTGTCTACTTTGTGCACGTGTACATGGATGGGTGTGAGTGCTTTTGTTGCGTCTCGGCAGGTATGTGTGTGTGTGTGTGTGTGTGAGCCTGGTGTTTGTTATTCTCTCTGCAGTCACACTGTCTTTCATCAGGCCTCGTCCTGCAGCCCACAGACTGTCGGTATACGGTTTCATAGTCTACGGCCCCCGTCTGCTGCAGCACGTGGGTGGATGATTTCTAACACATGGGAACCTTGGGAGCCCACGCGATGCTGGAACAATAGAGGACCTGTCAGTATCGGGGCACTGGAAGAGGACGAGACGGCAGGCGGCGATGATGTCAGAGTCATTCACACCCACCCACGCTTCCTCCGCCCCTTCTTGGCTCTCAGTCTCACAAGTGCAAAAGGGGGAGAAAAAAAGACTTATTGCATGATGGTTCAGACAAATCTCCCTTAATCTCATTCTTGGCTCCTGCTGTACATCTACATGAGCATGCATATGTGCAAAAAGAGATTCATGAACCTCTTTAAAATTCCCATTTAAAGGAAAGTTCAAGCTTTATTAGATCTCAGGTGTGATTTTAAGCTTTTGGTCAGTTGATTACTGCTCCAGACAGTATCCCAAGGACTTCAATGAGGCCTAACTCTGAACACTGACTATCTAAAGGAGCAGTGGGTGTTCAGCATAAATGGATTTTGATGTTCATGATAGTTTTCATTAGGGTTTATTATTAGGAGCAGGGTTCAATGACTTCAGCAATTAGATTAAGAACAAAGGTGTTATTAAATGCAGACATTAATTATGTATAGAAATATGGTTCTATAATGCCGGAATTTTCCAATAAATCAAATCATTTCACCATTTAAATTTTCGCGATCTTTTTTCACTCGTACTTTATATATTTGGATCCAGCGTGATTTGTGTTTATATCTGTATGAAGGCCTCAGTGTATGTGACCCCCCCCCCCATCTGTGTCCAAAATCCCACTCAAAGCCTGGAGGATTAGCCCCCTCAGAGCAGCCGTTCTCCAGCTGTAGACCCCTTGCACGCCCAGTGGATAGCGATCTGACTTCCTGTGACACCTCCGCCTCCCTGAAAGTGAGAACCTGCTCTCCGCTGTCCGCGGGCTTGTGCACAGTCGGCATGTCGGTTTTATGGCGAACACTATTCGTCAAGTCTGGCTGGGCAGGATGTACGTTTGTGTTAGCGTGAAGGCACATGTGCATGTTATATCTGCAGAGCAAGAGAAGGCTTTTGTTGAGACAGAGAGCAAGGCGATGGGAACTATAAACCCCTCCTGCATCTTTCTGTTCCCACATCTGGAACCAAAGTACAGACATCGGCTTCATTTCTCTTTATTGCCTGGAAGCAGTTTCAGAAGCAACAATGACCTCTATCTTGTTTGTGTGGCAGTCTTAAAATGACATGCAACTCAATATGTTAAAGAGGCGGCGAGGGAATATGGGATTGGGTTAAGAGAGGAGTGACTGACTGTTTGGAGGTTTAGAGTCGGGGGGGGGAGGAGGGGGAGGGTGAGGGTGAGGGGGGGTAGGGCAGTTCCCAACGGTCCACTGGAGTCCGGCGAGGCCACAGCACACGCCAAGCACGGAGAGTGACGAAAGCCATCCATCAGAGGAAAAAAGGAGCGAGGGTAGAGGGGGGGGGGGGGGGGGGGGCTTGGAAAACTGGGCAAAACCATAACATGCGTGTTGTGTGGCCATTGTTAGCTGGTCGGGGTCATTGTGTGTCGCTCGTGGCCTCCCCACCCTCTGATTTCAGTGGGAGTCGGTGCCTTCGGACAATCCCAAGAGGGGGCCGGGAAGGGGGGGACCCGTGGGAATGTACGGCTTTTATGTTCCACACACACCGAGCAATAGGAAGATCCTATTCCAAGAATGTTGTAGTAGTGATTCACATTCTGCCTTTTTTTGTGAAAGTGGGAGCAAATATTTTTCCCAAACTGTTATAGAATCGACCCGACCCCGGACCCCTGAAGATGGATGGATGTTATACAATATAATCATAATCCTTAGGAAGATGCCTAGCTTTTCTAATAGATCTCTTATTTTTGCTGTTTCTGACAATACCTGAGCCTCTTTGTTTTTATTCATCTTCATTCTAATGATTCAGGAATACACATATGTCAATTTAGGAGTTCCTCAAGGCAGAAACCTGAGCCCCTACAATGTTTCTCTTTGATTTTAAATCCAGTCATCATGATTTATCAATTGCTATTTTTTAATCCAGTAATTTTACATCCAATTTTTCCCTCACAATATTCCCTATTCAAATGGTGGGTTTTATTTAGTGTTTTGTACTGAAGACAGATACTTCATGTAATTTATCTTCTTATTTCAGAGCATTAAAGCTAATGTGTATGTGTTAATATGGAAAATAGCATATTAACTAAAAAGCATTATCGGCATTAAAACTTGACCAGTCAAGGGCGACGTGTGTTAAATGCAAGTCTGACACTTGTGTGTGATTCTGGAATGAAGCCACTGGTTGTGATGTCAGTCGGCGGGCTATGTGGACCTAATCTAAACAACCATGGGATTACCTCTCGTGTTTGTTTGACTGTTTACTCTGGTTAGGTTCACCCCCTCCGCACTGACAGAAACACGAGCCATTAGCGAGGACCATCTGTGGACACGGGTCAATGTTGACCTACCGCTCTCTAAACAGCATCCAGGGGGAATCAGTCGGACCAGAAGCAACACAAATAAGGCTAATAAGGAAGCACAGTGCCTGTCTATGCTGCTCAGACCCGGGTGATCTTTTATCAGGATACGTTTGGAAGGGCATGGCGCATTCTGATTTGAGTTAACTATTTAATATACACAGATACCAGGACTAAAATGTTTCTAGTCCAAAAAATAAAGGTACCTTAAAAATGCTCTAAAGCTAAATTTTCCCTCTGAATTAACAATAAATAACTGTTAGTCATGCTCATGTGATGTTGGTGATGTTAGAATTTCTGTTAATGTTGAAGACAATTTAAACTATGCACACCAAATGATAAGATTCATTTTATCCGTCTCCCAGAAAGAAACTGAAACCCAATTTTCAGGCAGATGTGTGGTTGTTAAATTGATTTTCATAAGCTGCTCCAGCCACCTCCTAATATACTAACTCTCCCTTGTCATTGCATTAACCTTTGGCACCATTACCATCACCTGACCTTACCCACCCACGAACTCACATGCTTCCCATTCCCCTAATCAGCCTACAAGTGTATACCGGCCCGTCTGCACTCATCAACTGCCCGATCGAGTAGTTTCAAGCTTTCCAGTCTTTCTTTGTTCACTGACTGCAGGTTTTTCACTTGTTTCATCGACTCTCGTGATTTTTCTTTTTCTTAACTCGTGTTTCTGCGTTCATGCTTTTAGTCTTCTACGTGACCTCTGCTGGGCTATATTTTTTTAATCTGCTGGTAATATGATACAGGAAGTCCATTTTGAGTAATAGATCCAGTGTTTCTCTGCAAAGCCGTTTATCATCCCCTAAAAAAAACCTCACCTCTCTGGAAACATATTACAGTACAAAAATAATTTGTCTTTTTGTCGCATTGATCGCCGGGTCAACAGTGAGACGGTGTCCATGTCCCAGAGTCACCCACCAAGAATGTGAGCGTGCACATGGTTGTTGTAACGCATCACAAGAGACAGGAGTGAAACCCAAGCGCAGAGCGCAGCTTTATTGTGGAAGTACAGACAAGGGTTAGGCGTGGTCGAGTCCAGAGTACAGGCGGGTGGTCGAAAGCCGGGATTACGTGGAGTTAGACAGAAGTACCGTTGAGGATCAGGCAGGCAGGAACGAGGTCTGGGACAAACGAGAGGTCAATAACAGGCAAGAACAGGAGATCGAGAAAACGCTCGGAATGTGATGGAACATGCACAAGACTTCGCAAGGAGCTTTGGGGAGTCACAGGCTTAAGTACAGGGCTGGCTCTGATTAGTGACGAGCCCCAGGTGAGTCGGTGGGCTGATCCCAGATGGCACAAACCATTATGGCTCAAAACAGAGGGGTGACTGAGGTCCCGATCTTCGCACCTCAATATTCCGGGGACGGGGAGCGTCTGCCTGTGACAGAGCCCCCCCTTCTACAGGCGGCTCCGGAAGCCGAAGTTCGTCCTCTACGGGGGGGCCGACCCCGAGGCCGCGGGCCGGGACATTCGGGGTGAGCCTGATGGAAGTCCGTGATGAGATCAGGGTGTATGTCCGCGGCTGGACGCCAGGCTCTCTCCTCAGGGCCATAACCCTCCCAGTCTACGAGATATTGTAGACCAGACTGGCGACGACGCGAATTTAATAGTGCCCTGACCGTGTATGTTACCCCGTCATCCAGGAGCGGTGGTGCCGGCTGCACCTCAGGTCCTGACTGACCGCCCTCGGTCCTGACTGCAGGTTTAAGCAAGGAAACATGAAAGGTCGGATTGATCCTGTAATGGGAGGGTAACTGTAACCGATATGACACTGTGTTGATCTGTTTGATGATTTTGAATGGGCCAATGAAACGGGGACTTAGCTTCTTAGACGGGAGGCGGAGACGGATGTTCCGCGTGGAAAGCCACACGTCCTGCCCGGGTTGGAACCGGGGCGCTGGGCGCCTGCGCTGGTCGGCGTACTTCTTCTGGCGCTGAACGGCCCGTTGTATCTCTGTCCGGGTAGCGTCCCAGACCGTCCTGCTCCGCCTTAACCAATTGTCTACCGCCAAGATCTCAGACGGTTCCCCAGACCACGGGAACAGCGCTGGCTGAAAACCGAGCATGCACTGGAAGGGTGATATCCTTGTGGATGTGCTTTTATGCGAGTTTTGCGCATACTCTGCCCATGGCAAAAACCGGCTCCATTCCCCTGGTTGCTGAAAGCAGTAGGCGCGTAGGAACCGGCCAATCTCCTGGTTCAGCCTCTCCGTCTGTCCGTTGCTCTGCGGGTGGTATCCAGACGACAGATTCACTTGTACATTTAACATCTTGAAAAATGCTGCCCATACCTTCGAGGTAAACTGGACCCCTCGGTCTGACACAATCTCCTCAGGGAGGCCGAAGGTCCGGAACACATGATGGAATAGAGATTCCGCGGTCTCCAAGGCAGAGGGTAGCTTCTTAAGGGGAATCAAGCGGCAGGCTTTGGAGAATCTATCCACCGCCACCAAAATGGTGGTAAAACCCTGGGAACAGGGAAGGTCGGTGATAAAGTCCACTGCCATATGGGACCAGGGTCGGTTAGGTATGGGGAGGGGTTCCAGGAGACCTGAGGGGAGGTCCCGGGGGGATCTTGTTTGTGCACACGTGGTACATGCCTGAACATAGTCTGTGACATCCTGTGTTAGAGATGGCCACCAAAACTGCTCTCTGGCTAGTGCAAGGGTGCGTTGGATACCTGGGTGCCCAGAACTGGGGCATGAATGCATCCACTGAAGGAGCTGAGCTCGGACCGCTGCGGGCACATAGGTTTTATTCCCGGGACACCCCTGGGGAATCGGGTCACCTGGCAGGGCCTGTTGTATCTGTCCCATGATATCCCACCTGATGGGAGCGATGATGTGCTTAGGTGGTAGGATTGGTCCCGGAGTGTCCTGGGAGGACGCAGATTCCTGGAGCCGGGAGAGTGCATCTGCCTTGCCATTTTTCGAGCCGGGTCTATAACTCAAAATGAAGTCAAAGCGGGTAAAAAACAGAGACCAGCGAGCTTGACGCGGATTTAGCCGTTTAGCCGACTGTATGTACTCCAAATTACGGTGGTCGGTTAGCACCAGAAAGGGGTGTTTGGCTCCCTCTAGCCAATGCCGCCACTCCTCAAACGCCAGCTTGACCGCCAAGAGTTCTCGATTCCCTACATCATAATTTCTTTCGGCCGAGGTCAATTTGTGAGAGAAGAACGCGCACGGGTGTAGCTTTGCGGGCTTACCCTGGCGTTGTGAGAGGACGCCTCCCACTCCTGTCTCAGATGCATCCACCTCCACCACAAAGGGGAGGGCCGGATCCGGGTGCCTGAGGACCGGCGCTGAGGTGAACATGTCCTTCAGTTTCCGGAAGGCCGAGGCGGCAGCCTCATTCCACCTGAGCTTCTTGGAGGACCCCTTGAATAGAGACGTTAAGGGTGCTGCAACAGAACTGAAATTACGGACGAAGCGTCTGTAAAAGTTTGCAAACCCTAGGAACCGCTGGAGCTCCTTGATAGTCTGGGGCTCGGGCCAGTTCATTACTGCCTTGACCTTCCCCTCGTCCATCTGGACCCCCTGGGGGGATATTATGTACCCCAGAAATTGTACCTGTGTCTGGTGGAATTCGCACTTCTCCAGCTTGACATACAAGTGGTTCTCAAGCAGTTTGTCGAGGACTTGGCGTACATGCCTGACATGCGCCTCCAGATCTGTGGAGTAGACCAGAATGTCATCAATATACACTATTACACTCCTGCCTATGAATTCCCGGAGTACTTCATTGACAAAGGCTTGGAACACTGATGGGGCATTGGCTAATCCAAAAGGCATCACCTGATA
The DNA here is from genome assembly GCF_964276395.1 of Gasterosteus aculeatus. NCBI lineage: Eukaryota > Metazoa > Chordata > Actinopteri > Perciformes > Gasterosteidae > Gasterosteus > Gasterosteus aculeatus. Next base: position 8,511,528 of record NC_135692.1, on the reverse strand, counting down.
CTCGTAATGCCCTGTTGCCGTGTGGAACGCCGTTTTCCACTCGTCCCCGTTCCTGATGCGAATGAGATTGTAGGCGCTGCGGAGATCTAGTTTAGTATATATCCGAGCTTCTCGCAGTTGTTCCACTGCTGCAGGCACCAAAGGCAGGGGGTAGCGGTACTTAACGGTGACGGAATTCAACCCCCTGTAGTCAATACATGGTCTGAGACCCCCATCCTTCTTCTTTACAAAAAAGAAACTTGAGGCTGCAGGTGACGTGGATGGGCGAATAAAGCCGTTGGCAAGAGCCTCCTCCACATATTTTTCCATGGCCCGGGACTCTGGTAAAGATAATGGGAAGATCCTACCTCGGGGTAGCGTAGCTCCTGGCACCAAGTCAATGGCGCAGTCCCATGGTCTGTGTGGTGGCAGGCACTCGGCGCTCGCCTTGCTGAACACCGCTGAAAGGTCTCGGTAGGCCGGGGGGACCTCTGGTGTGGCAGCCGTGGCTGTGCTCCTGATGGTGGCTGTCCTGAGGGGTTTTGTCAAACACTGAGAGACACACTTGTCACCCCAACGGAGCAGTTCGTTAGTGTTCCAAGAAATTTGTGGTTCATGAAAAGCCAGCCATGGCAGACCTAAAATAACATCGTTCGATACATTGTCAATGACTAACAGGGATAATTCTTCAGAATGCAGAACACCCACAACCAGGGTAACCGGGACGGTAACCTGTGAGATGAAGCCTGACCCAAGGGGCTGATTGTTTATGGCGGTAATCGATAATGGTGGGGAACAGGGCAACGTAGCTAGTTGCAGTTGTTGTACTAGGCGTTGACTAATAAAATTCCCCGCAGACCCCGAGTCTATCAACGCAGGAACGGTTGTTGCCTGCCCCCTGCTCCCGATGATAGTGACCGGTACCAGGCATTGGTGCTGGGAGATGTTTGGGCAGAAGAGCGTACTCACAGTCAGTGGCTGTTCCCTGGTCCGCCGATCGGGGCAGTTGTTCCGGTAGTGCCCAGCCTTACCACAATAAAAGCACAACCACTCCCTCCTTCGTTGATCTCGTTCCTCAGGAGACAGTCGAGTTTTTCTGAGCTGCACTGTTTCCCCCTCCGGGCCTGGGGTACCCTCGGGGACGCTGTGTGGAAGACCCCTTAGCGGGTGGTCATCACTGCCCCTGGAGCGCTGCTGCTAAGTTGTGCACGGACTCCCCGACTCGACCCAGTCGTTGACCGTGCTCTGCTTGGACCGCGGTAAGATGTTTGACGATATGTGCCATGCTGGGGCCTCCTACAGCCCGCTGGTCCGGGTCGGACATCTCCAAGGACTGAAGGGACTCTGCGACTCTGCTGGGTCTGATTGAAGGCGAAGTCTTCTGTAACGCATCACAAGAGACAGGAGTGAAACCCAAGCGCAGAGCGCAGCTTTATTGTGGAAGTACAGACAAGGGTTAGGCGTGGTCGAGTCCAGAGTACAGGCGGGTGGTCGAAAGCCGGGATTACGTGGAGTTAGACAGAAGTACCGTTGAGGATCAGGCAGGCAGGAACGAGGTCTGGGACAAACGAGAGGTCAATAACAGGCAAGAACAGGAGATCGAGAAAACGCTCGGAATGTGATGGAACATGCACAAGACTTCGCAAGGAGCTTTGGGGAGTCACAGGCTTAAGTACAGGGCTGGCTCTGATTAGTGACGAGCCCCAGGTGAGTCGGTGGGCTGATCCCAGATGGCACAAACCATTATGGCTCAAAACAGAGGGGTGACTGAGGTCCCGATCTTCGCACCTCAATATTCCGGGGACGGGGAGCGTCTGCCTGTGACAGTTGTTACCGGGTACGACTTTACTGGAGGCGTCCTGCACAGGAGCTGAGCCACGGCAAACTCTCTTTCCAGTCAAAACCTTCCCTTTTTTGTTGTTTTTTGTCAAATCAGACAGAGCTGATGTCTGTCTGAGGGCGGCTTTAACTCCTGATCCTTTTTTATTCGTTTTTTTTAAAGCTACACTATCAATGCTTTGAAGAAAGTCTGGACCTGAGCTCTGTAAAATACGAAATGTATCTGAGGAAGTCTACAGTGCAGCATGTCGACTTTGTAGCCCACGGCTTGGAATTAATCTCTGTAGGCCTCAACACTTCCTACTGTCAGACTGCCCCGATTATTATGGCCATTTAACACCACATCAAAAACAGCGCCAGATAAACCAAAAACACGCTAGAATGGGCGGCACCAGCTGGTGTGAAACCAACCTCCTGTGTTCCTTTCGCTTAAACCCTGTCCCACTGAGGACAGGACCTTTCAGAGAGACCGACGGCCAAAGCCCCCCGCCCCCCCCCCCACTATACATCATCATCACCGGCATTCTCGACCGCACCTTCATCACGCCGTCCTCTTCCATCATCTAGTTTCCAGCGCCCCGACTCGCCGCAGGTCCGCGCGCCCCAGCGTACGTGGACAGGAAAGCTACCCTTACAACGATTATATTTAAGCTGGCCTCTGTCTGAGGGGGGGGGTCGACTGCCTTGGCTGGAAACCAACTTCTGCCAGGCTATCACATTTCAGCCCCCCGTCCCCTCCCATGGAGTCCCTGAGTTATTGCAGCGTGGCCTCGCCTGGTTCGGCCCGGCGTTGAGCTCTGCAGTCAGCCACCTCAACCATCGACCCCCACACACCCCCCCACGCACACGTCTCCAACCCAACCGTGTTTGCTGAGGGCTTCCGCCGCAGGTGTCTGAAACTTTCTCCTCCTCCTCCTCCTGTCAGAGCCTCTCTTCTTTGACGAGAGCTTTAATTCCCTCGCTCCCTCCCACGCTCCTTCTCTCGGCCTCTCCCGGGTGAGTCGGCGCTCACAGATTGTTCTCATTTGGTCTGCGGGGTTCACTATACGCAGACCTGGGTCTCTGTCACACACACAGACACACACACACACACACATCAATCCTTCTGTTGGTTTTACAAGTCTGAGCAGCTGGTTTGGCCACTAAATCTCCGGGGATTTGGGATAGTTTAAAAGATAAAGCTTGAGCAAAGTGACAGAGGGAAAGTTCAAGGCTCGACAACAAAGGCACATTACAAAGGTTTTGAGGTGTGTGTGTGTGTGTGTGTGTGTGTGTGTGTGTGTGTGTGTGTGTGTGTGTGTGTGTGTGTGTGGTGTTGGCATGGGAGTTTGAAGCAAAGTGAGACTTGTTGCCACCTCCTGCTCTGCCCTAAGTGACCCTCTCCTTCTCCTCCGTCTGTTCCAGTCACATCTTCATGTCCACAGTCAAGGACCTAAACCGAAGAAGACACAGTGCTGCGTCCACGCCAACCAGAACAATCTCCACCCATACTGACACACATGCTCGTTCACATGCTTGGATGAAACGCCGCCTGCAGAACTTCACTGCAGCACAACTACTAAAAAAGGTGATCGGCGCTTGTGATTCATTATCCGAGTTGAAACCGACCGCTGGTGGTGTGAGCAGACATCTTGGTCCCCATAGAATTACCTCCCCAAACAACAACAACGCTTTGCCAATTACAATTCAAGGAAAATGTAGTTTCACCTGGATTGTGTTTGTTTTTTAAGTGGGACAGACAAACACCGGACTTTCCCCCTTTAGACCTCGGTTTGTGTCCCTTGTGAAAAGTCAATGATTGATTATTTTAATTTACATATCCAACTTAATGTAACAAACTCATTTAAAGCCGATGTTTTGACTACTTTATTTTTTGCCCAATTTATTAATCATTAATAGCACTTGGACATAAGTGGACATTCATTCTGCAATAAAAAACGTAACAGACAGGGCAATAAATTACAAAAATGTTATTAAAATGATTTTAATGTGCGTGTAGCTTTAAAGCCCGATAAAAAAAACTGATTGTTCTGAACACCAGCTGCAGCCCCACAAACCACCATAAAGTCACTTAGGCTCTGTGTAATTTCCCTCCGACACATTCAATGGAAAGTGAGAAAGTGAGAATCTGTCCAACACGGTAGCACCACCTCTCCCTCGGCTGGAGGCCATGTTGTTTGTGTTGTGCAACCACCTCTTGTGAACCGTAGCGCCGGCAGCAATAAAGCCCCCACCCAAAAGAAATCGCAGCCACTAGAATATTTACTTTTGGACTAATTTGACCGACGGTTTGTATGATCCGAGCCGCGGGAGCGGATGGAACCAGACGTCCCTCTTTGACCCGCATGTGAAAAGCGGGAGACACTTTTGAGGAAACCCGATCACAGCAACGAAAACACGCAAAGTCAGATCTTTATTTAAAGTAGTCAGAAGGAGCCCAGATCTGTGATATCCAGAGGAGAGGAGACAAGAGGGGGGGGGGTGGAGGGGCTCCCCCCCCTCCTCCACCATCCTTCTCTCCTCTGAGTTGTTTTCTGAATTCCTGCCAGGAAAGTTTAATGGCTGTGGAATTTGGACAGGAAAAAAGCGGCGCTGGAAGTTTCAGAGGAAGTGGGGATTTGTGCCTCACGAAGGCAGCACCTCTGTTTGTCTGTGTCTCCGGCGGGGAGGAGAACGCAGACACCGAGAGACAGAGGCAGAGGAAGAGCGTCACACAGCTTTTCCAGGACGGACGGCGAGGGCCCCTGGGTGTGGGTGTGGGTGTGTGTGTAAGTATACATGGACACACACACGTACGTATATCCTCACAAACCAGACCTGTGCAGCGACCGCAAGGCGTACACGCGTTACACACACGGCCTCCTCAACATCGCACACCATTTCCATCTTCGAGGAGGCCCGCGAAGGTCACTCACGTGGAGCCTCGGCACAGCTGCTTCTCCCCGCCACTTCAGACGGTAGCCGGGCGACGCCCGCGAGAAAACACGCTCGCTTTCAAAGTGTTCAAAGGAGCGGCCAGTTAAACCTGAAGGCGTTTGGTTCCACTGGGAAGTTTAAAGGGTTCGTTCACCCAAAGAATGATCAAATTTGCACTTGCACCCTCAGTGAGATCTGACCATGCAGTGTCCGTATAGGAGGTTTTTATTTGCCCCAATTGTGAGATAAAAGGAAATGACTCTTGTTTGCATCAATTACATGTTTTTTTTTTTTAGCTTTCCAGAATTGATTCCTTATTAACGACTTCAAACTGAAGTAAACCTTTTGACTGGGCTGCATGCGTTTACGTTCAAGCCAAAAAGCCACATTGAAGCGGTTTGTTGAAAAATAATTCATGCATTCAATGGATTATGGTAAATAAGCAAACATCTAACTCTTGTGACGCATCAGCTGTCTGCTGAATTTATATTTATATTATATTGTCTCACATGTTCAACAGTGGCTGACAATTTGTACTTATTTATTAACAGGTCCTCATAGATAGATTAGAATATTTGAATGAATATTTGATGACCAGGTCGTTTGTTTGTGGTGCTTCTTGTTCCTCTCTGTTTACTGGTGGGTCGCACGCATGAGCGTGAGCGTGAGCGTAAAGCGGTAACTTACCATAAAAAGCTGCGCTGTTTGGCCGGTTTATTTGTTCCAAACCAAGTTTATTTGTATAGCACATTTCAACAACATGGCAAGTGCTTCACATGAAAACCATTAAAAGATCAAACAAAAAAATGTGAAAATAAGAATAGAAAATAAGTTTATGGAAACGTATTTCTGTCTTCCAACATTGGAAAACTTTGCTTAAAGTTTTCACTTAAATAGAAACTTTGCTAATGGGTCTGAGTACGATATTTTGGATTGTATAAAAGTATAGATACATTAAAATATACATAAAGACGGATATAAATAAATGAATAAAAGTGCGGGGTCCCTTTTCTTTGCCCTAATGTCTGACTTCCCACAGGTTCCCAGACCCGTGTCACCACTTAATGGCTGCGCATCTGCCTGGCTCCCCATCCTTCAGCACACACCTCCCTGAGCCGAGCCCAGAGACAGATGGGGAGACATGGGGACAGACGGGCCAGGCGCCCCCATCCAGCCAGCCAACCAGTCCTGCAAAGACGTCCCTGATACTGGAGACAACTGTATCTGTTACACACACACACACACACACACACACACACACACACACACACACACTGTAGCATTAGCTGCCAGGGGATTCCTCAACACACATGGATGCACAGACACACGCGTTAACACACGCTTACACATGTGCACCCAGTGGACTCACATCGTCCAAACACCCTTGGAGCATTGTCAGAATTGATGGGCACACGTTTACCTCTCATCACTGTCTGTGATGCTTTCAAAAGGCGGAGCATAAAGTGCTTTTATCGGAGGATAAACTTCATTCAAGTTTAATGACTGAGATATTTTCATCCATAAAAAAACAGTCTTTTAGAGAGGACAATTTTAACCAAAATGGTAAAAGTACCACTGAGCCTAAGGAAACAGTTATCCAACGTCTCCACTTCTCTTGAGAGGAACTTGCCTGCACGCAACCTCACAGCAAAACGTGTAATAGCCACGTTGGACCAACGTGGTATTCTCACGTTTGCAACTAGGTCACGTGACTATCAACTTCCCCTCAGCTAAAAAAAAAAGAAAATGGCGGACTATCGGTCTATTATCTGTGAAAAACACAATATTTTAAGAAAGCGTCAGCATTTGTATGCATTTCGATAGCATTTCTAGTGAGAAGTTTGCTTTATATTTTCATAATCTTCAATCAGAGAATGTAGAAGACCTTCCGTTTATTAGTTTCTAGTCATGTAGTTGCAAGGCAACGTAAATGAATGGGCCAAAATAAAACGTAGTATTGTCGATTTTGGGGAGAAAGCGAGAGAATACCACGTTGGTCCAACGTAGCTATTACACGTTTTGCTGTGAGACTGGGTTGCTGCACAGGAAGCCTAACAAGAGCGGGTTTGTGGAGTTGCATTCTGGGAGATGTAGGCTCCAGCTCATTTTGAGAATGAGCCGTGCTAGATGTCCTCGCCTTTATTGGCTGGTCTCAACTGGACTATCCCTCTAGGATACTTTTAACTGCTACTTTCAGGTACAAAGTGGCCCATAATATTCATAACAATGTTCGCACCTGAGGATAATCATCTCAAACCACTGCCCTTTTTTGTTAAAGCCGTCCCTGCGTAGCCGGTTCAGGCCGAACTGATCGGTTAAGGGTTGGCCTTCGACCTCGAGTGGTTAAGATCATGCTGGCCCTTTGGTCCGGGTAGAGGACCTGAGGTGCGAGCACTGGAATGCAACATGAAAAGGCCTTGCCAAGAAAAGCAGTGGGACGCATAATGACGCCTGAGCGAAGGGCAACGGCCTTTCTGCATTGTAAATACAGTGTGGAAATAATAAAACTACACAAACAACATCGTCGTCAAAAGGTGTAATCAAGCCGTCTGCTCTACACAATGCAAGGGGGGGGGGGTTGCAGGGTGTTGCGTTCAACACTTTTCAAAGACAAACACACCCAAAAGAGGAAATGCCCATCAACAAATGGCCCCTGCTTTATAGCGTCTCTTCACCCGTGGAACGGTGGCCGACGGCGGACGTTACAGTTGTTAAATGCAGCTCACGGCTTGCTAGTGGAGAAAGCTCCCCTGCTGGGTCTGAAACATAACATTTGACACCGCGGCCCCACATGAGAAACAAACTTTTGGCACCAGGGTCCAGCCTCGGCAAACCAGGAGCCCGGCTGGTCACAACGTGGAGATCCGTGATGAGTAACAGAAAACAGAATGCAAGTCGGGAGGAATTCGTCTTTATCACAGATCACTTTTGACAGATGGTATTCCCAGACACGGAAAGTATTTTGGGTTCTGGTGGTTTCTGGGAGCAACTAAAATAAAGCTGTTCTAAATTCCATATGCTGCTGGCAATTATGTTGCTTTCTAGCCGAGAGCAAGGCCTGTGTCATCTGGGTATCTGTTTTGATTAGCCATCCTGTCAGTGTGCCGGCATCTACGGATAAATCTCCAAACATGATGCCAACAAAAGAAGAAAAAAAAACACTGCTCCTGGTGGATATCTTTGCAAAATTACCAGACAATAATCCTCCCCCAAAAATTCACATGGTTTACATAAACCCTCCTCATGAAGTTTATGAGATCTTAAGAGTCATTTTTAAGAGAATGCACTGGTTATTTATGGTTTGTGCTTATTACTTGTAATCACCAAATCCTTTCGCCTTGGAAATATATCTATAATTGCACTGAACTTGGATTGAGACAAAGTTTATGTAACTATTGCAGCAGATGCTTAAAAAGGATTTCATCCTTGCGAGCATGGCCCTGCACAGCTTCTTTTAAGTTTTATATTCACTACATCACACGTTACAGTACATCGACCCCCTGACAAGAGCTTTTTATTATTCTTTGCAGAATGCTTTCTCACTGCATGCTTTTTTTAAAGAACATGTAAGAAAGTCATAAATCTTCAGTGTTTTTTAAAGTCTCTCATGAACTGCTGAACCACAAGGAGCCAAAGTGTGTGCATGCGTGTGTGTGTGTGTGTGTGTGTGTGTGTGTGTGTGTGTGTGTGTGTGTGTGTGTGTGTGTGTGTGTGTGTGTGTGTGTGCGTGTGTGTGTGTGTGCCACACAGGTTTAGGGAAGCGGTGAGTAGCAGGGAGGGGGGATTTCTCGACGTTTGAACGCTGGGATGCTTCGTCCTTCACCTAGTCGCACGCAGATGACTTTTTGTTGGATCTCTTACACGAGTCACGATATATCTAGATACAGGCGGCGCTGCAAAGGCCTGGCGGATCCCGTGAGTTGCTACCTGCAGAGGGGGTTCCCTGCCGACCCACCTCAGGCCCCGGGTTGCGGCAGCGGGGTGGAACAGCGGCTGGGCCTGTTTACTCAGCTGTGGGCCTCCCCAGGTCCAGGGAAAGAGAGGATGTGTTCAGGGCCTCATTAATCATGACTGCTTTGGGAAGAGATAAACAGGCCAGGCCCAGCAGGGATGCTGCAGCTCCTGCCGCTGGTGGGGGAAAAGGGACAGAGGAGAAGGTGGGGGGGTTATGCGGAAAGGCCAGTGGGGCGCGAGGAGAGGTGGACTCGCACTCCAGGGGATACAGCATAACACTTGCTCTTTGGTTCTACATCCGCATGGCTGCACAGGCTTGTAAATCCACATTCTTTGTCTGGTCAGATGCAAACAGGCCGCATGAACCCGAAGCCCATTTGTTTTTAGACTGCGTTGTGTATTTTTTAAAGGATGATGCTTTCGCCTACGTTCACGCGCTCGGATCCTCACACGTTTTCCTTTCGAGGCGCAACATTCCATTGTCAACTCGCTTCACGTTATTGGCGCTCTTTACTTTCACTGTGGCAGTTTTCCTCGTGCCATTTTAAGCTGTTTACATGCTGTTTACATTTTTGCTTCTCGACATAAGCGGCGTATTTAATAAACGCTACGGAACCTTAAATTCAGCGCTGACTTTTGATTTCATCCCAGTGTGCTTAGCAATGATTATTATGATACGCTGCAGACTGAGCGCTGAGTCTGTTTTGTTTATTAATGGAGACTTCTGTTCTCCAAAACTCTTTAACCACAAATATTAAGGTTATTTGATGGGAATGAAATGTGCTCTGCACTGTTCCCTGTTAACTCAACTCTGTTGGCCCGAGTCCCACCAGATCTTTTCCTTGTCTGTATCCCTTTCATGCTTCATACTCGCTTTCTCATTAAAAAGACGAGAACGCTTGAGAGATTCGCATTCGTCCGTAGAAAGAAAAAAAGGACGCAGAGAAATAGTGTTCCTGTCAGTCTGTCATATGGACGAGACACACGGGTCACAGCGCCAGTGTTATTCTACACCCACAGAGACTCTGGGAGAAGAAGAAGAAAAAACCCCGCTCCAGAAAGCCCACCGATTATTACCTGCCTCTCCTCTCCGCGGCCCGCAGACCGCTGTGCAACGGCCTCTGTGTGCCACAGCCGGCGGCGCTCATCTCCTGCACACTGTTTCATCCGTCTGCACAAAAGAAAAAAGGGTCCAATCAGTTTGAGGGACCTGACAAACGCAATAAGCCCGGGGTTTGTTTCAGTGCTCCCTCCGAACGGGTTTTTAAGATATTGTATTACTCGGTTTATTTGAGTCTATTTCTACATTATAGTGTGCGTCTGTGTGCTTTTGTAACGTGTGTTTACGCGCGTCTGTCTGCGCCCTGTGTGTGCGCGTGTGTCCCGGGCCTTGTACACTAATTGGTCTTGATGGGGCTCGGAAAAGTGACATCATCACCAGAGTGTCTGGATTTCCACCCAGAGGTCCAACGAGTGGGCAAGATTGAAATACGGGATGCGGTGAAGGAGGCGGATCCGTGGATACCAGATACCTGCCACCACGATAGCTCCATCGGCCAGGGGGAGCGCTGCAATGTCTTCAAAAATAAAAGAGAAATCCACCAATATCTGGAAGACGAGGACTAGGACGAGACGCCGACATCCAATAGAAACCTCAGCCGAACGTCCTGATGTGGCAGCATCACATTTAAATGGATAAAAGCATCACATGACGCTGCAGATGATCCCTGGATTTGGTCGGAGGAGGGTGACCTTTGTGAGCAGAAATAGTGGAGCACAACTTTTGGTTTATGGTTTATAGATTATGATCTGCTGCTCTGTGATGAACTGCTGGAGTCAAAGCTTAAAGGAAGCAACGCTCAGTCTTTTTGCACCAGAAAACGTTTCTTCCGTTGATCTGATTTTATGTGTGCTATTGTATATTCTCCTTTTCTCTTTTTTTATAATGATGTCTCTTTGTGTTGCTTTGTGTTTTAACTTATTTAGCCGTTTGTCCCATAAATAGCAAACATCTCTTTTACAAGGGATACAAAACCAGATTACTACCAGAAACTTCTAGTTTCATTCATTTGATTAAAGAACAGCAAACCCTAAAAGGTCCTGCGAACGGAGACTCTCATTTACATGATTGAAATTGAGAATGTTTTGTTTAAAGCACGTTAATGGAAGGCTGTTTGTCTCTATTTACCAGGAAATGGATTTACCTTCAAAACGTGTCCTGCAAAGCCTCAATAAAACAGATAGATATTAGATATAACACATCACAGGTCAACACTATACTCACCGGTGCAACAGCTTAACATAATTACTAACGTGTCTCTGTTCCGATCGATATTAACGGGCCTCCTTTGCAGTTGTGACATGAAGACAAACAAGGAATTTTATGTTTTAGTGTTCATTATTTATTATAAACACTTTAATACCTGGATTGTGGATGTTTGAGGGCCGAATTTGTTTGTGTACATGACTGCACATTTGAACTGATCACAAACAATCACAACTTTACACTTTGTTTATGTCCCTACAGCATTGTCTGCTCTAAAATGTTTGCTGAGATATTGTTATTATATATATATATATATATATATATATATATTATATATGAATTTCACCTCGGGGACAGCTGGTGATTGGCGCCACCTGGCGGTCAGTTACGTCTCTCTGCTGCACGATACAAACGTTTAAAGTAACTTCCTATATTATTCCTATATAAGACTATATTCAATTCACTAAGAAACAGTTTTCCAAAAAATGTCCAAAAGGCCTTAAACACTCACAAGACCCTTCACCTTGTTGCATTAGACAGGGACTAATATTTATTTGTTTTGCCTTTGGATACTTAAATCTAATTTTGCTGGTAACACAAGCACAATTTTGAATATCTTAACTTGTTTATTTATATTAATTTAATAAATGTATTAATAAAGGAGCTTGAAATTGACTTTGATTTGCTCTAAACATTGTCCAGACATTGCATCACTGAAAGTATTCTGTACTACCAGAAGTGACCTCACGGTGGCGTCTGTCACTAAGACATGGAGGGGTTTTCTGTCCACCGTCCAAAATATTTACCCAAACTGTCCCCAGAAACATAAATCGTCTTCGGCCATCTGCTCAGGTAAGTGGTAGTTTAGGTAAATGGTAGGTCTGTCCACGGGGTACTGGTCTCTGCTGGAGGATCCGGGTCTGTCCACAGGGTACTAGTCTCTGCTGGAGGATCCCAGTCTGTCCACGGGGGAACTGGTCTCTGCTGGAGGTTCCGGGTCTGTCCACGGGGGAACTGGTCTCTGCTGGAGGATCCGGGTCTGTCCACAGGGTACTAGTCTCTGCTGGAGGATCCCAGTCTGTCCACGGGGGAACTGGTCTCTGCTGGAGGTTCCGGGTCTGTCCACGGGGGAACTGGTCTCTGCTGGAGGTTCCGGGTCTGTCCACGGGGGAACTGGTCTCTGCTGGAGGATCCGGGTCTGTCCACGGGGGAACTGGTCTCTGCTGGAGGATCCAGGTCTGTCCACGGGGAACTGGTCTCTGCTGGTGGAGGTTCTGGTGAACCTGCATGGAAGTCACCTGGTTTCAGCAGAATCTTGCCGGGTGGCATCGAGTAGAAATGCAGAATCTTCTCTCTGATGGTCTCGTATACAGGTTTAGGTCACATAGAGGCATCAGTATTAAACTGAGACTGTTTAATAATCATAATATACAAATTGGTTGTTTAACTTGAGAGGTGCAGGTCGGCGTCAGACTGCTGTTTCTTTACGCTGAGTCCACATCACTTTAGACAACGACAGCTAAAGCCACCGAAGGCCATCGGCCAATGGATCTTCTCCATCTTCTTACATCTTCTCCCCTCGAAGAGTTCTTAGGTTTTCCAAACCATTCCATTGTTACTATCGCATAGCACTTTTATTGAAACTGCTGTAAATTAGATTATTATACACACCGCTAGCAAACGCTTGGCTACTCTTTGCAGTTGCATTCAGTGCTTTCTGGATCGAGTCTGTCTTTCTATCTTCATCACACAATCAATTACCACATGAAACTAGACTCCAAGTCAGATCACTCGGCGTGACTGTCAAAACAGCTCCTCTAAAGATCTTAAATAACAAGTGGCCGGATGACCTATCTACTCGCGATTATGCAACGGTATGTGTAACCGGATAGCGCAGGGAAAATGTTTTCACTGAATCGGACCCACCCGTATCAGATGTCTTCTGTGTCACAGTGTGGATTTAATAGCTTCAGGGAAGCAGCGAGCTATTTTTTCTTTGAAAAAACGGTCACTTAGCATTTATTTGTCTGTTGAGCCTTTTTCATTAGGGAGCAGGCTTCTGTGTGTTTGAGTGGCATGTTCATTACTCTCGAGCTGGAATGCATGTATTATATATCATATGTGTTTTAACCAGAGTCTCCTCTAGACTCCTTCAACTAAAGCGCCTAGCGTCAGCGTAAGGGTGCTAGCATGCTACGATTAGCTTTATAAAAAGAGCACACTTGATTTTGATTCTTGGTTTTGGCAAGAAACCAAAATATTGGACGGTGAAATGTTGATAAACGGGGTTTGGGGAATAATGAATAAAATGGAACAATGTTACATAATAAAAAGAATACAAAAAAGTAGTTATTTTGTGACAGCTACCTTAAAATACATATTTTCTTTTGAACTACCATTGATATGTTAGACACATTAGAAAACAAGTCACAACGTTGGCTAACGTTGGTGGGAGAAATGCTTCCACTGGGTGTAAATCTTGTTCGTAAAGCAGGAAAAAAGGGAACAAGTTGTGTCCAAGTTTGCTACAAACGAGGATGGTGTGCTTACTTTCCACCTCATCCAAACCATCTTCCCAGAGTCAACCCAGCGTGACAAGAAGGTTTGATTCAGCTTCTCATTTCTTCTCCAGCAAACTGATACAGGATAAACTGGAAAATGTGCATTTGATTTAATTTAATTGATATAGTTAGTTGCTGCTCCCAGTTTAAAATCCGGTACTGCTAATGGGCCAAAAGATTTGAGTTTGTATTTTAACTTTCCTGTGATGTTTCCCATTTCCGCTCTAAACACAAATCATTCCGATAATTTTTCTTGTCTCTGGTCTTTATTTTATTTAATTTGGTATTGAGGTAATCCAAAAGGAACCGAGACTCAATACGTAATGGCTCCGTAATATTGTGATATTTGTAACGACATCTTTTACAAGTTAACTGGACTTTGTTTTTGGAATACATCTTTAAAGTAACCCTCCCGACGCTGCATCTCAAACACATCTCCCACGAGAACGCAAGACGAGGGACACACGATACACCTGCACCCGGCTCTGCAGAATCCTCTTGTTCAACACACACACGACAGGAATGTGTGGGAAACTCTCTCACCCAAAGCTATAAACAATAGAACAACCAAACGTCTGGATCACCCGCCAAGAAAGAAACCGGTTTGAAACTGTTGTCAATTAATGACATCATCTGAGACATTACATCGTCTGCGGCACGTTGGGGTGAAAAGTTCATGAACAGTGTTCTGTGACTGCGTGCGAGATCTCTGCGGGTTCTTTCCCCGGGGTTTTGCCGGTAAGGAGATTACTGGAGTATCATTTCCTCTGACCGTGGAAACCCATTTTCTGGGTCAGTGGACCCCACGAAAGCGCTGATTGAGTCTTAAATGGGGCTCCTTCAAGCATACGTTTGCTCCCCTTGTACCCGAGACAATGAGCCCAACGGCAGCAAAGCAGAGCGGCAACGCCCTCTCGACATTACTGGGAAATGTGGTAACATCGGAACAATTGAGCGCTTCAGTCAACAACACGTCTCAGGCCTCACGGTCCAAAGGTTGGAAGAAAGAACGCCACAGTGTGAATCCTACTAGAGGATTCGTATTAAAGTGAAGGATTTTTGAGTCATTTAAACACTTGTGTTAACGCTTTTTTATGGTCAACAAGCCAGACCTGTTTTTGTAAAAAGTTTAATAAATAAGAATAAAAAAAGGGGGGGCGGCGAGTGATTTGTAGGACAGAATTCCAAAAGTTCACAGTAGTTCCAGATGATGAACAGTCAAAAGCCGTCAGTAATGGCGGACTTTCTAAGAATTGGGGAAACTGGCGGCGCTTCTTTGAGCATTGAGCTAAATGATAACGTTGGAATATTTACCATGTTCGTCCACATGTTTAGTGGGTTAGCATGCTAACATTTGCTTATAGGTTCTGTTGAGAATAATCAGGATTTAATTGGTTTTGCAGTTTTTGGTCATAAATCAAAGTAAACGACAAATGAAAATGTTTAACCCGATGAGATTAATCATAAAGTAATAGGAATACATCATCTGATACACCTCTAAAAAAATGTACTATTTAACTAGATACGTGAAAACCCGCTGGTGACACAAAAAGAAAAAAGTGAGAAGATTATCAAAGTCTTTCCAATTCATCCTTAAATAAAGCCGTAAATCTATGATAGAAATGTAATAGTGAACAGTGATTCACCACAAACCAGGCTGTAATAAAGTGTTTATTTATTGTATCCTTTTATTGTTTGTTTCCGCTTCATCTGCTCATCATTTGGCCTCAGAATAACTCATGCGAGGCCTCTGTGATGGAGGAGGAAGAGGAGGAGGAGGAAGGGGGGCATCCGTTGCTCCCTGTGTAACGAGATTCCCGGCTAATCAGTGACTTTCCTGCCTTATCTCGGCCATCAGGACAGTCGGGAGGCCGAGTAACCCAGGACGCGCTGATGTCATGCTGAGATGGGTAAAAGGGTGAAGGAGAGATGTGTGTGTGTGTGTGTGTGTGTGTGTGTGTGTGTGTGTGTGTGTGTGTGTGTGTGTGTGTGTGTGTGTGTGTGTGTGTGTGTGTGTAGTCCTGTTTGTTTGAGGGAACCAGTGTGAGTGTAGTGTTTCATGTTGTTTGTGACAGTGTGCTTTCAGAGGTGTACTGTGCCTGTGCATCGCTCCTTTCTGCTCCGTAATATATCATGTTAAATTATATATTGTGTTTTTGTTTTCTTATTAGGTTTTACTGTACAAGTCCACACTTTGGGAGAAAGGCTCTTTTTCTTTTCTAAACACGTGATTCTCCAAATTCCCACACTTGGTTTTCACCATAGCTCCTGGTGATGGAAATAGGTCTCAGTATATGTTTACACATCTTGTTTGCATTGAGTCTCTATACTGAATACAGAGCGCAGACACAAATATTAGAAATAAAGGGAAACCATGTCTTTTGGACCGACGATGCTATTAAAAGCAGATAGACAGGTCGATAGACAGGCGAGCAGGCAGACAGCTCCCTGATTGCCACGAGAGGTGTCCCTTACACTGCCCCACTCTGCAGTCAATGGAAAAATGATCTCACCCCTTTCAAACACCACTGACTTCATCCCCCTGGTGTGAAGAGGGCTGACATCAGAGCAGCTTCACCTGAGCAGAGCGAAGGCAGAGTTCTGCTCGGCCCGGCGCTGCGGGTCCAAGTCCTCTCCGTGGAATATCCGTGGAATTCGGTTTGTGCTGTGCCGGGCTCCTTCAGGACATCATCTTGGTTACTTGGTTCTTCTGTGCTCAGTCATTTACACGGTTAACATACGGTTAGCAATTGGTTGAAATCTGGAAACACAGCAGTGCAGCATAAAATAAGTCACTCGCACTGTTTCTCGTCAGTGGTATCGGGTTCAATTCCTAATAAACTGGAGTTGGCTGTTAAATATATGAGGTGTCACTGTCATCAGTTGGCTTGTGTTGATACTGTAAATACACAAGTGTCTTTCTTTAAAAAAACACTTTACAAGTAAGAAACACATTCCCAGGGACCGTTTCACTAGTCCAAAGTAAATGTATAAATGTGTTGTAAACACGCTTTATAAATACACAGGACTTGTTGTTTATATTAATGTAGGACACATAATCCCTCCAATCTTAACACGTTTAAAGGACTTTTTGATTTGCAGACTTTTTAGAGTTTTGAGGTTCTCACAGCACAAACATGATGGTTTTATAAAATATGATCGATGTAGATTAAGGTAGTTAAGAATACGTAAAGGATCAGTGAACATTTGACTACAAACACGTCTTTCTTTTCATTAAAGCTCCCGTGAGGAACTTTCATTGTGTTGATTTTGGCGGCCCCTGTGGACAGAGGTGGTATTGTTTCTGAGCACCAGAATCGCTTCTTTTTTCTTTTCTTTTGGAGTTTTACTGCAGCAGTGATCCGACAGTCTTCCCCTCACAGTCCCGGTTCTGGCCCTCCTCCGTCCTTTACCACAGCGGCGTACTTACTACACGTGTTTAAGTACAGGACCTGAATACTTCCTCCTTCTCCGGGTGTTTATTTCCACATTCTCAAAGCCAAAGCTTGTTGCTTGTCATTCGTCCAGGCTGCCGTGATGAGACTTTGAAAGAACCCACAGCTGTGCACACAAGTGCGTGCTCATATCGAGGTGTCAGCCTCCGCTAAACAGGAACCCGCAATTAACATAAACCTAGTGCTAATAATCCCCGAGAGTCGTCCACTGTCCGTCAAAGGATGCCATTCATTAGGGCCACGTCGCAGAGATCCACCGGCATTAACGCGCTGCGAGGACGCGGCTTACGCTAACAACCCTTAAACCGCGTGCTTTTCGTCATCGGCCCCCGCCAGCGGGCGAATGCGCCTCCGTCAAGGCCCGGCGGTGCACATTCCTGGGGCCTGGTTAAGTCCCGGATTGTCACAGGATGGCTCGAGTGTCGGCCTTACTTCAAAAAAAAGACAGCGTGGGCTGCCGGGGCGTCTCTCGCGCATGTTGGGCCTTAGCCGGTGCAGAAGGTCACCGTTTGATCCGGTGATTTGCCTATTTTGATTGCGCGTGTTTGTTTGAGGAGGGCCGTCTGTGCTGCGACGACAAAGGGGATTTATTCAGATGGCGCGTCGGCATGTGCAGCATGTGTTCCACGCTTTGATAACTCCCGCCTTCTTTAGAGCGCTGCGTTAGACACAGTGATCCTACTGTCACCGGCAGGTCTAATTATTGTTGCCACGTTAATAAGAAGGTGGAGAGTAAAAACAGAGTGACGGTCCATTGGATTATTGTCTGAGCGGGCGGTTGTTCTCCTCTATAGACCTCTGCTGGGAACAATTTGGATTCTTTTCGACATCCTCCACACTCTTCTTAGAGAAATGCATTTCATTTAGAGTTTTTTTTGCGGTCCAGATGTTCTACAATCCTTATGGATAAACCAAAAAATAGATCTGGGCGTTGATGATTTTGGTGATGGTCTGACTTTCCATCTTGCTCCGTGAAATAAGCGAACATCTCCCTCTCCTGCTGTCACACGTAGGGCATCGCCTGTCTTTTTATCTCATCTAACATTTCCAACAGTCCAACATTTAGTCTCATAGCATTTACAAAAGGGGCTTTCCCATCAGTCCTCTTGTACGTCGCGTTTACTCCTGTTCCTCCGTTGCTGTTGGAGGGTTACAAGAAACATAACAAACTAAATAAAAATAAAAAAAACATTTCTTTGTAAACAAAAGAAAAAAGCAGCTTGCGCTCCTACAGAGGACTGTATAAAGCTCTTAAGGAGACTTTATCTATAACCTTCACATCCAATTAAATTCCCCCGACACCCATGGTCGGACGCCTGCGGTCAAGCCAGGTGACCTTGTGTCGTCGGGTACAAACCCAAATCAAAACCGACCCGCCCACTGGCTCGGGCCTCCGAACCCGAGTGTGTTGACTCGATGGAAGGATCTAGAGGGCTTTGTTTACGCCACAGAGTTTACAAGGATTGAGACGCCTTACATACAACAGAACTAGACAAGGGGTCTAGTGAAAACACTGAGTATACGGGATTGCTAAACCATGAATCCTCCCCCGCAACGCACCCCCCCCCCGAAGAAAAGCTAAAATAACTTTCTATTAATCCGGCTTTTGTGTGATTTTCAGCCCGATAGCGAGTGTCCCTTTATGTTGAATCCATGAGAGCCGTCTTTAATCGTCAGTATGCCAAACAGTCCGTCCACCATCTACAGATCCGGCCTTTGATTCCACAGAGGCGGTTTTGATGGAGCCGATCTTTGCCCTCGGGCCCGTCCCGCTGGTTTTTCCCCGTGCACGGACAGATAAACCAGCTGCATCACTATAAATGACATAACATGGGATTTTTTTTTTTTCACGCCCCCTCCCTCCCTAAACCCCAAATTAACATGGAAATGAAGTGGAAAACGGGATATAAATGGAAATGTGGGTGAAGAGAGGGCCGGGGGCAACAATGGGAGGGTTTACACAGAAGCGGCGTTATGTGGCCATCGAGCATCAACAAGGCTCCTCTGTGTCTCCTTAAAGTCGTCCTGCTTTAAGAACAAAACAATGTCTCCCGCAACACTCGTGGGCTCCACCATGTGCCTCTGGCTGGGATGAGAGAGGCGGTTTTTATAGCGGGAACGTGTCAACACACATGAATGTGAATAAGGGCGTATTTGCATGTGTATTTGCATGTGTCTTCAACCATGTCAACCCCATTTGAATGAATCGTTTCAGCTGATTTTTTATTTGATTTTTGTTAAAGGATTTAGGGTGATACAGCGCAGGCAAAAATATAACTTTTCCCTTTCAGTTATGACATTTCCTCTACCAGACTTAGAATGTAAACTTTCAAAATACATGTTAGGGTGTTTATTTTACTGCTTTGTCAATGTAGTTCTGTAGATTTCTCCTAAATTCGCCAGCTTGTGACAGTATTTTCTTATTCATAAAGTGATACAAGGAGGCATCTAAAACTCCCTCTGACGGTACAACATGTTGATTTTAAGTATCAGGTATTTAATAAGATACTGAAAAATCGTAATAAAGAGAACAGGGACACTTTCTTGGGGTTATCTTCCACTTTAGAAGTTTAAGGACAATTCGTATAATTGCCGTTACATCCCATTTTAAAAAGACCAAACGAAATTGAAATGATTTTATGAATTATGAGCCATACCCATGTGTATCAACAATAAAAGAAAAAGGAATTAGTCACTTGTCATCCCACTGATAAACAATAAACAATAAATCTTTTTGAGCGGGCTGAGGTGTTGACGTTATGATATTTTTCTTATTTCTTTTACTTTGTGCTGCAGCTCAGCTGGAGCGGTGCAGCTGCATGGCAGCTATACTTCTCTTTGGAGGGGGTGGACAGCCAGTACCCCAAAAACACCCTTATTAATACTTTTGTGCTCACCTGATTGATCTTTCACAGGCCCGGAGCGGGCCAGACAGGCCGACTTTGGGAGGGGAACGGTCGGCGAAACAAACAAGCGGGCCAGTGTCTGCCCGGGGGAGGTTGGGCCGCAGGTGGCTCGGAGGCACGCTCGGGTTGGCGCGCTGGCCCCCGTCAGATGCCAACAGTGACATTTCCTGACTATGGCCTCACACAAGCAGGCACCCCAGCAACGGCGCCGTGTCCCGGGGGAATGGAGGACAGGGGTGGAGGTTTACAGCACACATGTGCGGCAGGAGGTGTGGGGGGGCGCGAGTTGTATGGGAGCGTATGCATTAAACATGATGCACTTTTCTCGTAAACCCACAAATAAAGATCTCTTTTAATGGGTCTTTCTTCTCTCACACACACACACACACACACATCTGTTGCGTACAGGGGGGGGGGGGGGGGGGGGCTGTGAGGGTCCAAACCCTGCAACGTCAGGGGGAGTAAATCATCCTGTAACATCTAAGCTCTTCTACAGCCAGACAGGTAAAGCGAAATGACTCGGTTTTTGCCTTTTGGATATACAAAACGCTCAATGTTCCTCCCTTTTCAAAACCAGGGCACTTATCAGGTGCAGGAAAAGTGAAGCCACTGTGGTTTGGGGTCTCTGTCTGTCATGTTGCTCTTTGGTACCATAGAATTTACATAAGAAACAGAGTTAGCCACAATGGTTTGACCACCAGAGGCAGACTCCTCTGGTCCAACAGCACTCTATGAGGAAATGACTCTACTTCTCTGTTGATTTAATGCCTCAGTAAACGTTTATGGTCTCAATCTCTAGTTCCAAGTCTTATTCAATACAGCAAGATGACGTGATCCTTTCGTAAATGATGCTCCACTCAGTCGAAAAAGGCCAAAAAGCAGGGTGTGCCTTAGGGCGGGGCTTCCCTGTGATGGACAGTGCAGTAGAAATTATGTATATATCAGTCCAAATAAGGTCACTACCGTTCCCTGGTTGTGTAAAAAAAGAAGGACATAAAGCCTTAAGGCTTAAAAACCGATCATCATTACCACTGACTGCGTCCACGTCTTATATAGTTATATAAAGACTATAAGAGTATTGATGTGTTGGAATCTCTCCCAGAGCGACCTGATACACAGTAATTTAATTTCACACGGCGTGACCTTTTTAAAAGGAAATGCTCTTAGCTTTAAAAAGGAAAAAAGAAGCTGGCTCTGTTTGGTCTGGAGTGATCTTCCGTTATGTATTGTTTGCTGAGGAAATATTCTCCTGAATGTAAAGGCGGGGCAGGCGGGGGCGGGGGTCAAGATTTGGCAACGTGGCATAGTGAGGATGTGAGGTGAATCAGGAAACTTGCATGGAATTGATTTTATTTTTGGTTATTGTGGTTTGTAGTCTCTGGGCGCCGACATGACAAGCAAGTGCGAAGGCCATGACAAGAACACGCACACACACACACACACACACACACACACACACACGCGCACACAGACTGCCTCGTGTTTCACACGATGAGTGTTTGTACTAGGAATCATTTTTCAGTTGGCATGGCACGTGAGAGAGGCCGGTCTTCCTCGAGAAGCCCGATTCCACACTCCAAACAAACCGGGGTTCCCTGACGGCCTCCAGCCTGAGAGTGAGTCCTGTTTGTTCTAACGCTCACAATGAGAGCCCCCCCCCCCCCACACACACACACACACACACACACACACCTGTTTTATCTCTTTCGACTCTTGTGAGACTTCCTATTGCCGCTTCACGGCTCCCGACGAGGCAGCGGCACACTGCTAACGGCGCTAACAATGCAAACTACAGCAAAGGCGCTAAAGGAAGAGAGAACAGTGATTACCTGAGGGGGGGGTACAGGGGGGGGGCTGCTAAGCTGTTGGGGACGCTCACATTAACTAAAATGCACTCATGGTGAACCGGCTATGTCAACAAAACACAAGGAGCTCATAGAGACACATGGAGAGGGACCTCTCAGTGCTCTAAATGCCACATAAAGAGCCTTTAAAATATGAATTAATGCTGCTCAAAAAAATTGGTATAAGAAAAGATCCTGTGAATATTTAGGCCATTAAAAGACGTTCTGTCATATGGATTAATTCACATATAATCATTGTATTATCACAGAGAGTCACAGACAATTTCCTTCATAACGTTTGAATGAATAAAAAAATGAGGTTAACATCTGTTAATTTGGCTGTTTTAATTTCTGATTCACGACCGGAACAACTTCACACACACGACATTGAACTGGACACCCAGCACGTTGAGAGCATTTGATATTATCTAAACAGATCTGTAAAATTAAGAGTTGCGGAAGACTTTTTGATGGTGCATCGTGCTGCCAGTAAGTAATGTCCTTGTTTTACCAATGATCCCTTTACTTCTCATCAGTCACCATCGGCCTTATCAGGGCGCTGAGGGAGGAGCAGCAGGGACGAGAGGTGGAGATGGAGCTCGGATGAAAGCCGGAGAGTTGTTGTTGACCTCAAGCCGACCCCCAACAAAGACGGTGTCTTTCTCCGTCCCTCCGCATCCTCTTCTTCTGTCCTCTCTCCGCTCATTCGTTTAATGTGTTGTAACGTGTTTAATGCCGCTCTTGAACATATCTCACTCCGTCCGTCTATATACCTCCACTTGTTTCGACACGTCTCACTCCCCCTCTGGATAACCAGAACAGCTGAGGCTATAATAACATTTCAGCCATCCATCAAGCACAGCCAGCTTTGATCAATAAGCACTTTGAGTCCACTCCACAGCACCGCTCTGAAGTCAAAATGTCTCCCCTCTGTCTCCGTCAGTACTTATCTCTCTGCTGACAAAGCTATATTAGACTCAGGGGTGGATGAGTATTACAGTAGATTTCCCGATGCATTTCAGACCAGTGTGTGTGTGTGTGTGTGTGTGTGTGTGTGTGTGTGTGTGTGTGTGTGTTGTAAGCAGAATACACAGAGGTGATCTATGGCATCTGACTGTGTTCTTTGCTATTTCAATTCATCCTAAAGGATCTAAAGACGCTGTAGATCCTGTGACTGTATCAATAGCGAATTAATCACTGGGTGTTTCTGACGTACTTTCCACACACGATGCATTTCACACATTTAGAATTGTATTTCATTCACTTGGACTTGTCTCTTACGCCTGATAACTTATTTTCATACGATGACATGACAGAACCAAAAAGGAGAAGGCGTTTTGGGAACAAATGAGGAATTTCGAGTCCAAAAAGCTCACATGCTTTGATGTCACATGTGCAGAAATTTGCTAACTAACACAATAATGCCGAATCATGCTGTAACGCGGGGCAGAATCATGTTGTAGACATTCATTTAAAGGATTTTGGGAGGTCTGAAAAGGTGAATGCATCCAACGTAAAAACGAGGGTCCGCTTTGTGAACAATGACGTTAGCATGGTTTAGCTAAATGCGTGCTAACATGCTCTCGGTGGCGCTGACTACCTGCTACACGTCGTCTATGGGCCTCGTCGGGCTTCAGTCCTTTGTGACTGAACATTTCTATTTGCAGAGGGGTAGGTGGACATTTTGAAGTAACAAATATCACCACAAAATCCCCGAAAGTGATCACTTGCGGTTTGGGGACCACTGTTTAAGGTTACAGAGTGGCTTAAATAGAATAAAATACGGACTTAGCAACCATACTGTTTACTTGGGTAACATCCTCGAGGCTTTCCTGCTCTCTGCGGTGAGGCTGCCCGGCTGTACGTAGCCCAGCTGATGTAACATTTATAGCTTGTAGTGCTCATCTAAACATGCATCTAAATATCATTAAGCAGGAAATAGCATGTGCAGTATCATCTGTAATGGGGATTGGATTAGATATCAACAGGGGAGGAAGAGGAAGGCTCTTAAACAGTTTGTTGTGTGTTTGTTTCTCGTTTTACCGCTGAAATCTCAAACTCAAACGCCACCAGAACTTTATTTCCCATCTTCAGGCTGCAAAATTGATCTTTTTCATTTTTGAAACAGCTTCTGTGGCTTCAGTTTAGCAGTTTAGGTTCAATGAGCAGCAAGCTTTTCCACCATTCTGTGTACAAAGCTTCCAGAGGAGAGCTTTAAATCCTGTGGTCTTTATGAGGCGTAGACCTCAAACCACAAGAATGTGAGAGTGAATGTCCCTGAACTGATCTACGTCCGGTTTTTATGCTCATTTTAATGCACAGGGCTCCAGCAGAGGTGGTGCCACTTCTCCTCGGCTGGCTGTGATCTTTTCTTGTCAGAGGCAGAGGGGTAAAAAAACAAAGTCAAGTACTTTGAGTTTGTGCTGCGAGAGAAAAAAGAAAAAAAAACATGTCAGGCCCTTCGTGCACGGACAGGTTTTTATGAATGGGAAGTTTCTTGTTTTTTTTCTTCTAACTTTCCCTCTCTCTTTTTGTGAATGAAAAACAACTGGAAAATCCAGTCTAAAAAGCCCGCAGACTGCCGGGAGATGATTGGCCGCTGCGGCGCGAAGCTCCGCCCACGGTTGCTAGGACCCCGACTGCCGGGCTTCCGATTGGCTCACGCTGGGCAATCGGGGCTTCATTCATAAGTCAGTAGTGTGTTCAACCGGACAAAGACTGGAAATTTGAGCCCCTGAAAGACGAAAAGCACCAATCACGAGCCTCGTCTGGCCCGAGCGAGCAAAGTCCCCCCATTATCCCCAAATCAGCGTCTGATAGCGAAATGACGCGCAGCTGGCGCCCAGAAGCCACTTCGACTTAAAAGGTGTTTAAACTCACCAACTCACTCTAGGTGCTGTTGCAAGTTATATTCGGTCGAAATAGTTTAGATTTCTTGCTCACTCAAATAGCGCGCGCGCTACATCTGTTTCCCGTCACAGCTCCAGACCGGTTCCTAAAGGCACTGGAGCCTCTTGGCAATCTGGGCAGACGTGGCAAAAAAACTCCTAGAAAACAGCATAGAAGCTTAGAATGCACGCACGCACGCACGCACGCACGCACGCTGTGGACGTGTTTTTAGAACACTTAAAAGACCGTGACAAAACTTGCTTTGAAAAATAAAAACATTTAAAAAAGGTGGAGAAAGAGCTGCTTGAGCTGTGAAATTAACTTTACCTTTACCTATCAAAAGGTGGACGTGACGTGCTGTCTGTCGCGCGCACGCACGCACACACGTAGACAAAAATAAAGGCGGTTTGCAAAGAGGGCTGCAGCCCGCTGGGTAATCACTCGCCATCACTTCCCCTCGGCATTTTTTTTTTGTGAATGGAGCTCATTATGCATGCAGCCTCCACGCAGCTCCATTCACAAGCAGCGCTCTCTCTCTCTCTCTCTCTCTCGCTCTCTCTCTGCAGGCTGCGTGGATCGCACTCAACTCAGCCCAAATGACCGCAAACGGTTAACGGATGGATTATAAGATGGATGGATATTTGGACCAGCAAGTGCCTTACACTTTAGCAAATGTACGTATGGACGAAGTCTTTCTGTTTACGTGAATAATGCGCACGCTGCCGGGCTTTATCTCTCTCTCGCGCGCTCGCTCTCTCTCTCTCTCTCTCTCTCCCTCTCCGTCTCGCGTCTGCACGAGTTTTTTGGCTGAAGCAGTTGTGTACAAAAAAAAAAACAACTAACACACAGAAAGAATATCTGTCCACAAAGTTGCGCTTCGCGGGGGCCGCGTTTAGTGATGTTTTGTCCGCGGGTTTCTTTACGTGAGGTGATTCGGCTGAAGAGCGCGTCAAAGCGTGCCAAAGCGTGCCAAATGGTCACTTTCTTTGGACGCAAACAGCGCGTTGGTCCCCCCCCTTCCCACGACTGAGAAATGTGCAGCTTTCGTAGCTGAAATATAAGCGCTGCCTCGTAGCTCATTGTGAACGATAATTATTAATTACTTCCTCTCTGTTGTTTGGCCAGACGTGTTTCCTTGGCGTCACTTGCGTGCCACTTTTAAACATGTCATTGTGACACTGATGTGCCCTGTTGAGAGTCTCGCTCCTCTGTTAACATGTGTGCGTTTTGCAGAAATCGCATGGAAATGGGCCCCTAAATAGACTGTTGATGGCAGCGAAAAGGAAATACATGGACACAGAATTACCCCCTCAGGAATCTGAAGGTAAAGTACTCGACATCTCTCTTTACGTGACTCATGTTGACATCATGTGAACCCCAGACAGGCATTGAGTCTTGCTTACTGCATTTAAGAGCAATAACAAACTAACTGGTGGCTTGACAATCACTCTCTTGTTTTTTTATCTTTCTGTACAGACCTCTTCCAGGATTTAAGCCAGCTCCAAGAGACATGGCTCACAGAAGGTGAGATTTACCCGCAGGCTGCACTCTTCTCAACTGTGCTTTTCTGTGATGATTCTCTCATTTTTAACCGTCACGCGGGTTTATGATGTGTCCGTCAGTAAAGCTTGGTAAACACAGGGACCTCACATTACCACAGAAAGTACCTTTTCCATTCTATTCAATTCTTTAGGGAAGTTACTAGCATTTCATCAGAGGTTGCTTCAAGGTTTTTCTGTCGGCCCAGAACTGCTCCAACAAAACAAATCTCCATTTAAATGCTTTTCATTGAACTTTGGTGGGAAAAGACGACACTCTCAGCTGCATTTAACCGCCGTTCCAAACGGCATGATGCAACAGACGTGCCCATGAACCATACAACGTGTTAAAAAGACAAAAAAAAAAAGGGCAAGAGAGAACACAGATGGGACATTATTAGCTTTGAGCATATCCTATTTTGGCCATGTGGCGTGCGTGCCTGCCAGTGGCCAAAGCAAGCAAACAAACTATTTGGCTCGTGTCACTCAAAAGCACATAGCGACGAAATGAGGCCCAGCCAGAGACCGTTGTCAGTTAGTAGACTTACTAAGTGCAATGATGATGCGAGCGCTAATAGAGTAATTGTAACGTGTGTCAAGAGGGGGGGAAACAACACGCCGTTGAGTCACTGGGCCTGTTTTTGTTGCGTTTTTAAATGTGCTCGAGGCGGCGAGTACGACTTTAGAACTGCAGCGCGAGGTGTGAACGTAGTGTGTGTCGGTCGCTTTAATGAGGAGGTGTAAAAAAAAAAAGAAATACTCATTTGTCTCAATTAATGTGACTCGTATTAACTTGATGAAACCTGCTTTAAGCCGCTCGCTGTCACTTTGTTGGAGCCGCTTTGCTTAATGATGTTTGTGCAAAGGCAGTTTTAAGCTGTGACTGGGAACCAGTCGCGGCCCAATATGCAACTTGTACAGGTTTGACGCGGAGAGTTGAAGAATGAACATCTATATTAAGAATTTCCAACGACGTAATTTAACTTTATTTCTTATGATGGAAGATGTTCTATGTGAATGCTATGCTGCAAACTGAGTAATGCTTATAACAGTAACTTTTAAAACGAGTTTACAAAGTGCTTCGACAGAGCGAGGGAATATAACAGTAGCAAGAGAAAGGTCAAACTTAAACTCCAATAACAATCCAGTACGGTAGATAATAAAACTAAGCGATGCGATAAGAACTTATGTGTCAATATTCAATATGGTGCTCTATTTTTATGGATAAAGCAGAATTTCGACAGCGATCTCCCTCATTTCTGCGGAGTAATCACCGTCCCAGTGTCGACCCTCATTGCAGCCTTATGAGGAGCATTTAATAAAACCCTTTTTTTTACTGTTCATGTGAAACAATGTGGTCTCCCACGTTGGTTCTCTTGCCTTTTCTCATGCAACGTAAAAAAATAAATAAAAAAAACAACAACCCGCAAGTTCACTTAACACGCAGACAAAGACCAGAGCCCATAAAACTGCAACAATGGGTGACACTTCAAAGTTGGGGCCTTATTTGTATTCACAGGTTTCACTGTAAAGGGCCACCCTGTCTTAAAGGTTCAGGTTTTCTCACCTACCCCACAGTGGTGTATAGTCCTTCTGGATGACTTTGGTTTTGTTTGCCCAGGCTGAGATATCGCCCTCTGAGCTTCATGCTTCGTCCTCGCTACAAGGGAGCCGAGTTTAGTTTGTGGCGCTCAAATCTGAAAAAGAAAAATGTTTTTTTTTTTTCAGAAGCATCTCTGCATCACTGAGGCCTCTTGTGATCAGTTTTTAGTGACTGGTTTTAAATAAAAGAGGAGCGAGTTTGCTGTTCTAAGCGTTTTGTACCTTTTTGAGCAGCACATTTATATTGTTGTTGGCAGCAGAAATCCCAGACGCTGATGTTTAAAAACCTGTGAGAATTAAACCCAAAGTTATTCATATGACTGGGAAAAATGAGAAAGTATGTTTCTGTTTTGGTGATCATACAAATGTGCTGATTGAGTCACAGAGGGGGGAAGAAGAAAGCAGGCCAGAAAGGTGGAAGTGTAACTTTATCAAAGCGTTATTTAAGCCTAAGTACCGGCTTGTTTTCAGCTTCCCCGGGTAAGACCTCTCCTTTCCTGTTGCATTAATTAAAGACCTTATCATGACTGATTGCAGTTGTGAAGGATCCACCAGGACAGTAAAAGCCGAGTAGCTAGAGGGAGTTTTTTTCTCCTTCTTCTTCTTTCCCCCTCTTTTTTTTTTTTTTCTTCTTTTTTTAAGCCAGAGCGGAAACGAGCGAGAGACCGAGCAGTTGAAGTAGTGAATGGCAGGAGTTCAGGAGCTTGTCACATCTTGTCTCATTTTGGGCCTTTAGGTTTATATGACTGAGGCGAGCTGTAGCTCCTCCCAGCATCTCCCACTGAGACACAGAGAGAGAGAGGGGAAAAAAAAAAAAAAGTCATTCAAGGTGCCTGGAAGCATCGGGGAGAACATGCGTCTGCGCTCGTATAAACACACTTTCCTTCTTGTGCTGACTTGCATCTCAAAGCCCCCGACGAGGTGTTCCTGGAACAGGAATCAGACGCGCGTGCGGGCGCTCGTGCACGCCGGGGTTACCATAGCGTCTGAGCACCCCCCCAACCCCCCGTGCTTCTTTTCCCCCTGCCTCTTTATGAGGTCCAGCATGTTCCGCTGTGGACATGTTGAAACCAGTGCGTGTGATTGATTGTTTGGCTCTGCAGAACATCATATTGGCCTCATGCTCCATTTCGCACAGCACGGCTTTATCCCGCCCCCCCTCCCCTCCTGAGGGCGACAGACTGAAAAAGTTAAGAGGGGGGTAATATCATTATGGTATAGTAAGCCACAGGATGCGGCGTTGTATAAGAAATTGTTTTTAATTTATCTGAACATGCGTCAAGACTCCATCATCCGGTTTCCTCTGAGCAGGAAGGACGAGCGTGACGAAAAGAAAGTGGATTTGAATTTCTTATTTCCTCTTTTTGTCCTGTGTTGCTTTCTCTTTCCCCCCCTCGCTTTCTTTGGAGTTTTGGTTTCTGTCTTAACACTGTGTGGAAACCGTCTGGGTCGACTGAGAAAGAGAAGAGGGTCACATTTTAGGTCCTTGACTGAGATTACGTTCACATCCCTCGGTCCAACGCCGTGCATTTGTCTACTTTTCAAGGGGACAAAAATGGCACCTTTACATTATTTAGTGCTGTTTTTCCGGTTCTAATAAGTACCTGCGACATGGTACCACTTTGTTTGGTATCCCATCACGCCCCCGACTTAGTTCATGATATTTAATGATCGCCATCAACTTTTCCCATACCAGTTATTGGCTCGTGCTGTGACGTAAGTGTGAGGCCAGAGCAGTGGAAACACAAAAAAAAAAAAAACTTTGCACTGGAGCGCTGCCGGATTAAAAAAAAAAGAAGGTTGCTAGCCCTGGTTTTACTCAACATCTATTCTGGTTGGCTCATTCAGTCAGAGCGAGGACAAGCACGAAAATGCCATCACGCCCATGGGGTGGCTTGAGTGGGTGAATTTGACCTCCTCACCCCTGAGCAGGGTGTTGGCAGTCAAATGATTTGAGCTGTTTGTGCGACTGAAGTTCTAAAGGGACATTCATGAATGGGGTTTGGATTCCTAAAAAACAAAAAGAGGCCGTACAATAGTGTCTGTCTGGCTGTGCTGCACCTGGCTTGGCATCGCCGACTGCTCCTCTTATGATTTAGATCCTCGACGCGATTCATTATGAAAAGTGTCTCTTTCAAACTGAAATCCCACACGGCCGCGACGGATTATAGATCAGATGGCGATATCACACATTCCACGTCGCTGCATCGACTGGTGTATTTTTAGGAATCATTGTGAGCTTGCTGTAAACGGTCTCCGTTGCGAACAATATGATAAAGGTAGTGTGATCAAATATTAATGTCGCTGCGCGAACTTCAACCTTGACTTTGAATAAAAACATTTTTAAAAAGTTTAATTGTTTTACTGTAACCGTGATGAAATCCAGGCCGAGAGTCCCCGACACTTTGGGACGAGGTGAATCTAAATAGCCGGTCTGTCGCACCGCGTGACAGATTCCCTCACTCGCTCAGCCGGAACGGCCGGTTTTGTCCGTCTGGGATTTCTACAATGGAAAGAAACCAGAAAACCTGATCTGACTAGTTTGTGTTGTT
Source organism: Gasterosteus aculeatus (assembly GCF_964276395.1). Classification (NCBI taxonomy): domain Eukaryota; kingdom Metazoa; phylum Chordata; class Actinopteri; order Perciformes; family Gasterosteidae; genus Gasterosteus; species Gasterosteus aculeatus. The sequence continues at coordinate 8,481,227 of NC_135692.1, read as the reverse complement.
GTCTTGAATAGCGTATTAGTTCATGATTGCATATCAACTTGCCAAAAGTAGCATTGTGTAATACAACAGTCAAAGGGGAAAATGGGATTGTGGAATATAAACGTGCATGTTTATATTCCACATGTTTGATTATTTCTATTTCATGGCATTATTTGTGTTTATTCATCTCACCATCATAAATGGAAAGGAAAGCAGGCCGGCAGGTCAACATCATGCCATCCAGGAGCTCAGTGTTCTTCCGTATTGATGCATTTGATGAGCAAAGCTCTGGCATGCTGCAGAGAACCTGAACGAAGCCCAGCGATGACTAATAAGGCCAAATGAGGGAGGAAAGAAGAGACGGAGAAAGGTCGGATTTTGTCCAAAGTATAATAATACTGTTTAATTTACGGTTCCTCTTTTTCCTCTGCAATTTCAGCTCAAGTTCCTGACAGCGACGAGCAGTTTGTTCCCGATTTCCATTCAGAGAACTGTGAGTACTTTTGATGTCTGTGTCCTCTGCACGTATGTGTCCATGCCAAGAATCTGATTCTTCACCATATAAGGCAGGAAGACCTTTTTCTTTTTAACGATCGTTTATTCAATGCAACATACGTAGCTGCTCACACGGACGCGTCGGCCTCCAACTTCTTTTAGACACGTGCTAAATATTTATTTGCGTGTAATCGACGTATCGGCGCGTCCTTGGATGTGACGACGGAACCAGCGGTCAAATTTGGGCCGTGAAGCCGCCAGAGGCTCAGGACAGTAACTGGCTGATGTTACAGTAATCCCTTTGGCAGACAGCGCTGTGCAGAAACAGAAGGCCTAATGAGCCGGCCCTCGCCGAGGTGGACTGCCAGCGTTACGCGCCGCCGTTGCCCACCCCCCTCCCTATTTGCATGCCTTTGAAAAGCTGAATGGGTACGGCTCAGGAAACAAGTAACAAAAAAAATGAATTGTGGCCCAGGTACAAAGATGGGCCCTTTTGTGCACGTCGGAAGGTGTTAAATGGAAAAGCAAATTCCTTGGCTGCACAACTGAGCGGCTGTTTGAATGGGTTTCCCTTTCTTGTTGTGTGTCCTAAACAATGGCGATTCGGGACCAGGGTGGGAATACGCGTCGCTCTGCAAACGGAAGTATTTTCCATCCGACGCACCGCAGGCGTCTCCATCTCCAGCGATGACACTGAAAGAGAACGTCCAAATCTCACCCCAGAAGTGAAACTTGACAGCTCTCAGTCCCGAACCTCCCTTGATTCAACCGGCTCCGGGTCACAACACGCCCCCCCCCGGTGACCCCGTGCGACGCCACCGCTGTCCGTCGCACACACAATGCCGAGCGGGGAGTGCAGATGAACCCCCGGGGGAGGGGGGGAGAGGGGGTTGTGTCTACTTAACCCCCGGTGACCTGCCGGGGCCAATCAGCTGTCAGGCCTCTGCAAGCGCTTAAGCGGGGTGTGATTTGCGGGGTCACGGGGGGGGGGGGGGGGGGGGCTCCGGGTTTGACGGGCAGCTCACTTAAACGCGACGGAGACACGCCGGCGTTGACAGGCGGCGTCCCTGCTGCTCGCAGCCGATGGCCAGAAGACTCGACTCGGAGCGTCCGTTCAGCTTTCATTCGGGGGGGGGGGGGGGGGAACGAAGCTGACAAACAGCTATGGAAGTGTTCTCTCTTTGTGTTGGTTCCCCCCCTCCCCCATCCTCCCTCCCTCCCTCCCTCCCTCCCTCTGACTCACCTGTTGTTGGAAACTCAGACGCTCATGAAAAAAATAAAAACGAGATACCCGGAATATAATTGTGCCTTTCATTGAAAACGGCGCCCAGGTCACATTAAACATTGTTGTTTACTGAGTCAGGCTGTTACCTGCGAGGGTGCGGTGTTTAGACGGGGGAGGGCGGAGCAGAGACACTGCAGAAGAAAAGAAAAACAACACGGCCACATGTAGGAATGTTAGATTGGGGAATTGGTTGGGGGGGGGGGGGGGGGGGGGGGCAAAGGAGGGATTGTGCAATACCTGCACATCTGGTAAATCTATCTCATCTGGTTCATTCTCCCCCAGTTCACTGCTAACAAGCGTGCTCTGTCTGAGGGAAGGTTATGCAAACATGTGACTTTTATGTACTTGCTGGCGTGTGCGTGTGTCTTAGCGATAATTGAGCCGTAGTTCACTGCAGCCTCAAGAAGGGAGACGTGATTATTCATTTCTTCTGCTCATCTGGAGGAGGTGGGGATTAATGTTTGTGTTTTGGAGCACCTTCAGGCGGGGGGAGGGTGGGTGTGTGCGGGGGGAGGAGGAGGGTTATCCTCGGCCCGACGCGGGGCTGTCGGAGGGATTCCTTTGTCTGTTCCCCGCCCGGTGGGGGGGGGGGGGGCTGAAAACACACGCAGGTGTCAGTCAAATGAATGGTGCGAGCACTTGGTTAGAATAGTTTGAGCATGTCGCTGCTCTATAGTGTGTTTTTAAAACCAACCCCAAAAGGCCGAGAGGCCGTTCCTCTTTGTCCAAGTATGCTGTTTACACTCGGAGCCGCTGGAGTGATGTGACCCATTCATAAATTGTCTTCCCTGTGTGCGTAAGAGGAAGTGTGCCTGCCCCCCCGTGCCCCCCGCTCTCTTGCACTAGTGTGCTGCGCTCTCCTTCGGTCTTCATTCATAAAAAAAGCCCTACAGTACTACAGACCCCCCCCCCCCCTCCCTCCACCTCTGTCTCCCCCTCCTCTCCAAGTGGATACTCCAAACCCCTCCCTCCCTTCCTGTGTCTGTACAAACTAAGTTGAATTCAAAAATCCGGACGCCCCCCCCCCCCCCTTTCCTTTTTCTGTCTCTCTCTCTATACACACACACACACACACACATTGAGTGTTCCAAGATGTGAACTAATCCAGCGTTTTTCGGAGCTGTGTGGGACGATTGTTTAGCTTGGTGCCTTGCAGTAATGATACGTAGGAAGTTGTGACGGTAGGAGGCCGTTACAGTGCCTTTCAGAAAGCAACTTTCAGCAGAATCGAGAGGAAAGAAGCTCAAGTCTCCCGTTTGGAGGTCACATCTCGCTCTTTTATAACATACAATGCAGAGAAATGTGGATCACAAAACACAAAAGTTTGTTTTGTTTTTTTTCTGACCAGAATCCCTGAACGCGAGAGATATTCAGTTCGTCGCGTAAAACAAAACAGCAAACCGTTTACAGCAGTAAAATAAAACCGCGTGCCTGGTTTCTGTGTTGAGAGAGTCAGAGAGTCTGAACCTCTGTTCTGCTTTGTCATGAATTCACAGCCCTGCGCTTGTTTTTTGGGGTTGTTTTTCTGGGATCGGAACCGGCCCAATCAGGCCCTGCTTCAGAGCGTGGGGCGATGGGGGAGTCGAGCCCCTCCCTCTCCAACTCCCTGCCTCCCAGAGAGGGAAACATGCAGCTCTGTGTTCTCCACTTTCCAAAATACAGCTGCTACGCAACAAAGTGCACTAAACAGCCAGGTGCCCCAATGGAGACGTCTGTCTCCCTCTCTGTGTGTCTCTCTTTCCCTGTTCGTCTGTCTCTGTTTGTCGCTCCTTCTTTCTATATGTCTCTCATTCTGTCTTTCTGTCTCTGTCTCGCTCTCCGGGGAGACGTTGATGTTTTTTAGTTTTACTTAAGTGTAAAATGGTTGATTTCTCTTACGTGAACAGACTCAATCTCTTTTGACAGCCTCTCATCCACTTACTCATGCGCACACATAAACACAGTTGGCCTGGTGAACACACACACACACACACACACACACACACACATAAACTTCAGTCCGGCAGTTTTATGAATGGGTCGGTTGTGAAAGACTGGCTGAGGCAGCAGATTGAGTTGAGGGGAGTGAACCTTCATTCATGACATTGGTGGGGGAGGGTTGAGGGTTGAGGGGCACCAACAACACCTAAGAGAGGCGGCGGCCTGTTTTTCAACCTTTATCTCACTGCAAAATGTTTTTTAAGATCTAACCTTTTTTCTTTAAATCTTTAAATACTCCTCTTTCAACCCTTTCTCTTCGGATTGTGGTGAACTGGCTTCCTTTGTCTTTTTCTTGTTGTTGTTGTTGTTGTCGCAGAAAAAAACACAGCCTCAAAAACCCGCATTGAGTTTACCACAGTATTGGGATCTTTTAGTCCATCCAATCAAACAGTGAGTTGGTAAAAGCCGTTTAACAGCTTCAGTGGGGAAGTAAAAGCTCTTCTGCGTGTTGATTCAGAACAGCGGCGTTGAAGCCGGGGGGGGATTTGAGCTAAGCAGCGCAGTGTCAGCGCCATAGCTTTGTGAATGGATGGCAGTGTGTGTTTTTACTACAGGAGAGCGACGTGTGTGTGTGTGTGTGTGTGTGTGTGTGTGTGTGTGTGTGTGTGTGTGTGTGTGTGTGTGTGTGTGTGTGTGTGTGTGTGTGTGTGTGTGTGTGTGTGTGTGTGTGTGTGTGTGTGTGTGTGTGTGTGTGTGTGCGCGCGCACGCTGCCCTCTGCAGCTGGAGGTGTTTTCTCTTCCAAAGACCAAAAAGAGCCACGGATGCTGCAAAGCAGTCGGGGCGCGGCCCTGAAAACCGAGTTGAACTTGACGCGGGTGTTGATAGGAAGACAGCGGTGTGAAGTATGGACACGTTTGTCCTGGTCGTTCTTTAGATGTCTGTAGTTTTGCTGCCAGTGTTCTCTGCCGATTTAAACCTTTTGTCGTAATTTAACTTTTCCGAGCCATCGGCAAAGGCGGGGCCGTCTGAATGCGTGTCCTCTCATCCCCCATTTGAACGATTGTGTACTTCTTGTTTCTATGGCAACGGCCTTTCCACCCGTTAGCGGTTCACTTTAACGATTAAAGTGTCTTCATAATAACATTGTGGCCAAAACAATGAAAATAACATCCAAGTCCCAAATGGAAGTGATCATTTTTAAGAGTTGCGTTTGCTCTCCTTTCTTGGACAGCTGTGCTATTAGTTTTCCACTTTCCGACGCTTGACAATCAGACACACACATGCAGACACACACATGCAGACACACAGTGCATGTGGGTGGAGGAGGGGAACCTCATGGTGACCTGCTGACACAGACCGGTAGGTGTGTAGAGCGAGCCGAGAGACGGCGTACGGCCGCATTGATCCCTCGTTGATCCCGGAGAGGAGCGAGAGGGAGGAGGCAGGGGGAGGGGGGGAGGTTATGATGATGGAGATAAAGCGCAGATAAATCAGCATGAAGGCAGAGAGGGGCGAGAGCGGGTCAAACGGGCCGTCAAGAATGGCGGTCGAGATCCTGATCAAGAAACGGAGGGAGGGTGAAAGGAGGGTGATGTGGGAGGAAGGGGAGGATATTGATTCTGCGCCGATAATTTCAAGGTGTGTGTGTGTGTGTGTGTGTGTGTGTGTGTGTGTGTGTGTGTGTGTGTGTGTGTGTGTGTGTTGTTTTTTTTATCTCCTTTTGATAAGACAGATTCCGCCTTGATACGCCTGCTGGAAACACATGTACACTCATTCATCGCCACAAAGGAGAAATGAACAAATAAAACACTGTGCGCGCACACACACCCCTGCCACGTCCACAATACCCTGGTGGGCGGTGGGAGCTCATTATATCATTGCAGTAACAGTGGGGGGGGGGATCGATCGCCACATTAAGAGGGGACAGCTATATTGGGGGCTGAGGGATCGAGCGAGAGGAGTCAATATTGAGCCAGATTAATTACATCCACCCCTCGCCTGTGACGGGGTGTCTCTCTCGCCTCACATGTCCCGGGACGGGGATGTATTGTACCGGATCCGCTAAACGCCAATGGAGCAGGGAGATTTATGACTGGTCAATGGCCATTTATGAAACGCCAACGCGGCACAATTTGAAAGGGAAGAGGGCAGCAGGGATAACGTGAGATGTCAGGACAATCCCTTAATGCTACCAAGACCACATAAATGTAAAGTTTATTATTAGCATTGTGTTTTTGTCTTTTAACAATATTATGGTAGAACTTATTCAGAGCACTATTTATAACCAGAAGATCCCCATCGCCACCTCAGATAAATAATGCAATCAACTTCCAGTTGACTGAAAGGAAGTGAAACCTTGATGTTTGCAGAAAAATGTCGTGCCACTGACTTTCCCACGATGGGTGTCATGCAGGTCTGCATCCTGTTAGCCAACAAAGTCATGCACCCCCAAACGTTTAACAGATTGTGTGTTTTTTTTAAATATCTATATCTCATATATATCCCCTTTATGAGAAATAAAACTATATATATAATTTATCTGACAACCATTTTTTAAATATTGGAGGAGCCTGAGCCATTATCAGATGGGAGAGGACGACCTGTAAATCAGATACACTAATGGATCCAGCGCACTGGGCTCCCTGAGCAGCACATACTGAAGCCACTCTTGGCCCTGTTGGCTCTTATAGAGATGAAGGAGCGTTTGTCAGTGCCGGCCAGGTCGCTTCTCTCTCTCTTACATCTGTGTCTTCCTGGTTTTGCAGTGACCTAAGAAGCACACGCACACACATGTCCAGCACGTGTTTCCCTGCATCAGTGGAATGAGTGGATACACTCTGCAGTCAAAAAGTCTGGTTCATATTGTATTGGCTTCCTCTCTTCACCCCCACCCCCCTCCCCCCGCTCTCTGTTCCTTCTCTGTCTGAGCTCTTCCACTGAGCTGTAACCCACAAAGCCAAAACACATTCATACATATTCTATCAAAAAAGAGCAAAGACCTGCATCTGGCACTTGTTTTACCTTATGAAACATTATGCCAAAGAAATGGTATCAATTTTTTTTTTCTTTCAAATTGATGTAGTTCTTTTTGGTATTACTGAAGCAAAGACGAAGACAAGTTACTGTAACCATAGAAACGGAAGTTCTATGGTGTCCTGTCCCGTGTAACTAGTTGGCTGTATTTCTATACTAAGGTGTCAACAGATACTACTTTCACTATTTAATAGTGTGATATTTTCATATTTGATTAAAGACGTCTAGCCATCGACGAGTTAATTCAAGCTGCCCTCTTCGGTTTAATGAAGTTAGGGATTGATTTTAGATGGAGGTTCATTTCCAATGATGCCAGCAGACTGTTTTTCTTGAGACCTCTTTGGAAACAATTAACGGCCAGCGGTCGTAGGAGTCTGGTGGGGTAAAGTCACACCTACAGGCAACAAACCAAAAGTGAGTTGTTTTTTTTTGATGTTGTGGAACTGATTTAATTAAAATATTATATATAATTAATATTATTGTGAAATAATGTTAAGTTCAGTGTAAGAATATATTGGCTGGAGATAAAACCGTAATGCGCAAAGCCAAAGCAGGTTCTACTGCTGAGATTTGATTGGCTATTAGCCATGTTGGGACTTCCACCTTCATGGTGACCAGTTATCTTGATGGATTATCTTTTAGTACGCAAGTAAGTCTGTTTGAAGACAAACTTCATATTAAACACTTAACGTATATTTTTTTTAAAACAGACCTCAAGGTAGAACAACTTGTATCACGTTCGCTGCTGACGTATATAGTTAGCTAGCTAGCTAGCTAGCTAGATAACGTTAGCGCGGTATAGCTTAGCATTTTGTCACACTTTTTTTTGTTTTGTTAAATGCAATTTCAAAAGGCTGCGGTGGAATTCTTTTTACTTTTGTTTTGTGTCGGTTACGTCACTTTTGAATCACACAGCCACGTACTGTTACACATTTCTATTATTTTATTTCTTTGTAATGTGTGTCACTGATTTTGGGCTAACGTCATCAGTTTAAAGTAGAATGAAATAATCACTTTCTAGGTTTGCCAGACTGAAAACCTTTTTTCTGTTCTTGAGAAGTAACGTAAATAATTAGTCGTGCTCTCTTGATTCAAGCTCAGGAAATCTGACGCATTATCAGCTTTTAATTCAAGCATTTAATGTCCATTAAGAACAAAACCCTGTAATTAAACCTAAACTTGGAAAGTGCATGTAAGCTCTGTGGCTCAACGTTTACCATGAAAGCAGTTAACTGATGTTTTGACTGTCAAATCCAACCGACGCCGCTGCGTTTGCGCTTCCCTCTCGCCACAATGCCGCCACAAGCAACTAATGTCATTTACGAGCCACGCGTGGATCAATACCTTCCTTTTCAAAACCGTCGTGGCATAATCGGCCTGCTTGTTTTTATTGATCCGAGGCCACATGAGGGATCAATCTGCAGGGGTAGTGGAACCAGGTGCAGCCTGTCGCAGGCCTTCAGTGTGCGAGCATGTTGAGGCCTCGCTCCGTTTTTTTTCACCGCACATGCACTACGCGTACGAGAGGTGAACCAGACCTCCAGATCACCCCGACAGGGTTCCTGTAACAGGGCCGCTTGAATCGTGTGATTGGACCCATTAAGTGAGTATTTACGTCACGCTCCACCATTTTTTTCGGTTTAGTTTAGTAAAAGAATCCAGTCACCCCGTTTGACACTGGGGCTGATGTCCAATGAGTTATTGTGAGCGAGGCTGTCGTGTGCTGCAGACTTCCAGAGGCTTAAGACTTGGCCATGTCGCACATAAACATCCAGTGTAAGACTTTCCAGATCCGCTGCCGTCTTCAGGTTGGATTTCTCTACACAAGTGCCTTTAATGGTAGGAAATGCACTCGGATGGGGGAGTTCATAGTGAGGTCTCGTCAAACCGCTGGAAACGGCTCACTCACAAGTGATTCTGAAGTGTTTTGGTTGCTATGCTTAAGGGTTTAATCCCAAACGTGTCTCTTTCAATACACATCTGGCTTCTTACTAAAAAAGCGTCAACATCTGAAATTCTGAAAGTATATCAATCCAACGTTTTATACATTAACCTTTATTGCATCGCCGCCACCATCTGTGTGCAAACCAAACCCCCGTTGACGAGTTGTTCTAGTGGACCGCTCTGTCCGCACCATTTGTGTTTTTTACAAATCCCACAGGAATCCCATAGTGTTTCCTGACATGTTCACACTACCGCCGTACGGCTCAGCTGAGGGGCCCATTATGTGTGGGTGTGTGTGTGTGTGTGGGGGGGGGGGGGGGGGTGGTGGGGGTGCCATCCCTGCTCCTGCGATGTGTTTGTGGTGAGTGTCTGTTGAATGGGACCCTCCCCTCCTCCCCCCCATGTAATGATCCCTCTACTTCCTAAAGCACTCAACCATGACCATCACCTTTCACCCTGCATCCTCCCCCTCTAGGAACCAACATTTACATATGTTAAAGTCCACCTCCACCCTGCCTTCAGCTGGGGGGGGGGGGGGTCCATCTCTGTGCCCAGCGCTCTTAATAGGGAGAGAGTGGGAGACGGCAAAGAATACCTCGGTTTAAGGCTGGAGGAGATAAGGGAGCGAAGGTTGTAGGGAGGAAGAGGCCTTTGGCCTTGTAAGCTTGCTGGGAATCTTTCGCCCTCGGCCCAGAGCTCCAGGAGGGAGCGTGCGTGTCCAACCACACGCTTCGATGCTCGCGTGCTCTTCAGTGTCCACCCCTCTGCCTTATCTCAAACGTGTTTTAAAAGGCATCGGCTGTTGTGTACAGGATCTGTCTTTTCACTTCCAAACAGCTTCCAGCTTCCTCGCCCTGTTCTTGAATTCGTGAACTGACTCCGTTCTTTTCGCTCTGTTCTGAAGTTCACGAACCCGTTTTGTAGAAAAGAAACTGAAATATGAGGATCGCCGTGAAAGGGTGATGTAACATTTCACGAAGCAGTTAAGATGGTCTTATTGTCCCGAATGAAGGCAGGAAGCGGCGGGGAAGTAAATAACATAACTCTCCCTGGATCCGTTTACAACACTGCCTCCACCGTATAAACTTTAGCAGCAAATTTGACATCATTTGGGAACGTTAGATTAGCTGCAAAGAGTTCGTAGAAGTTGGTGGAGACCAGAGTTCAGGTGAACGTGGTTCGTATTATCGCCGTTTGTTGCTTCTGTCACTGACGCTGTACTTTTTTGTACATTTCCAACGTGCCTCTTGCATTTCTGTAGACGCTCGTCATCTAAATACCAAAGTGTATGTTCAGTTTTAGTAATTTCTTCCCCCGAATCGGAACATCAACCGTCTATCTAATTAGAAACGCGAGCGATGCAACACACAACAATCAAACACGCTGCCCCAAGCTCATTTACCAGATTAATTCATTAAAAGTCTCACACACACACACACACACACACACACACAGCACCGTTCCCAGGCAGGATCTTTTTGAAATGGAACATCCTCATAAACCGAGAGCCACATCAAGGGAAATATTCCTGCCAATCGCATTAGCGGCTCCACTCGGCTGCACCGTGAGTGTTCACTCTCCGAGGATTGTTTGCAGTTCATGACCATGGAAGAGAGAAGGAGGGAGGTTGAGGGGTGAGGGGGGGGCGCATGCAGTGGCAATAGACAAACACACTAGTATTATTAGAGCGCCAGTCATGTGCCACCCTCTGTGCACGAGCAGACGCGCTGTCGGAGACTTAAAGGAGGCTGGAATCCCATCGCGTCTGTCTGGGAAATCTGGGTAAATGCTCTTTAATCCCGTTGATCCTCCACTAAAGCCAACACTTCCTCACCTGCGCGCCTGCCATGGGAGAGTGAGTACAGACCCGAAATGGGGGCGGCGAGGATGATATGATGACGGATGACTGTTGCACTCAGTTTTATCGTTGTATTCATTCTCCAAGTGGAGGACGGATGAGAATCCAATGGTGAAATAAACATCTGAATGGTGAGGAGGAGCTTTTTTTTTTTTTTTGAGCGCACCGGATTGTTTAGGTGAGAAAAGGAGAAAAAAAAGGGAACCCACCTAAGCTCTTCTATATCCTGGTCATCGCTGCTGCGTTTTTTTCCCCTTTCCAATGATTTGAGTAATCGTTGTTGAACTTATTAGTTTGCATTAAATCAAACCTGTTTAAATCTGTTTTTTATTCTAGTTTTTAACAATGAATTACAACCAACATCCTCAATTTTGAGGGAAAATCCTGAGTGACGGCAGATCCTCAAGGCAGTTTGTCTTAATTCGCCTTCTTACTTTTTTTGACGCCCTTTGTCCTTTTGTTGTCTTCTTCACTGTCTGTCTCCCGTCTTGGTGAAGCAGTTCTCTCCGGCCTTATTCAGGCAGCCGAACCGTTTTCCCCCCCCTCCTTTTTAGTTTTTTGTGAATGGACGTCGGTATGTAATGACCTTTCAGCTTTCGGTGTGGCCTGCTCAGTCAGTCACACACACACCCACTCCACACACACACAAATAAACACTCAAGCGCACACACGCTCACATTCACCACGGATTCAGACACGCAGAGATTTTTTTTTAATACGCACGCTCGTGCACGCACATAAATACAGGCCTCCCTCAGCTGGAAGTGCACAGCTGCTGCTGTTTACCCTGTCGGGACCAGAAAAACATCCTGTACAGTTCTCCGGGTGAAAACCTCCCCTCACATAATAAACACAAGCCCTCTGCACAGTTTGAAGCTCCACTTTGGGTGGTTTTTGTGGCCATCAGGGCAAAGGTCCCCTCCAGCAGTTCATCTTGATGGACAGCTCCGTGTGCTGGAGATGGAATGGATGCCTGTTGGGGCGGGCGGGGGGGGGGGGGGGGGGGGTGAAATGGCAGAAATGCTGCCCAGTGTTTTGGGTCTTTTGAGGATAAACGTCGCGTCGTCTCGATGCCGTCTCAATCCTGAGGCAAAAGCAAAGCACACAGGGGGGGAGGGGGGGGTGGCTAACATCTGGATACCAATAGGAAAGAATGCGGCGACTTAATCGGTGCGCATGCGGCTCTGGCAGAGGCGTCACATTGGACTTCATCAGTCCACAGACGCCTCTCCGCCCCGTGGACCTGTTTACCTTTTACGCCCCACTTTGAAACGAGGAAGTTATGGCTGCTGTTGTGTCTGGGAGAAAAGGGGGCGAGGACCTTTTTATGTTTTCAAATGACTGCTGGAATGCTGTGTTTGTGCGTGCGTGCGGCGGCCAAACAGTCACTCACTTAAGCATTTCGCCCGGCACGTAAAAAAGATTCGTGTGCAAACAGAAGTATTTGCTTTTGTGTTGGAGCTTAACGAGCGTAGTATCGGGGCAGGGCTGAATGGGAAAAGAATATGCAAAGCCCTGTGTGTGTGTGTGTGTGTGTGTGTGTGTGTGTGCGTTCCAACCGTTATGTCTGTTCTCTCCTTATTGTCTCTTGTAGCGGTGGCATTTCACAGCCCTCCGGTCACCATCAAGAAGGAACCGCAGAGCCCGGGCTCCGACCCCAGCCAGTCCTGTAGCCACAAGCAGAGCTTCAGCTACCCGGGCGGAGAGCAGTGCCTTTATGCCAGGTAGCGCCACGTTCTGCCAATGAAGTGAAGAAGATTGTCCGTTAATTTAATTTTGGGCCCGAATGCAAAAGCGATTGGTTGTCTCTCTGCACAATAAGCATGAACGCGTGAACTCACCAGTGTCTCTGTGTCCTCCAGTGCCTATGAGCAGAAAAGGGCCGCAGGAGGAGCCAAGAGCTCCTGCCCTGGGACCCCCATGTCTCCCATGCAGCAGCATTACTCCCCGAAACCTGCCACGGCCGGACGGCCCGATGCCGGCTACATGAACCCCGCTGCCGCCTCCCAGCCGTTGCCCAGCAACAGTTACCCCATCAACGCCAGGTGAAGCAGCACTGTGATTGACATTTTGAGACACACTTGAGTTAAAAGTGATGGGAAATATCATGCTTGGAATATATAGTAAATTGTGTTTATGTAATACAGAATATATACTTGTTATATAATGAAGAGAGAAAACCCATCCTGAGCTGCTGTGTCTCATTTCTCAGCTCCAGGTACCAGGGCCCCTCAGGAGACCCCATGTGTCCCCAGTTCCCACCACCAGGCCCGGCCTTTCAACGCATGCCGTCTGCCCCAGCGGGTCATGGGGGCAGCGGAGCTGGTGGAGGTCCGGGTGGCGGGGGCGGAGGCGGAGGAGGAGGTGGTTATCACCGGCAGCACTCCGACCCCTGCATGCCTTACCTGCAGCACAGCTTTAAGCAAGAATACCTGGACCCGTTGTATGAGCGGGCGGCCCACATGGCGGGGCCTGGGCACAGGGGCGGACCGGGACACGGACCACACCCCCACCAACACCCGCACCAACACCCCCACCCACACTCGCACCCTAACCCACACAGGTTCCCCCCAGCCCACGTGATGGTGAAGCAGGAGCCCACAGACTACACCTACGAACCTGGTGAGTCACTGCAGTGTGTTTAATGCACCGCAACACAAACCACATTCATGTTTCTAATCAAGTGATCCAGGTTTGAGTCTATGAAATATCAGAAGTGTAAATGGTCGTCACGTACAAGGTTGAAATATCTTTTGTCCAAGCAACAGAAAGACTTTTCTAAAAATAATATGCAGCATATTCTGCCATTGATAGGAAAGAATCAGCCAATGTTTATTAAATTAGTAGCTTATCGTATTCTGTGGAGGGAGAGATGGATTTATCCACGGGTTGTTTCAGTGATATTCAGGAGTATCCCATAATCTTTCGAGGGGTTACTGAAGGTTTCTCACTGTGTTTTGGATTGTAGAGAGACAGAACAAAATGGACGGATACGTTTCATATGTGTCAACATGTGTAGCTTGAATCCTAACAATGGTGGAAATGATTTATAAGGAGTCTTTGAGATTTGAGTCTGTTTGAAGGCAAAACCCTCCCCTGTGTACAAAGGCAACTCCAGAACAAAATGTCCAAAAGGCAAACAAACTTTTTCACTGTATCTAAACCCTCCCCGCCTCCAAAACTCCTCCTTTCAACTCTGACACTATGCAAAGGAAAAGAAAAATATTTTTCTCTCCTGCAGCTCCACTCCTCCCTTCTTCCTTTCCCCCTTCCCTCCCTCCGAGGGAGAGTCAGAAGAATTTCATTGAGAAAATGGAGGGCACTGGAAAGACTAGAGTCCCTGGTGGAGCGCTGCGGGGTCTCGGGTTGCACCAGCGGCTTCCTTTTTCTGCAGGCAGATGAACTCATAATGGAAAAATGAGCGTGGCCGCAGTAACCCGAACCTCTAACTGGCCGGGCTTTGGGAGAGCGGGTGAGGGGAGGCTGCGGCGGCGGGGGAGGGAGGTGACGGGTGGAGCGGCCGGCGCAGGCGCTTTGGACAAGGAGCCGAACCACTGGAGAGCACCGAGACTCCTCTTCTGGCCTCTGTGAATTGCAAACGACAAGGGGGAGAAATGTAACACTCGCCACACACTCGTGTCCTCGTTCACCTGCATCAGCGCTGCCACACGACCCAGAAGCTATTGTTGAGATTCCCACAAGTCCCACGTGCACGGTTGTGGCGCCTTGCATGCGTGCATAATAAAAACCTGAAGAAAAGCGACCTAATTCTTTTTTGATAGTGACTGACAAGGAATCAAACAGCCCTGAGAAAAGAGAGGAAAAAGCACAAAAGGATGTTGTTCTGTGGATAACTGCCGGGTGGAGGAGAAAGTAACATTAGGTGGAGTTTCCTCAGAAGTGGTTCAGATAAGAGTTTGAGCGACAGCGGAGGCCGGTCACACGTAAACGATCCGAGTTGATCACGTGTTTTGTAGACTGCTGTGCAACACGCCGCACTATTAATGAGATGACGGAGCCTTGAAGCTGCAGATAATGTTGAACGTGTCCGACCACCAGATCTGTGAATACGCGAGCCAAGAAGGAGGCCAATATTAAAGTGGCCATTTGTTCGAGGTAGTCTTTAAAAGGGGAAATAATCAACATTCAAATGAAGTTATGTAAATCTAATTAGCAGTGTGGATAAAGACCCTCTTGTTTAATTAAGGCAGTTAATGAGAGGTTTGTTTTTATAAAGCTTTTGAATGGATGTTTCCAGCCAACAAAACACTCAATCGGTTCATAGAAACAAATTGTCTTAAATGATGGATTATTTCCTGCCAATTTATAATGTAATTTTGTTCATTTAATATAAAAAAAAGAACTGTCCCATGACCTCAGGTCATTAGCATGTACTGGGAAAACGGTACTTGAGCGCACAAAAGAGGTGGAATGACATAAACGGCGTGCAAAGACAACGCCAGTGTATTCTTCTAATGTGATGAGAGCCACAAGTCCTCCGCCCCACTCTAGAAAGCTGCAGCCCGAGACTCGTTTCACACACAAATTGGGATTATTTCGCTTAATCGCTGCTTTTGTGTTGCGTGACTGACACAAAATGGTGATGCCAATTAGTGCACAATTAACCCTGCCGCTCTCCCACCCAATACACCACCGAGTGGGACGTATTATTTACAGAATGATGGAGTGCTGCCGCTCCAGAGGGGAGGGTTTGATTTTGCCCCCCCCCCCCATCTTATCACGGTCACAGCGCTGCAGCTGCATTCCCCGAGAGTGAGTCACGGCTGGAGCCGGAGGCAAAGGGCTCCACCTTTTTTCTTTTTCTTTTTTTATGCTCTCTCCCGTCTCGTTCATGCAGTTGACAGAAAGGGACAAAGGTACATAGAAGAATTTGTTACACCTTTTTTTTCATTTTTCAGACGGATACAAAAGAGACAAAAGGTGAGCAGTGCAGGAACCACCAAAAAGAACTTGGCTCATGATGTAAATGCGTGCTTTGACTTGCAGGGGGTGCAGCTTAAAGGTTTATGAGGAGGGACATCGGATCTATTTTGGTGAATGCACCTATTGGAGTCAGTCAATAGTCCCGGCTGTATACTGTAGCACCGCTTGCTCGTGGCCTAAAAATACCCCCCGAGAGTAAAAGTGATCTGATGAATGCAGTTTGTCCTTGCAATGCTCAAAGGTGACCACGCAAAATATTCTTTTTATGCCCCCACCATCTCAAGCTCAGATTGGGCTTCAAATCGGCTCCGGGTGAAATGTGAGGGTGGATCGATAAATGGACGGACGTCCGTCCCGTCACCGCTTTCCGCCATGAAACGGACTAATAAACCAAATCTTTAAGCCATTTGTGTTCTGTTGCAGATGTGCCTGGATGTCCCTCTATGTACCAGCACAGTGAGGCCTACGCAAACCCGCAGCACAGCAACGAAGGTAACACAACGGTTACACAACAAACATTCATTTCATCCCCTTCCAGAGGCCTCGGCCAGTGTTGTTGTTTTTCAGTCGAAGGATGTCAGTATTCTAATTGCACGTTCTGCCCTGCAGTGCTTTATCTTCATCGAGGCGCCGCTGGTTAGAGCGCTGCGGTCATTGGCCAACCAGCGCAGTCTCCCGTGTTTCTACTGGCTAACCAGTGGCGTGTCCGTGTTTCCGTTGGCAGAGGCTCCGGCCTCACCGATACCTCAAGAATCGCTGAATAAACATAAAACCGCTCTTTATTCTCATTGTTAAACCATTTTGTGTTATTCCAATTCTTATTCAGCAACAGACCTGGAACGACTCCTCAAAGCGTTACAATAAGTTCACTGTTTTTTTTAATGGGATCCAAACACTCTGTTTATGTTTCCATTATAAAATCCTCTCCCTTTGGTAGAAGCAGAGTTTTCACTTATTGGCTCAACGTTATTCATGCGTGAATAAGATCCTTGTATCTTTGGCTGCGATCCCGAACGAACAACCCAGTCGTGCGAAGGTCGAGGCCCCTCGAGCTCTAACACAATTCTCCCTTTTGTCTCCCAGGCTATCTGTTTGAAAGTGACTCCCGTGTGGTTCCAGAGAAGTTTGAAGGTGAGCCAGCTGCCCCCCATAACTGCCCCCCCCCCCACTCTCCATTCTCTCTCACACACACACACACACACACTTCCATTTGCCCCCTACTTGCTGAGGTGTTGCCTGGAAGTCGGCGGCAGGTATCGGGGAGAGAAGCTCCACGTGCGTCGGCCTTCGTGTACTCGAGGGGTTGGAGGGCGCTTTGGTTTCCCGCAGCGGGGGGAGGGGGGCGATGGGGGGGGGAGACGTGGGTGATTGACGCCGAAGCAGATTGAGTGGACGGCCTGGGGGTGTCGGCACTGGTTGAAGCAGTGAAGTGTGCGACACGACAACAGCAGCAGTAACTTAGATGAGCTTCTCGTGTTCTGTCACTTGTGTACGACGTATCGGGTAAACGGGTCAACAACCAGCGACTGATCAGGCTCCATTTACCTGCGTATTGTTTAACCCGCTGTTGGCCATTATTTGTTTATTTTCATCACAAGTAAAGTGCATCTTCTACTGGCTTTTCACATTTCTATTTTTGTTTTTTGTTTTATTTCTTTCCCCGTTTCCGCCCCGCTGCCCTTTTTTTAGCGGGCAATCCGATAAGCCGTAGTTAAGCATTTGATTCGGGTTACGTCAGTGTGCAAACATGGAACATCAAGATTAGAAGGACTAATGATGAAATGGCCCCAATACAATTCAGAGACGTCTTCCAGCTGTTTGTACACGTGGAACCAGAATCATTGTGGGCCCTTACTTGATGATGCAGTGAAAAGTATCAGAACAATTTGGTTGCGTGTAAAGTGAAAGATTCATTGATTTTTGTTGACGTTTGACCTTTTGACCCCCCTCTCTCTCTGCAGGTGAGGTGAAGCAGGAGGGCGGTGGCGTTTTCCGCGAGGGCGCACCTTACCAGCGCCGAGGCTCTTTGCAGCTGTGGCAGTTCCTGGTGGCCCTGCTGGACGACCCGGGCAACGCCCACTTCATCGCCTGGACTGGCCGCGGGATGGAGTTCAAGCTCATCGAGCCCGAGGAGGTTTGTCTCCAACTCTTTTTCGTTCAGATGGCACAAATCAGAAAATGTGTGTGACGACTGCTCTCAGCTTGAGTGTTTCTGTTCCATCAGCACGGTTTTGTTTTTCCATAACTACAAACACGGGAGACGTGTTGACGGAAATCACAATGTTCCTTCGACTGAATTCCTGTTAGCGGAGCTTTTTTTGAGGCGATACCGCGATCGGAGGTGGATTCTTATCCGTCTGCCATTAGTCCCCCATTCATTATTCAACACATTAATTGCCAGATTGATGAATGAAGGACGATCGCGATCACCCAACACCCTCACTGTGCCTCTCACCGTTCTGGTTTTGGGGCGAATCCGAGCGTGTGCATCTGGGTGGGGCCTCGCAGGGGGACGGGGGGCTTCTACTGTGTTGTCCATTATCTTCTCACTGTACATTAAAAATGAATGGGTTAAGGGTTTTACAAGAGCTATTAGGAGCTGAGAGCACACTTAGAGATCAAACGGGGCTGCTGGCTGGACGGCCGCTGTGGGAGACACCCGGTCTCTCCCTGAGTCATGAATCCAGCCCCCCGTTGCACTTTCTTCCTCTATCACAGATGTTTGTCAACATTAAGCTCACTTACTGCTGTGAAATGATTTGACTCAATTCTCATCAGAACTAGAGGTCCCTCGTCAGCTGAGGGTTCAGTTTGGGGCTGCCAGAGTGTTTCATTGACAACCAGCCATGACTCGTTTTTTTCACTGTGAACACTGTGGGACTCTGGGTGCATTCAAGTGGTAATGGCTACATAAAAAGGAAGTGAATCCACATGTGGGGACTCGCCCTGGTCTGGGCATGTTGACGCTGTCTAGTTAAACGGCGGAGAAGACTTTCTTTGTCTCAGAGGGGCCCTGGTGGTCACAGAACGAAAATGCACACAACTGTCTGATCTATGATTTGGGGAACAAACGGATTATTTTTGCATGGATGTGTCATTAAGAGGGCTTCGATCTTAATCCCCGCAGAAGAAAGCCAATAACCGCTGTCAGTTAAATGAACCTCAGCGGAGCTGAACTAAGCCAGAAGGGTAACCCCAGCCATTTCCTCCCTCCCTCCCCCCCCCAGGTTGCCAGGCTGTGGGGCATGCAGAAGAACCGTCCAGCCATGAACTACGACAAGCTGAGTCGCTCTCTGCGCTATTACTACGAGAAGGGAATCATGCAGAAGGTAAAACACACACTTCTTTTCTAATCTATCCTTATTTTGATGTTTTAATGCGCCGTTAAAAGATCATTTTGATTATGAGGGAAGGCTATTTCTGTTAAATGAAACATTACATTAGATAAAAGAATCCTCCGTGACTCGAGCCGTTGCATCTCCCTCCCCAGGTGGCAGGGGAGCGCTACGTTTACAAGTTTGTGTGTGAGCCCGAGGCCCTCATCTCGCTGGCCTTTCCCGACAATCAGCGGCCCAGCCTGAAGGCCGAGTTTGAGCGCTACGTCAACGAGGAGGACACGGTGCCCCTGTCCCACCTGGACGAGGGAGGGCCCTATGCAACGGAACAAGCCCCCCAAAACATGGGCCCTCAGGCCTACTCCAAAGGCTACATGTACTAAATGCCAGCCACCCCCCCCCCCCCCCAACTTCTCCTCCCCTTTCTCCCCACCCACAGACATCTTGTTGTACTGACCCAGCATCATACACACCCTGAAATCCCATGCACCTCTTGCACCCCCCCCCATCCACTTGTATATAAGGCTGTGGCGTTTTGGTTTTAAATTAATCTCATTAGGGATTTCTTTTTTTTATGTTCAAGAGCTGCATTCTTCTCCCATCTGAGGCCTCTTCGCTCCATCAACGTGACTGTGGTTGGAGAGATTGCGTAATAAATACCTGTAATACCCAAATCGAAGTTGAGACTATTCATTCCTGTATTGCTATAAAATTCCTATTTACATATTATAGTAAATAAAAAGGTCTGTAAATCAAATAAATGTTTCTGATGAGCCTCATAGGGAGTTGTGCAGTCAGAAAAGTACGTGAGGATGAGTCGGGTATTTCTCAAAAAGAGATGAAGACCAGAACCAAAATCGGGACGACTGATCCCCGTAACCTTGACGATTATTAAAAAGGCAATGTGAAGCTAAGAGACAAAGTAAAAAGGATTTTTGGTAAGCACACGGTATCAGAACAAAAATTGTTTTTTTACTGCAGTTGTTGTGCTAAGCTAATTAGCAGCCTAATATTTACCCAGACAAATAAGCACATTTATTTTAAGTGACACAGCGTTTGGCGGTAACACCTTGCACACAAATAAAATACTCAAGTCAGAATCATTCAGTCAGCGACAACTAAATGCATTTAGTGTTTATGAACTACGAAAAAAATTTTTTTGCAAACGTGGAATATTTTATATTGTGAAATGTGTTAGAATTAAACGTCTCAGACTGTAGGTAGCTGGTTTTGTTCATTATAAACTCTGGCCACCTGGTTCAAAAAGGCACGGGAGGCCCTCAGCGCCGCCTGAAGGCGCGGGAGATCCTCCAGGCGTTGGGCTCCTCGTAGCGGTTGTAGAGCGGCTCCAACTTCTGCTGCCTCTTCTGCCGGCTGAGGCGCGTCGGGTCGCCGACTCTGTAGAAGGCCGGGGCGAACTCCACCAGCCAGCGGGGGTCGATGGTGGTCACCTCCCGCATGTACTCCTTGGTGGTCAGCACCAACTCGTGGTAGACGAGCCTGCAGGAGATGCAGCGAGGGCAAAATGACGTTTAATATCTGCAGGTAAACAGCGGTTAAAGGCCTGTTTTGTATTATACACCACTGCTCCGTGTGCCGCTGTTAGTTTAAGTTGCAATTAATTGATGCAGTAATCAGTGCAAACCAAGTCTACCTACGGATACAAATAAAAGTACTAATTAGAAATTTTCCAGATTGATCTACCAACCATATTAAAGTCAATGATTCAAAATTCAATCCACCTTTTGAATTAAGTTAATTCATTTTCTGTATATCAATTAATAAACTGACCATTTGCTGCAGGAACACAAGAACAAGAGCTCCAAGTGATGCTCAAATCATAGCTGGGGGGATACAGATTAAAAAGAAAAGCAGCACAATAAGGACTCACCACTCTGGCTGGCGGTTGAAGAGCGTGCTGGAGGGGTGGAGGTACACCACCTGCTGGTCAATCAGGGTACGGTACCCGTCATGCGGGTGCTTCCTGGCAGAGTTCCTGAAGAAGCCGCTGCAGATGGCTTTCTGGACCCGCATCGTCGCGGTCCCACAGGACACCACGTCCAACTTGTGTCTGTGGAAGATCAAGTGCTGCTGGATGATTTCATACTACATTCAACATTTACACAAAACACTGAAATACAATAACTGAAACCAATAGTTGAAAGGTCACGCTTTTAACCACCTGTCCATGATGCTGAGCATCTGCTTTCGAATGTCCTGAGCTCGCTTCAAGGAGCGGGCTTGGATAAAGTTCTCGAAGCACCAGGGGTTGGAGAACTTGTTGTTCTTCCAAGAGTTGTAGACCGCCAGCAGGGTCAGGTGGTCCCCCTCCGGCTGGAAGAACTTTGTCTTCTTCTGGTCAGCCTGGGCCTGTTTGTCCTGCAACAGGTGGAAGGGCCTGAGCACTGTGCGCGGACGTTACGGAAACATTAGACGTGTCTGATGTGGTCGCGTGTGTGCACCACAAACCTTCGGCCTGTAAAAGATGTTCTGCACCGACAACATAGAGACGATGGTGAGCATCTCTTCACTGCAGCCCAGATGGACGGACATGATCAACATCTTACACACCATCGGCTCCAGAGGGAACTCCGCCATCTGAACCCCGCAATCAGACACCACAGGGTATGCGTTAACGAAGATCAACACAAAAAGGCAGCTGGATTTTAAGAGGATAAACCAATTCTAGGTATCGCCCGCTTTGCCATGCCAGTCAAAAAAGCTGCACCAGCGAGTTACAAGTGAGTACGTTTAGTAGTCTTTTCCTTTTCTCCTCACCCTCCTCCCCAGCCGGGTGAGTAAGCCTTCATCATCCAGAGCGCCCAGAGTGTAGAGCTGCTCCATGGCCGTGATCAGCGTCTCCATGGGAGGAGAGTCCATGAAGTCAAAGGCCAGGAGGTCATTGATGCCCATCGCCTGAAGGAGGAAAAAAGAAAAAATGTACACTGACACAAATAACACAAAGACAATCATATTACGCAACGTGGTCCTTGCTTTGTATCACCGCCCCCCAAAAGATATGATGTTAGCGTCCGGCACGTCACCTTCAGCGACAGCACGGTGCTGGCCAGGTTGGTCCTCTGGATCTCGGGCACGTTGGTGGTCAGCATCTCGTCCCTGTAGGCTCTCTCCGTGTAGAGCCGGTAACATTTCCCCGGGCCCGTCCTGCCGGCCCGACCCGCCCTCTGCTTGGCCTGCGCCTGGAAACCAATCAGAGAACATACATGTCATGTTAATCTATGTGCACCATAGTTAGGACAACGGTTTGCCGTGTGTGGCCTTGTATTAATGTATTATGATATTTTGCATTAACCAAAGAGCAGATTGTGTCTAAGACAATACGCTTCTATATCTTTTAAGAATGTTTCCTTCCTGACGATGGGGGTTGTGTCCGAATGGTCGCACCTGTGATATGGGAGTCACCACCAGCTGGTCGATCCCCGACTTGGAACTGTATACGATCTGTTTGACAAAGCCGGGGTCCACCACGTAGTAGATCCCGTCGATCGTCAGAGACGTCTCAGCGATGTTTGTGGCGATGATGACCTGCCAGTAGAAGAAAAAGAATCTCAGGATTAGAAATGAATCCCGCTATAAGCAGGTCAATCTTTTTTTTTTTCGTGCGGAGCTCGAGATAAATATGTTCCAATTAAAAGAGGGGCATTAAATCATATAAAGTGAACTTTTACAGCAAAACACATGTATTTTACTATTGGGGAAACTTGAATGAGCACACAGCTCTGATGTCATCACCTTTCTGCTGCCCGGGGGCGCCGGGTCAAAGATCCTGGTCTGCATCTCGCTGGGCAGCGCAGAGTAAACCGGCAGAATGATCAGCTCGGGAACGTCGGGCCCGAGTGACTTCATCCTGTCGTACAGGATCTCACAGGCGGTGTCAATCTCCTCCTGTCCCGTCAGAAACACCAGCACGTCCCCTGGGGACAGATTATAGGGAAACATATGTTCAAAAATGAGTTTTTGTCCAACAAAGACGCCGTTAGGTGTCTTATATACCAGACAGTATTTTATAATTCCAGATGTGGAGTGTGTTCCCTGACACCGGCGTACCCGGGGGCTCCATCAGGTGGATCTGCATGACCGTGATGAGGCTGGCGTCCAGGTAGTCCGTCTCGGGCTCTCTGCAGTAGAGAACCTCCACCGGGAAAGTCCTTCCTGGGATGGTGAAGATGGGCGCTTCAAAGAAGTACTGGGAGAACTTGACAGCGTCCAGCGTGGCGGAGGACACAATCAGCTTCATATCCTTGCGCTTCTGTATCGTCTACAAAAAAATAATAAAAAAAGGGGCGGAGGAAGTTACAGTGAAACACAGCGGTTGATGTAGTTTAAAAAGCACCGTTTGGAGAACGCAACAAAAAGACCTTCTTGAGAAGTCCGAAGAGCACGTCGGTGTGGATCGTCCTCTCGTGGGCCTCGTCCAGCATGATGATGGAATACAGACTCATGTCGGCGTCCAGCAGACACTCCCTCTGCAGCATGCCGTGCGTCATGTACTTGATCACCGTCTCCGTGCTGGTGCAGTCCTCGAATCGGATGGTGTAACCCACCTGGAGCGAAGGCCGGTTGCGGATTAACGGGGACAAACGACGCAGGAGGGAGGAAAGGTCCTTCGCCAGGGTCAGACTGATGACGACCTCTCACCTCTTGACCCAGACAGCACCCGTACTCCTCGGAGACCCTCTTGGCCACGGACATGGCGGCCACTCGACGGGGCTGCGTGCAGCCGATCTTGCCCCTAGTGGTGTAGCCGGCCTCCGCCAGGTACTGAGTGATCTGCGTGGTCTTACCGGAGCCCGTCTCTCCGACGACGATCAGGATCTGATTGTCGTGAACGGCCTGTGTAGACGAATAGTACATGTAGGTAATAAAAGAGATATTAAAGAGCGAAACAACTTTTGATGCCGCTGCAGTTTATGTGCATGCAGGATATACGGGTACTGTTTTTGTTATTGGTTAAATCTTTTATAATTGTAAAGAGAATTACATTTTCCATTGTTTTCCCCCCATTCTATGTTTATCATGATAATTGCTTAACTTCTTGAATTAAAAGTTTTTTGAAATTGTACATTTGTTATAAAAACTTTCAAATTATTTGATGTTGACTTTTGGATCTAAAATAGATCTCTATAAATATTTACAAAGCGTTTTTTCCCCTCCAATTTGTTAGTAAAGGAAAATATCCCCAAATCTCAACACTGAACGAGTGCACCAGATGTACCTGAACAAGCTGTTCCTTGAGCTTATAGATGGGAAGACTCTCTCTCTGCTGCACGATGGAGAGTTCGGTCTTCTTGCCGTACGACACCTGGTTCCCTCCGAAGGCGTATCTTTTCCACGCTGGAAGGTCGAGAGGCATCGCGCCGATGCCCCTCAAGTTGGCAGCGATCTGCCTTCCTTCATCTGCGGCAGGAGAGGAACAGGACTGATGTTAGGTTCCGGCAAGATCCTACTATTTAGTTTGATCAAGATGAACTGCAATGATAACTTGATGTCCTAACGAGCTCTTCTCGAATTAAACTGCGAGTCAGAGACCAGGCCTGGAAGCTACTTGGGAAACCTCCGATATGCCCTCGGGGTGCGGAAGACAGATTCACAGAGTCAGTAAACTCATGGGGAAGCTAGATAATCATCTCCAGCCACGCCACCGTAACAATGTAACAGCGTAAATGGGCCTGGCACAAGACCCGTGGCTCACTTTCATTTTGTACATTCATAGTTTGACACAGCATTGATTGATTACGTCCCAGAAATTAATTTCCGGTTAATAATGCTGCGCCAATGACGCCTGAAGGTCACACGGTTAAAGCCTGGGTCTTTGTTCGAGCCGGCCGGATCATTGCGCAGGTGTAGAGCGGGTCCTTACAATCGGGCATCGGGTCGATCCAGTTCTTGTGGATGCCGGTCGGGATGGAGTCCAACTCTGCTGCACGGGCCGCCTGCTTCAGCTCCCTCCTCTCCTTGGACAGAGCGCTCTGCATCATGGCCGCCTGGGAGAGGGAGCCGTCCGGATTCTGAAGGGCGGAGAGGAAACACTTGTTGCTTCGAGGATGAAGAAACAAATGGAATCAAACCGCCTCCGCAGTTACAAATAGAAAAAAGGTTCTATAGACTTAATGCATTATTCAGGATATTCTTGGATTTGGAATCTGTGGATTGGCTTTGGTTTGTTAACGCATATGACAATCTCAAAAATGCATTAACGTTTTGTTCAACCTCAGCTCCTAAAATAAGTCCATAATAATCAGAACAGCCAAAATACATACACATTAAAAAAGGATCACAATACAATTATGCTGTTTTATTCTATCTATTCATATAGAGCCGGCGCTTCTTCGTTGTAGTTATTAGTACTATTTTTCAGCATATTGACGCATTTTCCTGGTATCCGTTGTCGTGGAGCACTTCAGCGTTCAATGCAATCTATGTTTTTCAGACTGCAAAATCCCACTTAGCATTTAGTGATCAGATAATCATTACATTTTAGGAGGAACCTTGTGAACATCCATGCATTTAAAAGTTAACCTTAGGCGGGGTGTAAATGATAAACTCATTTTGCTTCCTGCCTGAGTGACACAAGTCTCACTTCATTCAGATCAATAGAACGATCCGTTTCCTTTTGAACCACGGATCACAGGTTGCGATACAAACCTTTACTATTTTGACTGGGCTCATGTTAGTGCTGAATTTAGTCTGTCCCCTGAGGAACGGTGGTTCGTCTTCGACCAGATCAATCTCCAATTCTTCATCTGTGGATACAAACAGTTACAGAGGAGACGTTATTATGCAGTGTGCCTTTTATTTAGCAGAAATTTAAGAATGAAAAAAGTTTTTTACCTTCATCGTCATCTATTTTGGGAAGGATCCCCGTCTCCTCGTCAAATTCTGGAAACTCTTCTTTAGGAAGTACGTTGGCAGCAATCATCTGAACCGGACAACGAATGTTTTTATCTCAATTGTTAGAAGAAACGCCACAGACGATCCCCCCCCGAGGAAGTATCAACACTTTGACCGCAATGTGTGGGCAGGATACCTGTTTGATTTCCCACTTCTCTAGGTCGGTTATCTTGGCGAGCCGTTTGCGCTCCGACGGGTTATCCTCTGGTTCCACCATGCTGGCTTCAACGGGGCGGTCGGGGTTCCTCATGGCTTCGTCTCCCACTGCCGGGTCCAGGTTTCTTCTCCGGTTGGGGTTCAGGTCCTCCCCCGTCTGCTGGTCGACGTCCTGGAAACGAAGGAAATGATCAGCCGCTCATTTTATTGCCAACATTTGAGAAATCAACTATTATGTCGGATGCGGCAAATGAATGAATCAGGTTAACAATTACATGCAAATAAAAACCATGTGATGAACTAATTTGATTTCATGACATTGTCTAACAGTGGGGAACGGATCCAAATGTACGACTCACCTTTTGTTACAAACCTATTAGCAATTGCAACACTTCAAATCATCATTAGCCTTCTTATTAAGTGATTAGGTATTTTATCCCCCCCTTGATTCCTTTAGGTGTAACGTGCAAACCACCGTTTCCCCAGAACTTTCACACGCGACTCACCTTCATGCTGAGGCTGGCTTTGGTTCCGGTGAAGGACAGCACTTTGACTTTCACCTTCTGGCCTTTGGTGACCACGTCAGCCACGTTGGCGATACGCCCTTCTTTGCGTAGCTCAGAGATGTGCACCAGACCCTCAAAGCGTTTCCTGCGGACAGTTGCACACTACCGGTTGGGATCGAGACGCAATCACCAAAGCAACATTGCAGACCAAGAAGAACATCTGAATGCTACACAAGGCGGTACCCCGGGGGTGTTTTTAGCCTGGTTTGATATGAAAATTTAGTGCAAGGGCAAGAATTGTAAAAGTAGGTGACAATCAGGTGTCCTGGTTTGAATCAGACCTGCGGCCCTTTGCGGCACGTCACCATCCGTCATTAGTATTCCGCTGACTACGCGCATCTGACTGACCTGAGGCCCTCAAGCTGCACAAAACAGCCAAACTGCATAATACTGCTGATTTTGCCGTTGTAGATGTCGCCCACAACTGGTTCTTCAGCGGGCGGCCGATCCACAAGTCGATCACGCCCGCGGTCAGAGTCTCTGTCGTCTTTCTTGGTGTTGTTCTCATCATCTTTTTTGCTGTTGTCATTGTCTCGGAGGGGGCTCGGTGGATAGTCGCTCCAGCGAGACGCCCGTTTCCTTTTTCGCTGCGGGTTTGCGTCTCCGTCGCGTTCTCTGGATCGAGAACGACTTCGGCGACGTCCGATTTGTCGGTCCGTGTCTCGGCTTCTGGCGGATTCCAAATTACTGCCTGACCTGAGGACAACAAACACAGCAAACTACAGGAACAATTTGAACTTCAAACTGACAGTTCTGTTTTAAAATATGTCCCAAACTGAACACTTGTGTCATGTTTTATCCCCTCCTTTTCCAAACGAGTCAGACTTTTAATACGAATTCTACCCATTGTCGGTGCTTGTTCCACAGAAGTTCGGCATCAGCATCTCCAGCTCCTTCATGGCCGCTGCTGCCACCTGCTCATCATTTCTTTCTTTGTGGAGAGGTGGAATCTAAAGGAGGGATGATAATTAGTGACAACCACTCCATCAATGAAATATCATAAACCGCAGTATATTATGATTATATATTACAATATATTATTTATGCCACTGCCAAATAGAAAAGAAAGAGCAGTACTATCCACACAGGATCATCTGGTTTACATAAAGCTGGATATTTCTGCTTCAGGTTGTCCTTTTCACCCTTTGGTTTGACCTCTGACTGATGACCTGTCTCACACACATAACATAGAAGGTACAGGTTAGTTTAAGGGCAGACATAAAGCTTTAAAACACGAGTCATAATGACGCAACTTATTCCGTATTAGGTTTCTGTACCTGTACTTGAAGATGGTCGCATAGCATTAATAAGTCTGAGTAGATTAGCAATAAAGGTATCCTGAAACGAGAAAGGTGGAGTTAAACACAGAACAACGGAAACAAACGTGAATGTTAAAGTGTTTGTTTATCTATAGCTGCACACGTACTGTGAAGTCTGCTCCATTTTTAGACAGAGTGGCTTTGAATCCCTCAAATGTCGGGTGTTTATCGGCCAGACTGATGATAAATTCCGCTGAAAAAGATCAACTGACGTTAAGTTACTCACTGACAAACTATCACACCAGTTAGCTAGCTAGCTTTGTGGGCTAGCTAACGTAAACTAGCTGAGAAAACCTACGGCCGTCGTGACATTACCCAGATCTTTCTCGCTTATTCCCAGATGATTCTCCAACTCCGTGCACACCTTGGACACTAAAGATAAATACTCGAGACGTTTAATTTCGTCTAACGCGTCCATTTCTGTTTATTTTGTATTTTATACCGGAAGGGATTCTTCTTTTTAGTTTGCGCCCCAATGAAGGTTTCGCAGCGCTACTGCCCCCTGCCGGGGGACACGTGGACTACAGCTGTAACGACTAGCACCGTAGTGGATTAAGGCAACTCGTACTAGTTTTTCAATAGAGTTCTCCACTTTTATACTACATAACACTTCAACCCCAAGGTATTTCTTTGATTAGTCTACCAGTTACACAGGTTACTTTTATCAACCCCCAAAAAATGTACATGCATTTGGTTGATATCCCACCAAAACGTACGCACAATTTAGAAGGAAAGACCTTTTCTTATAAACGGTGTATTCATATCTATACTTTAAAAATGTATTTTTTTAAACTGAGAATGCATTATTCTTTCTGTGCAGTTTGGACAACAGAACCATCTCCGTATATTGTGTAACTCTCAATCTACTTAAAAATGAACGAAAACAAGATGCTAGGGTTAAAAAAAAAAACTTTAATGACGACACATTTTCTAAGGTCCACTGGTAAGTACAGCAAAGCAACAGACTTCGTTAAGAGGCCAAGTAAGTGAAAGGTGTTCAAGACACAGTACAAAATCCATACAGCTATCCAGCATATCCATACAATATTCATGGAATGAAAACTAGTGATTACAGAAAAAGTCCATTACAATCAGGTCTAATTGGGCACAACATTATGCTTTTGGAATTTAGTCAAAATAAATATTCCACTGTTTTGCACTTCTTCTCAAAGAAGATTAACTTTAAAACTTCACACGTGGAAGGTTTTGTTGTTCCTGCTGCGAAAATAGTTTAACGTCTCATAAAATGCTGACACTAAAATTCGGACCTAAACGGTTTAATGTCGGAACATCTGGGGAGAGGGGGATGTACAATGTGTACAAATAAAAGAAGTGAAGCTCGAAGTAGTGATGATGACAGAAAACGCCGCCCACCGGAGGGGGCGCGGGACCACTTCCCCCCCGTCAGCGGCGCCTGAAGGCGCGGGAGATCCTCCAGGCGTTGGGCTCTTCGTAGCGGTTGTACAGCGGCTCGAGGCGCTGCTGCTTCTTCTGCTTGCTGAGACGCGTGGGGTCGGACACTTTGAAGAAGGCCGGGGAGAACTCCACCAGCCAGCGGGGGTCAATGGTGGTCACCTCCCGCATGTACTCCTTGGTGGTCAGCACCAGCTCGTGGTACACGACCCTGAGGAAGAGAGAGGCGGAACGTCACAAGGCTGTCCCACATCTGGAAAGGATCGTTAAATACAT
The DNA here is from genome assembly GCF_964276395.1 of Gasterosteus aculeatus. Taxonomy (NCBI): domain Eukaryota; kingdom Metazoa; phylum Chordata; class Actinopteri; order Perciformes; family Gasterosteidae; genus Gasterosteus; species Gasterosteus aculeatus. The sequence continues at coordinate 8,451,791 of NC_135692.1, read as the reverse complement.
TTTTTTTTTGTGGCGGCCGCCGGCAGCGAGGCGGTTGTCGTACCACTCGGGCTGTCGGTTGAACAGGGCGCTGGAGGGGTGGATGTACACGACTTGCTGGTCTATCAGGGTGCGGTAGCCCTCTTGAGGATCCTTCTTGGCCGCGTTCCTGAAGAAGCCGCTGCAGATGGCTTTCTGGACCCGTACGGTCGCCTTACCACAAGATACCACATCCAGTTTGTGCCTGAGAAGAAGAGAGCACGTTGGGATGTTTTATGAGAAACAAGGCAAGAATTTTTGTTTGCAGAGTCAGCTGCCGACATCGTGACGACCACACCTGTCCATGATTCCCAGCATCTGCTTGCGGATGTCCTGGGCTCTGCGCAGGGAGCGCGCCTGGATGAAGTTCTCATAACACCAGGGGTTGGAGAACTTGTTGTTCTTCCAGGAGTTGTAGACCGCCAGCAGGGTCAAGTGGTCCCCCTCCGGCTGGTGAAACTTGGCCTTCTTCTGGTCAGCCAAGGCCTGCTTGTCCTGTAACACAAGATAGAGAAAAAGAGATGAGGAGCCATTATATGGAAATTATCTTTTGCATCATTTATAGAGATCACCAATTGAACAACTTGGAACCAATAATGGCCAGTTTAAACTTATTTAAGGAAGTGTGTGATTTACTCTGTAGAAAATGATGGTATAATAATGAGGATAATGAAACCATTGTAGATAAATATACTTTTAGTACAATTCCAGACTGGTGTGGCATATTTCTTTTAAACTAGTGACTGCAACTAATTAATAAAACGTGAGGATTTTGTTTAATTTAAATTTGGCATATATACACACACACACCAATAAAAACACAGGCTAAATTGCCAATATAGTGTTTTGATTCATTTGCAAACAAGCATTAATTGATCCGTTTCCATAGACGGTAAAACACTTCCAAAATAGTGCATTAATCTTGGTCGTCCAAAATAAACTAAACTTTGTGGTGAAATACCTTGGGCCTGTAGAATACATTCTGCACGGACAACATGGAGACAATGGTGAGCATCTCTTCACTGCAGCCCAGATGGACGGACATGATCAACATCTTGCACAACATGGGCTCCAGAGGGAACTCCGCCATCTAGAACGCAGATGCAAAAATAAGGAGAAGTACGAAATACAGGAAATAACTGCAGCCTAAAAATTAAGACAAGAGGGACGTGGAAGGCATCAAAGAAAATAACATTAAATTATACATCAATTGTTTATCAAAGCTACACAAATGTGATTTGATCTCAATGTATTCTCTTCATCTTGGCGGGCTGAACGCGCTGCTCACCCTCCTCCCCAGTCGGGTGAGTAAGCCTTCATCATCCAGAGCACCCAGAGTGTAGAGCTGCTCCATGGCCGTGATCAGCGTCTCCATGGGAGGAGCGTCCATGAAGTCAAAGGACAGGAGGTCATTGATGCCCATCGCCTGAAGAAGGAAAACAAAACATTGGAGAACAGACAGCGACGTGTTATTTTAACGGTTTTTAATGTTATGAACCTCAACGCTGAGAAAGTTTAGCTTGAAGACTTCTCTTTGATGAATAATGAGTAAGCACATCATTGACACCGTACTAGAAACACACACACAATTAGAACTCTGCCGTGTCAGATAGGAGAAAGCGTCTACCGGCTCACCTTGAGCGACAGCACGGTGCTGGCCAGATTGGTCCTCTGGATCTCGGGCACGTTGGTGGTCAGCATCTCGTCCCTGTAGGCTCTCTCCGTGTAGAGCCGGTACGTCTTACCCGGGCCCGTCCTGCCGGCCCGACCCGCCCTCTGCTTGGCCTGCGCCTGGAAACCAACAGTAACGGGAGTAATTTCTGAAAAATGCGGAAACATTGGCGCTTTCCTTCGAATAACGTGGATGATAAATCTACGGTACCTGCGAGATGGGAGTGACCACCAGCTGGTCGATGCCGGTCTTTGAGTTGTACACTTTCTGCTTGACAAAGCCGGGATCCACCACGTAATAGATTCCATCGATGGTCAGAGACGTCTCTGCAATGTTTGTGGCGATGACCACCTGATGGGAGGAAACAATGGATGCGAGTCCAAATATATAAACAAATGGAGGATCTCTTATTTTCCCATCAGAGGGGGGAAAGATGACGAAATGAAGCAGAACCTTTGCATTGATTAAAACTACCCATTTCTCTGTGTTGGAAAGATTTGGATCATGTAAATACATAATCAAAAAAATGTTATCTAAACTGCGTTCTGTTTTTAAGCATTTGAATGTTTAAAAAGGTAGAAATGGGCACCTTTCTGCTGCCCGGGGGCGCCGGGTCAAAGATCCTGGTCTGCATCTCGCTGGGCAGCGCAGAGTAAACCGGCAGAATGATCAGCTCGGGAACGTCGGGCCCGAGTGACTTCATCCTGTCGTACAGGATCTCACAGGCGGTGTCAATCTCCTCCTGTCCCGTCAGAAACACCAGCACGTCCCCTGGAGAGAGAGAGAGAGAGATGAGAGAGTTGGATTCTGACACGAGGACAGATGTTTGGGGTCAACCGGGGAAGAAGGACAACACAAATGAAAGAAGCAGCTACCTGGAGGCTCAGTCAGGTGAATCTGCATGACTGTGATGAGGCTGGCGTCCAGGTAGTCCGTCTCAGGCTCTTTGGTGTATAGAACCTCCACCGGATAAGTTCTTCCAGGGATGGTGAAGATGGGCGCCTCGTAGAAATATTGAGAGAACTTCACGGCGTCCAGCGTGGCCGACGTTACGATCAGCTTCATGTCCGTGCGTTTCATCACAGTCTGAGATGGACAAAGAAAAACACTCAGCTTTCTAAGGAACACAACACGTTCCACTAAATGTATGAATAACAAACGGCCTCTGGTCTTCCCGCTCACCTTCTTGAGCAAACCGAACAGAACGTCTGTGTGGATCGTCCTCTCGTGAGCTTCATCCAGCATGATGATGGCGTACTGGCCCAGTTCAGAGTCGATCAGACACTCCCTCAGCAGCATGCCGTCTGTCATGTACTTGATCACCGTCTCCGGGCTGGTGCAGTCCTCAAAACGGATGGTGTAACCCACCTGGAGGAACAAACGTTTACGTTAACCTCCTTGAGATTTAACGCGAGGTGGACATCTTCATCCCGTGTCCGGGCCTCTCACCTCTTGACCCAGACAGCACCCGTACTCCTCGGACACCCTCTTGGCCACGGACATGGCGGCCACTCGACGGGGCTGCGTGCAGCCGATCTTCCCCCGGGTGGTGTAGCCGGCCTCCGCCAGGTACTGAGTGATCTGTGTGGTCTTACCGGAGCCCGTCTCTCCGATGACGATCAGGATCTGATTGTCGTGAACGGCCTGCATTGACACACAAAGAGCGAGTGTTATTCATCCGTTGAAATGCATTAAATGCGTCAAAAGTCAGACTCCTTCATAAACTGCATAACATAAAGCTGCATCTGATGGAAGTGTCCCGTTGGGTTTGTTTTTTGACCAACCTGAATGAGCTGCTCTTTCAGCTTGTAGATGGGGAGGCTCTCCCTCTGCTCCAGGATGGACATTGCGGTCTTCTTTCCGTAAGAAGCTTTGTTTCCTCCGAAAGCGTGCTTCTTCCACTCCGGGATGTCATTGGGCATCATGCCGATGCCTCTCATGTTAGCTGCGATCTGACGACCATCGACTGTAACAGAGCGGCGGAAGATGACAACAAGGAAACAAAACAATTTTTGGGGGTCGGGCATACCAGCAGACCAGGTACAATAAAATGGGACACTGCTTAAGTGTCAAGCTGGATTAGCAAAAAGAAATAATGTATAGAAAATGAATATGCAGATGGTTTATGGCTGTGCAGGGATTTGATGAATCATCCTTCAAAATTAGTTAAGCAACCCCTTAACAAGCCCATCTAACTGACTTCTTACCGTCCGGCAGCGGGTCGACCCAGTGTTTATTCAGACCCATGGGGATGGAGTCCATCTCGGCCTCTCGTGCGGCCTGCTTCAGCTCTCGTCTCTCTTTAGCCAGAGCGCTCTGCATCATGGCGGCTTGAGACAGAGAACCATCTGGATTCTACACCAGAGGAAGACACGGCATGTCATCATTTAGGTGCACATTTATTTAGGGTACAGACACGTATGTTTTTAGGCACTATTGAACAGCTTCTAAATCAGTTAGATATAAAAGACATTTTATCCAGACTCTTTAAGTTATTGGATATTATTAATCAAAAATCCACAAGCTGCCACAGAATGATCAGATGGAATTAATGAATTCTAATTCAAGCCTACGGTTGGCTGTGCCGCTGCCTCTCTGCTGTGTATTTACATTACACCACACCCTCAGAAGTACCTTGACAATCTTGACGGGGCTCATGTCCATGCTTTGTTTGGTGTGTCCCCTCAGGAACGGGGGTTCCTCCTCAACCAGCTCAATTTCCAAATCTTCATCTGAAACAGCAGCATACAAGATGAATGAGCTAGAAGTTCAACTTACTTGAGTGCTTCAGGCTCAATGCTAACAGCACCATGCTGACGTGCCACTGATATATTTGTCACTTTGTTCCGTGTGTTAGCATGCTATTGTTTAATAGTTAGCAGTAAACACAGAACAACTGAGGCTGGAGAGAATGTGCTTAGTTCTTACCTTCTTCGTCATCTACTTTAGGCAGGATTCCTGTCTCGTCATCAAAATCAGGGAACTCTTCTTTCGACAGGACGTTGGCAGCAATCATCTGAGGGATTATCAAAAATTGAAGATTAAAAAAAGGTGTTAGTCTCCTACAAGCAGCATCTACCACCTTGATGTGTGCAGAGCCACACTGTATAAAAACTTGCCTGTTTGATCTCCCACTTCTCTGGGTCAGAAATCTTGGTGAGCCTCTTGCGCTCCAGGGTATCGTCCTGCTCCAGCTCGGGGGCGTGGCCAAGGTTGAGGTTGCTCGGCCGGTCGGGGTTCCTCATGGTGATCTCATCCCCTCCATCTGGGCCCACGTTCCTCCTCCTGTTGGGGTTCAGGTCTTCTCCTGTCTCCTGATCCACATCCTGGTAAAGATATGAGAAACAAATGAGGTCCTTTACATTCAGGTAACTGTAGACATTCAGGAGGCCAGGAGTCTACCGATGGTAGCATTTCAACATATTCTTTCCTAATACCTCGTGAGAATTTCACAACAGCTTCATCATCAATTTACATGATGAGGAGTCACTGGCTCAAACGATTGCCTGTTCTGATATAAAGGATCAGACTTAATTAAAAACAAAATAAGAAATCAATTCAGCACTAATGCCGCTATGAAGATCTCAGTTTTCTAACCTGAGCCTGACATTTTCGCAAACACAGCTTTTAATTAATTGTATTCCACTGAAACCGTTCTTTCAGTCATTTTCGTACCTTCATACTGAGGCTGGTCTTGGAGCCGGTGAACGAGAGAACCTTGATCTTGACTCTTTGGCCTTTGCTGACAACATCAGCGACGTTAGCCACGCGGCCCTCTCTGCGCAGCTCGGAGATGTGGACCAGGCCCTCCCATCGTTTCCTACCAACAAAGAACTCAATGTTTGACTTGACTCACGGAATAACAGACAAATACTAGTACATAACAACACGTGTGTCTCCTTTTGTGTCTAGCAAGTCAGGGAGCATAGACATTTTTGTATTTACATTTTCATAAACCATGTACGGAAATCCTTTGGGGATTCTGACTGTACGGTTCTGGAGTTGCTGGAAATGTTTGGATTATTCCAAGACAATCCTATGCAGCCACTACTGTACTATTCCAATACATTACTACACCACTACATTAAACAAATTGATTATTATTGAAGTCTCCAACAGTGCATGAATAGCACAGTTATCCTGAAATAGACGATACTATATATTTTTTTTTTCCTGCAGTCCCTCTAAATACTGACCTCAATCCCTCCAGCTGAACAAAGCATCCAAACTGCATGATACTGGTGACTTTGCCGTTGTATATGTCGCCAACAGAAGGTTCTTCTGGCGGCGGGCGATCCACAGCTTTGTCTTTCCAGCGATCGGAGTCTCTGTCTTGGTCTTTTTTGGGACTCGGCGAGCGCTCAGACCAGCGGGAGGATTTGTCTCTTCTTTTGCCCCGATCCCTGTCGCCATCTCTTTGTCGATCCCGATCCCTGTCGCCATCTCTTTGTCGATCCCGATCTCTGGAGCGAGACCTGGACCTGGAGCGGTGCCGTTTTTTCCTGTCCTTATCCCGATCTCTGTCTCTGTGTCTGTCTCTGCTCCTGCTGCGACTTCGGCTATGGCGGCGGCTCTTTTCTGACCTGTTAGAAGACGTATGAGGAGAAGATAAAAGGAATTCATTCAGTAAAAACTTATCAAACATAACACTGACTTCATTTGTCGAGAAGGCGTATGAAGAGGATGTCGTCTTACCTGCTCTTGCTGCTTTTGGGGGTTGTCCCGCTGACACTGGGCAGAAACATCTCCAGCTCTTTCATGGCATCAGCTGCTACCTTCACGTCATCTTCATCTAATAGCTTCTGAGAAAGTCAGTCCAATAAAACAATCAGCAGAAGCCCTCTATTTGTTAATATTTAATTTAATAGTTAATAGTTTTCATATTAAATTCTCTTCTGGAATGGTGAATTCTTCCCATCGTAGTTGTCGCTGGTACGGCAGGGTGCCGACTTTCCCAAATCTGGCTTTGTATCATTTCTAACAGTGACAGAGTCGATCCGATACCACCGACAAATCGTATGGTAAAACGTACCTTTGGGGCCGGATCATCTGCTCTACACAGTGCAGGAAACAACTCCTTCAGCTTATCCTTCTCAGTTTTCGGTTTGACCACAGCCTCAGAGGCTGGAAATGGACATGTATGCGTTAGATATAGTTTTAATTTTTCCCACGGCAGAAATGAATCAGGCCACACATCATACAATTGCAGGAAACTGTATACACATATTTACATATTCCATTTATACCACACAACATATGTATGGGGGAATTGTATTTACGAGTAAAATGTGCTTTCCCCCCAAAGCAATCCCATTTTCAACTAACGTTGGTACAAGATGAAAATAAGAAATGTCACCCATGTAGCATAACAATTATACAATAGAAAACAATAAATACACAATTTATTTACAATCTTCATTATTATCTAACCTTTGCTCGCAGATGTCTTGGATGGCGGTCGCATTGTCTGAATGAGCCTGAGCAAGTTACCGACGAGGGAATCCTACAAAAGAAGACAAAAAAACGTACGTACGTACGTCAAGTTGTCAGGTAACGTTGCAGTCAGCAAGCTAGCATAGCTGTTTACGTTAGCAGCCTTCTGAAGTAGCTTTATGTAGCATTCGTGGTTGAACTTACTGTGAATTCGGCTCCGTTTTGGAGTAAAAGAGCTTTGAATCCATCGAAGGTCGGTTGCTTTTCAGCGAGGTCGATGACAAATTCAGCTGCCGAAAAAAAATTAACCAACAAATTAACGATAGCACCTAACAGGCAGCAAAGCGAACTCTTGCTAGCTTAGCTAGTTTAGTTGAATAACGTTTAAATATACAGCAATAACTTAACGTATCTACAAGCCCAAACCTCCAAGCTAGCTTTCTTTACACTATGCTAAGCTAAACTCCACCCAAAAAGAAAATGTGTAGGAAAAAACAGTCCAGTTTATCAGTGTAAACGGAAGAGTCGGCAGCTAGACAACGGTTAGTACAAGGTAGCTAGCGTTAGCTAGCCGTTGTTGTTTTTTTTCGTTTGCTGCCTCACAACGAACGTTACCAACCTAAATCTTTGTCACTTATTCCCAGGTGGTTGTCGAGCTCAGTGCAGACCTTGGACACCAAAGATAAATATTCGAGCTGCGACAGCTCGTCAACTCCGCCGTCTCCCATTCTCCACGAGTTCTGTTTGGTTCACTGAGAGAAGACCCCGGCAGACATTGTTGAACGTGGGCAACTTCCGCTTCCTCGGATGACGTCATGTACGTCGGCGTTGCCAGTTATGCTCCTAGTTTCCGCACGATGGCGCTCAGATTCGTAATATTAAGCACCCAGCGTGGAAGCTGTAGTCTCCACATGGTGGGTTGTTTTCCTGAAAAATATCAATTTGCCGTTTGGGTTTTGGCAGCAGACTCTAAACACCTGTATATAATAAAAAGTATACGTCAAATTGAATCTTGGCCGTATATCTTTTTAACATTTATTCTTTATTGTCCCACAGAGAAATTTGTCTTGAGCTCCGAGCTGTAGCATCACACTGCATGCTTGCAAGCAACGTTATAACGGACATAAAATAACATAGATCTTAGATAAGCACACAGCACACAACATGCTGATATAGCGCCGTGTCTCATGAGTAGTTTATGAGCTTCAGTGCATAACGCACATTTCAGCAGATTTAGGCAAAGGTATGATGACATGCAACTTCTCTTAAGAACACACACAACTCATTTAATCGTTTATGTTTTATGATTTGCAGGCTGTCTACCAATCCAGCTATGGCCCCTGGGATGCATAGCAAGAGCTACATTATGTCGGGCGTAGCCTTGTTGACTAAATAATTTGTTACTGTGCAATGAAGAATTTATTACCACTGATGGGTTGAAGATATTCCAGATGTAGAAGAAGCCTGCTCCTTGTTCCAATGTCCCAACTTGACTGGCCTGCAGAGCTCCTCTGAAATCTATTTCATCCCAATGTACTCATCTCTCCAGCAAGGCTGCTAAATCGTCACATAAGTGCAGAGGCTTGTTTGTCTGAAGATGTTCATCAATCACATCTTGTGTAATGTTAGGGAGTTTGCACACACAGCATTTATCAAATTATTTCCCAGAAACTGAATTATAAAGACACACAAACAGGACAGTGCACAGTTTATAGCGATTAACACACTCTCTCACACAGTTGAGATTGATGGTGATGCACTCAGTCACTGAGAGGGTTTCAGGTGGTGCAGACTCTGGTGTTTTGGGTCTCTGTTGGAAGTGCATGCTGGTGTGCTTTGAGACATCCTTCTTGCTGTTGTCCCGGGATGACCCTCCACACCTGCGTCAGCACATCCTGAACTCTGGGACGTAATCCTACGGATCCATCTGACACACAACGTCCTTTATGCCCTTTCGCTCAAATCTCCATTTCATATTTAATCATCATTCCATAAAGATTCCACTTATTTACCGTAGCAGACCACCGACCGCTGGTCTAGAAGCCATTCTTTTATGACTTCAAGCTCACAAAGCCTCTGATATTCATCTTTAAGGAGTTAACCCATGAGATTATGTCGGTATGTGTCCTGCTGCAGTGAGTTACACCAGAACTCTGAACATCTGGATTCTTTTGTTTTCATTTTTGCTTCAATCGGCCATTTCTCACATCGTGCATCTTACATTTCCATGTCTCTCTATGTTAACTCAGGCAGTAATGGATTCTCGTGGAAAGGGCTTCCTCAGAATTCCAACGTGATCTTCTCAATGCATTTTTCATTTCAGTATTTTCTCCCTTGTGTTCTGTTCAGGAATACAATCTTCCTTCATCTCTTTGACGTTAGCACTTACACAACATGGTCAGTCTGAGCACTGTGCAGGCTTTTTTTAGTGATGTTGGAGAACTACGGGGGCCGTCTACGGGCCGTCCTCATCTGACCTGATTTCGCAGGAAGTGGGGGGGGGTGTTTGGGCACACGGGAAGGAGAGGGGGGGGGCGCAGGCTTACATAACAGGCCTCTCATGCACACAGAGCACACGCCACGTGTGCACCGTCACACTGGATGTTTCCGTGGTGATGAAACTAAAGAGCGGGAGACGGTGAAGGCTGCGACGGTTATGAGGAATAAAGATGAGGGGTGGAATAAGTGGTGGAGCTGATGTAAGCTGACATGTAAGATTCTTTAGGTGGAGAGAGAGAGGGGCATTAGCAGCATGTCACGTCTCCCTTTGGGCCCCAGCGATTTGCATTCTTCTGCTGCACAGTCGCAGTAAACACACGCGCTCATGTCTGGGCGGTGCTTCTTTTTCAATCCACGTTAGCGAGGAATGAAACATAAACCCGGGGATTAAAAGTGAAGGCTGCGGGGCAGGGGAGGGGATGGAGAGGAGGGGGGGCGCGCACCAAGTCTCAGCGTGGAAGAGGGTGTCTGGGAGCGGTCCTTGAGACTCGAGCACACACTGGAACTGACAGCTGGCTGCAATGTTCTAAAATTCCTGCCATGACGGAGCATGAAGTGTGTGCATGTGAGAGAGCGAGGGGGGGGGTGGGGGGGGGGGTGTATGCGTATGACAGACACATGAGCGGGAGGGAGGAGGGTGATCTGAAGAGGGGGGGGGGGTGGTCGTGCAAACAGCCAGCGAGGGGATTGGTTGGTGGAAAAGCTGCCTTCATGAGATCACGGCCCCCACAACAGCTGCCACATGCCAGACTTCATGTTAAAAAGTCTTGAATGAGAAGACGCGTCCAAACTTTCGACGGGTACGGACCACGTGAGCGTAGCGTGAATGGCGGCTAAACGCGTGCAGTCAAAGCTAAACGCCACTACCGCCAAACCGCATATGATTGTGTTGCTGATACTGTGGAGAAACTCTGTTACGCGCCCATCAAGAAGCCCTGGTTGAAGTCACAACAGAGAAGAAACACTCCTCCATTTATGCTGCAAACCTTTTGGACTTATTACTCCATCTTTGTACTGAATGCGTTTAAGGCGACTCGAGGGGGCTGTTGGCAGGTTTTTCCACAACTCACCGCTGCTGGGTTGCTAATCCAAAATGCCCCAACCAGCAGCAAACGCATGGGCTCGTGGCATGAGGATTAACAATCATTTGGATTTGGGTTTTTTACCCCCAAGCACGTCAGTGAAAAAGAGCGGGCTGAGGCTCGCTGAGCTGTGACATCACATCCTCTGCAGAGACACTCTACATTCTTGATATATTGCCCTGCAGGCGGATCCCTCCGGGTTGAAAAACCAGCAGCCGTGGACCGGCTGTCTCTCGTCGGGACGCCGAGAGACGTGTGAACACGGAGCAGGATTGAATGCTCATCTCGGATTATGCTATTCGACATTTGTATTTTTCATCTAATTACCGTTGAAACCTGCGTCGCCCGTTTGGAGTGCAGGTTTGATGAGGTCATGATAGAGAAATGACATTCAGGATTTATTCCCATGTACACTGACTTTCTCAGGCAAGAACTTTATAGACAACTGCAAATAACAGAGACAATGAGGTGATAACAAGAAAGGTGTTTTTTTGTGGGTTTCGTTTCCTGGTCCATTGACTGAAACCCTGCAGGACACGAGGCAGCTGTCCGGAGAACTGAGAGCCAATAACAGCCCAAAGAGCCAGTGAGATGTAAATGTTGTCACATATTTATTACATAAATATATAGTAAAATAGACCAGCGGCAATTACCATTTAAACAAAAACGTTCTTTTAAACCCCGACCATAAACAAAGACTTAAAAATCACACATTTAAATTTAGAAACACGCTGATTGTCTGGACCCGTTGTAAGCGGCCCACCACAGAGACCCGACATCGCACCACCCACTGGAGCCTGGTGGGTGGGGGGGGGGCGGGTCCAGGAGAAACAGGGCTGGGTGTGATGGAGGCGCGGGTGGTGGGAGAGGAGATCACAGTAGATATTCGGAGGTTTCCTGCTCTTGTGTTTTTTATTTTATTTGAGAGACGGCATGTGTTTGAAGTTTACTGCAAACACGTTTGAAAGGAACTTCCTTTGTTTTGCACGACAGACAGTGACGCCGCGGGAGAGTTCCATCAAAGAGGGATGACAGGAACAAAAACCTGGGACTAATACACACGATGTTCCGTCTGGTTAAACCTGCACCGGGGGGCTGTTCTTTGTGGGACTTCAATAGTCTACCGTCAATCGCAGAAACTGAATAGACCTTTGAAAAACTTTCCTCTGATCTTTGTGTAACCCCGAATATGAGTATGTGGCACCTCTGGGTCGAGACATCAGAGGGGTCTGCTGTTGGTACAGTGAATGGCCATTTGTTTCCCTGCAAGCGGTGTCCCGCCTTCACTCTTTAGACCGTAGCCCCGTGTTATATTTTACCATTTTATTCTTCTTTTCTATTCCCTTTGGCTTCTGGTTGGATCGAGGAATCTACTATGCAACAAACAAACTTTATTTGAACCCAAACTTCAAAGGAGAAGACTTTTCTTTAACACATTATTCTTCCACCTCGAGCATCATGATTTGGTTTGCCTTCAACCTCCTTTTGCGGTTTGATGAACCGGCGAGTGGCTGAAATGTTCCAGGAGATTCAGAGGCCTCATTCCCAACCGAGAGGTCCAGTGACCACGTGGCTTCTCTTGCACTCGATAATCTTGTTTTCAGTTTGCAAAAAGTCCACCCTTCCTGTCTTTGGCACCGTCCGACCAACCCTTCCAATCCTCAGCGGACGGGTCGGGACCCCTGAGTGTCTCCAGGCCACATTACATCCTATTAAACCTATTGTAATGATTTAACCAGCAGCCTCTGCAGTCACAGTGAAGCGAGGAACTTGTAATACAAAAGTAAGAAAGTTATTAGCTGTGGTAGCGGGTTTGCTTTTTCGTGTATTTTTTTGCTGAAGATTAAATGCTGGTTTGAAATCATAGTAGGTTGGAATAGTCACAAATATAGTGAGCAGGCTGAACAGCATCCTTGAGAAAATCCAAGAAAAGAAGAAGACGACAATATCAACCCGGAAATAAACAAATCAAAACTTTACCCCAGAGATATTCTGCTCTTCCACGTGTTTCTATTCTATTCATTATAATAAGAAGAATGTGTTTGAATGCACACTGAGGCACACTGAGAATGCTGACGGGCCACTCTCCTCCTTCACGGTTCACTTCTTCTTGATTCATCATGAAATCATTCTTAATTCTGAGACCTACGGGAGCGATGGACTGCAGAATAATGAATACAGACATATGGGTAGTTCATAGACGTTTAGTACAACATTACCACCATCTATAAATAAAGTCTGACATGGAAACATCCACCAGCAACAGCCGCTGCATACGTGACGTAGAGCCTTTTTAAAAACATGGTCCGTTTCTCAGTCTTCTTGCTGTTAGCATGCTCAGCTCTCATGTACATACAACATCAAGTCCCCATGAAGCCTCAGCGAGCTGGTCGGAGGTGATTTTGCTGGTGCTGCATAAAGTGTCTTGGACCTGCTAAATTTAATATTGATTTTCCATCTTGTGAAGGTTGTGTGAGTGTGTGAGACGGGACAGACGGAGGCAGGAACAAGGTGGGAGCAGAGGGGGGAGGGGACAAGGTGAGCACCCTTTGAGGCCGCACCTCCATACCTGAGGAGTTCTGAAACCACTTTTTTTTTTCAACCTGACGAACATTGCATATTTATTTTTCTCGTGAGCCCAGATCTCCCCGATACAATATGATATATATCTATCTATTATGACATATACATATATCATTTATCTCACCTCTGATCAATGTCACCGAGGGGTGCTCATCTGCGTACATTCTTAGCTGTCTAGGCGTGAGATTTCTCACCCAATCCGTACAAAAATAAAACATCCACCTGGATGGTTCGAGCAGCACAAAGACCGCCTCTCCTCCGAAGTGCTCTTAGTTCTGGGCAACAGTCTCAACAGAGGACAGCGATAAGTGTCCCCTACAACGTCGTGATCAACGCAACTCTCTTATTTACACAATGCCGAGAACACACGAGCGACGGCCGCCCGCGTCGATCTCCAACAGCCTGAACAAAATCGGTCAAAAGCTTTGGCAATAAGCCGATTTGGCACTTTGAGCAGCATCATCAATCAGCTCTCGGGGCGGCTTAAATATTCTCTACTGAGCTCTTGTTGTGGCGACAAATGGAATACCCGATTAATTAATATATACGATTAATATTGTGTGATGGGTTACCCGAGGGAGTCCTCACACCGCGGCCACCCAGCACACTTATCACAAGTCTTTCCCTGGTAAATCCTCCGATGCCCCATGAAACACTGTCGAACAACACCGTGAGGACGAGGGACACCAAGACAATCCATAAGGCCATCGCTTGGAAAGAGAAACACAATTGTGAAGCCTCGAGGCTCTTTGTTTGAGGGGAATCCGTGCAGCTCTTCTCCTGAAACATGACCCACTACTACTACGTTGCAGTTTTCTTCTCCTGCAAAGGAGTTACATTCTTCAAGAGAGGAATAACAGAAAGTCTGTGACAGACTTCCGTTGTGCAATGCGGCCTGAAAAGGTGCTTTTGGGGATTCAAACAAACAGAAAAAAGGTTTGATCGGATGCGAAGGCGCTGTTAGCGTAGCGATCACACACACACACACACACACACACACACACACACACAAACGCACGCGGTCCCACAGGGACGCCGACATTAGCGTGCACACGCCCGTATACATGCACAGCCATGCCAACGGCTCAGTACGCCACCCAGTCAAGCAGTAAGCACACTGATAAAGCACAGGCATGTGGGCGGAGCAACAAGCAGCCCCCCCCCACCCCTAAAAGGGTGGATGGTAGCCGGCTTGGATGGGAACCATTTCTGTATGTAAACCAGGAGCCAACAGGGTGAGGGAGAGCTGGATATTGCTCTTAGCATTTCAAGGGCAAACAAAAGCAAGAAAACAACATGGAAGCCCATTCCTGCCAAAAAGAAGACGGAAGTCAGAGTCAGGTCAGATAAAAAATGTCAAGTCAAGCAAGTTAATCAACTTAATGGATCTCACTAATATGAGAAAACTTGTCATCATCTAGACTCGAGTGTACTAACGCGCTCTAATGCTACGACACTAACCTGATGGCAACGGGACTTCCTGCATTGTGGTAATACAATGCGTTGACTCGTTTACTTCTGGCCCTCTTTTAGAACAAATAAAAGTTAGCTGCTACAAAGCTCGCAATGGTAACGGTAACCATAACGACGGCCTTCTCCCTTGTCACATTGATGCAGATGTTTTCACCGCTCGCCTCATACGCCAACTTTTACCACAATTCAAGCTGTTATTTTCAGTAGCTATTTCTCTCACTTAATCATTAATAAATAACACAACCACCGCAGCCAAACCTACATTCACTCAAGCTAAGCTGCTCATGACTCATGATGACAAGCAAGTGCTTAAAATCCACGTTTGTTCTTCTGCCCGGCTCAGTCCAGATGCTTTGGATTTGGATCTTCATCCCTCTCGTGTCTGATCTTTGGAGACAGAAAGGAGGTTCTACCGCCCGGCTTCTATCGTCCCCAATCCAAATAGTTTACAATCTAACTGTAATGCTCCTGGTCGTCCACGATGTTGTCTCACTAGGTCTATACAAACATCTGTTGACTGACCCAGGAGGGAGGAGGGGGGGGGGGGTGGTGTCTGTTCTGATACTCTTCACTATAAATAAAGGCTCTAAGGACAAAGCACGCTGTAATGATTGTAAAGCAATGATATCTGGCGGTATAAATACAATGGACCTTCTTTTCTTTTTCCTGGCGAGATTGGGCTTCCACACAGACGGGTAAAACCACAAGTCAACCAAACGGACAAAAGGCTCTCCCAGTTGCACGCATGGAGAAATATGTTTTTGAGTGAGACACGAGGGGCTGACGTAGTGTTTGAGGGGGGCCACGAAGCCTGCTGCACACCCGCCCGGAACCGAACACAGAAAAACACATAAACGGTACATTGTTGATTGTGAAGTGAGGAGACAAAAAAAAAGATGAGCTAACAATGTTTTTTTTGTCTAAGGTTCATCATCATTTATTAGAAAATGTTCTTTTACCTGAGAGAATCCTTCAATAGCTTCCTTTACCCAGTCACAAAACGTGGTCGGTGTTTGTGTGTGCATGTGTGGGGGTCCAAGCTGATGCTCTCACAGGTGGGTGCATTTTCAAGGCAATCATGAGATCATTATTTTCCCAAATGTATAAAAAAAAAAGATCTGCTGGGACGAGAAATACTGCAAAAGATCCAAACACTCGCTTATTGCACAAACTTTATAATTAGTCATTGACTGTCTTTTAGCCTAAAGGCTGCAGCTCTTGTAATAAAAAAACAAACCATTAAATGGTGTAAAAAGGCATTTGGCTTGGGTGCAATTTACATTTTTTTTTTTACATCGGTTTGGGCCATTCAAAGTGCATTTTAATTAAGTGCTCAAGGTCAACTAGGGGTCAGCGGGCCTTAGATGCTCACGCTACAAACATTCCACTGATGGATTTCCACCAGATTTCTCTTTAACGTTACATTACAGACCAAGTAAAGCCTCCCACATATTGCAGTAAGATTGAATTTAGGGGCTTGTCTGGATCTCAATCTGTGGCCTTAAAGTTCCGCCCACCAGACAATGAGAGCATTGCGTCGAGTAGACGTACTTGCAAACAGCACACATGCACACACATACACGCACTATACAAAGAAACAGCACATCTCGTACAATCCATATTCTCCACAACATCCCCGGTGACCCTCCTACTCATTCTCCGAGACCACGAACTGCTGTGACCCCCCCCCGCCCCAGAGGACCAGCTGGCCCGGGGTTGTCCCGGCCCATCGCCCCCACACAAAAGAAGCAAGGGTCTTAAGGTCACCGAAAGAACCTCAAGCCAGGCCAAATTTGATTTGGTAAGACGGGTCCCTTGTTGTTACAAGGGGCCCGTCTTCTCGGAGGGAGCAAGGAGGGCGGGGGGGGAGGAATTGCATATACATCGTGCTATTTGCATGTCTTCACAAACTCTACATTTGGCATAAGAGGGGTTGGGGGGTGGGGGAGGGTGGAAACACCATGAACCATGAAAGCAAAAACAAAAAAGAACGAAACATCACAGACAATCTCTTGACCAACGTGGTAAACATGTGAGGATAAACCGGAATCATCAGATCTGTTGAGGAGTCAGCCTTCTAACCCCCCCCCCAAGACGTCTCGCTCCAAAGTGGGCCAGCGAGCGTCCGTGGAAGAAGCCGCTAGAGCTTCTGAGGTAGCGGACAGTTCCCCGCCGGCCTCACCACTCGGGTGGGGCGACGCGATCGAAGACCAACGGGGGACGCGTGTCTGTGGGGGGACGGGGGCTTAGTGTCTTAAATATGGATCTGCGGCAGAGACCAGATGGGACGAGTGTAAACGGGGCCTGTTGTAAACCTCTGCGGGGTGGTGAGCATCTCGTTTTGGAGACTGAGGTCTGAAGGCTTCTTGAGCGGCGGGGTGGGGAGCGGCGGGGGGGGGGGGGTTGATTCCATTTAGTCCTTTCCAACTTTGATGTGAGTGTGTTGCAGCCACGTCAGCTGACATTTGCCGTAATGTATCATCAGCTAAGGTTTGATTAATGTCCCTTCCCCTCCCTCCCAGTTTACTCTACAACTCCCCACCTCTCGGTGGCCTCTTGACCTTTTGACGCCCACATCAATAGTTTGGGAAGGATTGAATGTGATTCCACGGGTGAACACACAACCACAGGCGTCCGCGTGGCGCACGGGGATCTGAGTTCATCTCTTTGCAAACAAGAGGAGGCACAGGGTTCACGATTAATGTCACAGGGCACTTCTGAAATATGGATCGACATGCACATGTGAGAGCGTGCACACGTACACAAACGCATGAAGCGTTACACATACATTGCTTTTTTATGTCTTTTTGTCTCTTGAATGAGGGATGGAGAGGTGAAATTCTACCCTTGTTGCAATAAATCTCGAGTGTTGTATGCATTCTTCTTTTGTATTTACATCCTTTGTTATGGCCAAAATAAAATGAAACGCAAATTATAAAACAAACAGAAAAAACGTAGAAAAATATACGACATTGCACCTTGCAGACGGGCAATATATATTCTCAGTTTTTCAGTTTGTTGGTAACGTCTATGTGACACCACTATCTTTTCTGCTGGCGTGTGGCAGTTGGGTTGTGGGTGCCGTCCAGCACCCCCCCCCATCCTGTCAGCTACATTCAACACCGTAAATCTCTCAGCCATTACAAAAGTCATGATCCCTGGGATCATGACTTCCTGGGATCATGATGGTCTCTGGGCCATTCACATTTTCAGTTTACTGTCTACGGACTGTGCCTTTAAGCTGGCAGATGATCTCTAACGTCTCACGACCACATGAGACGGAGCACAGAAGCTTGAGGGAAGTCTTTTTGTAACTTCTATGGATGCGTACACAAAAGCACATATTATCTTGACATAAACCTTTTAAAAAAAATCTATATATGCATTTACGAACTTTCACATGTGCCTGTAAATTAAGACTCCTCCCAAGTTCCTTTGAGTTTTGTGTTGGGTGAGGTATGACAAGATTGTTTGAGTTTTTTTTGTTGTACTTTGAGTTTCTGTTGCATTATTTTTCCCGTTTGTGTTTTTTTAGTAAAAAAAAAAAAAAAATATATATATATATATATATATATATATATATATATATATAAAGAAAATCCTGTTTTGTTGTTTGTAAATTCCTTAAAAGTGGACGGACAACTGGACAGACGCACAGACAAACAGACAGGCTTATCAACACAGAGTACAGAGGGAAAAATAAGTGAAATAGTTTCTGTTACACTACACACATGGTCAAAAAGGGACTACAGCTGGTTTTTTCCTTTTTTTACACAGATGCAGTTTCAGCGTCAAAAAACAGAAAAATAAGAAAACAATGATAAAATGAAAAACATCTACAATAAGTTTGTTCAGGAGTCTTTTTGTCTTTTGTCAAAAGCTCTTTTCATCTCGTCTCGTGGATTTCCCATCATTTCATATATGTTTCTTTAACTTAACTCTGACTCAGAAGGTAAAGCAGCATTGTGACCCCGACCATCACACACACAGACCCAGTCAGCGCACGGGCACAAAGGACATCGACGCGCTCCTTCTGTTCTTTTTATCAGGGATCTCTTTCTGACCTTCACCGCGGGAGAGCTGGAGGTGTATCCTTTGGGAGGGTTAGGGTCCTTAGGGTTGTGTGGTTGTCGTGGGAACCAAAGGGGAGACCGTACTCATAGTCGCCGCCTCCTCCCCATCCCCACCATCCCTCTCCTCCAGGCGTCCGATAACATCGTCTCCACAATCATCCCTCTGCGAGGGTCCAGGCCCTCGGCCTGGATTTTCCCCTCGCTTCGATTACTTCTACTCTTACATGCTCTCGCGCCAGTCGCGGGTGCTTCGCCGATCACATTCTTTCGGTGGCGCCGCACTGAGGGGGGTGTCACATGGCCCGCCTTGTCTCACAAGGGGTGAGGCCTGGATCGCTTTTGGTG
Organism: Gasterosteus aculeatus; assembly: GCF_964276395.1. NCBI lineage: Eukaryota > Metazoa > Chordata > Actinopteri > Perciformes > Gasterosteidae > Gasterosteus > Gasterosteus aculeatus. The sequence continues at coordinate 8,432,613 of NC_135692.1, read as the reverse complement.
TCGGGAAGGGATGGGACAGGAAGGGATGATGGGGAAAAATGAGTGCTACACACCTCTCCAACGGTGGGGGGCGTCCCGCACTGTCATGGCTTGGTTACGCGGCGCGGGTCTAATGCAGATGGCGTCAGTTTGCGGCTGTGTCCACTGCGACTGCCAGCGATCCACCCAATCAGTACCGGCCACGCAGAACCCGCCCCAGAAATGTGGCTGTTGGTTTTTGTGGGTTAGGTATACTTTGATGAGTAAGGGGCTGAACGCGAGGACTACAACAGTAGTGCAATTTGGTCCAGAGCTATGCTCCAGAATGGGCAGAGGTGGGGTAAGGCCGAGCAGATGACGGGTCTCTGAAAGTGGTGATGGTGCTGGTGAAAGGGGGCGTAGGGGAGCGGCTCCATCCTCCTCCTCGCATTGCTCCAGCGCGTCGGAGCGGTGAGGCTCAGTCCCCGGCGCTGACTACCCACGATGCCATTGAAGAAGGCGACCTGTCCCGCGCCGAGCGCCATCTAATGCTCAGCTTTGTGAGTGGTAAACCAGGTGGATTTGACTTTGCCGCCAGAATTGGAATGAACAGACTGGGCTTTCGTGATCAAATCAACATTCTTCGACGGTCGATAGTACGCTACAATAAGCCGCCGTGGCAGGTGGCCGTGAGATTACAGGGGTTGGTTAGCGTCGGTAAAGTGCATGGGACTAAAAGGACTTCTTATTTTACGTCGAATGCACGGCCCATGCATGAAGGACGGGGTGTTTCCATCAAACTATACATCAAGATTTGACGGCAGCCATCGTGGTTCTAATATGGAAGATCGCCGCGATGCAGAAGAAAACAGCCCTTTCTCTGCAGGCTGATTCTACGGGCGCGGCCACCGAGGTTTGGCTTATTCCCAGTAGTACCCCCCCTCTCCGTCATCTCCCATGTGTGCACTGTCCTTCTTTGCATCTGTGAATCTTCCCGTTGCGGTAAAAAGGTAAATCCACATTTTAAAACACAAAACTTGGTCCCGTACAACAAAAACAAAAAAAAGAAAAGCGATACCCGAATGCGATGGGTACCATTCCCTGGAATCGGTAAAAAACCAAAAACCTTTCAGTGGAGGGTTGTGTGGGGGGAGTGATGGCTGGCCCTCCTGTCGTCAATGGTATTTCATTTCCACCAACTGATAGCACTGAGGATGTGTGTGTGTATTTTTGCGTGTTCAGTGTGTTTTTTCTTTTTGTATTTCCGTGACTGAAAGCGTGCACCGATGTATATATCACGCACTCCTGTGCGTAAACCCACACGCACGCTAACCTTGAGCGGCGTGTGTGTGTGTGTGTGTCGGCTGCGGGCGGCTGCCCCGTGTCCACAGAGATGAGGTAGTGCCTGACACCACGTGGGGCCCGGGGGGCGTAATCCACTTTTGAGGTAAATGGTAGCCTTTTTTGGCATTTGCCTGTTCTCATGGTAAAAAAAGAAAAAAGAAGAAAAGAAAAAAGGCAAATGCGTATGGAAGCCTTGGAGGGCCACACTGAGCAGTTTCCATGAGGACTCCGTACAAGCCCTGCAGGTAAGAGCTGTGGTTTCTGGTTATTGAAAACCTCCTCGAGTGAGAGATTCGTTCTGACTCTGGATCTGACAAGGCAAGTCAGCTCATATACGTGTGTGTGTCTCTGTGTGTGTGTGTGTGTGTGTGTGTGTGTGTGTGTCTGTGTGTGTCACAGAAGCCGGTCCAATGACAAAAATCAAGGTAGATATGGAGAAATATTCTGCACAAAAGATAGACAAAACAATTTCATAAAACTGGAGTAGCCTTGTATAAATATAGCACCGGTTTGTGAGTACAAAGCTTAAAACAGCTGTTAAACGGCTAAGATTGAGTTGAGGAATTGATTAGAGACCAAAGTCGGTTAGCTCTGCTGTACTGCAGCCATTATACACCGAAAGCAATGCTTAGAGCACCTGCTGCCATTTTCAATGTGCAGTGTTTGCTGATTGCGTGTGCATGCACGACTGTGAGCAACAAACACGTCACGCGTGTTCACGTTCTCTACTTTGCCTCCCTAACACTGGTTCAGAAATAATACTGTGCTGGCCAGTGAAACATGGGCTTCAAGAAAGTGAGTAAATCCATGACCGCTCCATCAAAAAAGAACCAGAGCGAGGAGCAAAATCTCGCTGCTCTGTAGAACCGAGGTGGAACAGGCTGAGTGTGTGTATGTGTGTGTGTGTGCGTGCGTGTGTTGTGAGTCGACACGTGTCTTGGCAAATGGCTGCAACTCTTACTAGATAAGACAACATGCTCAGACAGAAGGGCCCCCCACACAGATTCCAAAAGTCGAAGGAGGAGAAGGAGCTCGACTCTCCCGTTGCTGGTGTGTTGTTCCTGTTACTGTCTGCTCAACTTGTTTCTTTCTACGTACTGTAGACAAGGTTGATGCGATGTCGGAGAAATGCAGAGAGGCGTCTCCCTCCAGAGTTTTCCCCCTCACCCGCCCCCCGGCAACTGAGTTTCACACCTCCTGGTCCTCGAAGACCTCCAGGAAGAGCGGGGGGAACAGTTCGTTGGGACACTCCACCTTCATGTGAAGGAAGCGGCTGGCGTGGCACGCCCCGATCATCCGCAGGTCGGTCACCTTCATCAGCAGCTTGGGCCAGAAGTGAGGAATGTTGTGCTTGCGGTAGTTGATGTAGTGCTCGAACGCCAGCAGGTAGGTCTCCTGGCACTTCTCGATCTTATCCATGCAGGTCAGGCCCGAACGATCTGGTGACGGAGGGGGAATGATCAGCTTAATGGAATTTTTTTAAACTGGTCTGGACTTGGTGGTAAAGATTTAAAAAGTGCTTTGTAGACCATCTACATCTCTCGTCATATGAGAAACAGCTCACTACAGGTATGAATGTCGCTTTCACAAAGAAACTCTGGGTCTCCCAGGAAAATGAAATGAAGAGGAGAGCGCTTTTCTTTCCCGATATCTTTTCCTTCTCTTTGCAGTTCTAGCCCCATTCGTATGATGGTACTCCCGACGGTTACACGCATATTCTCTCTATTTGCATTCGGTTATTTTAAAACCCAGAGCACGTGACATGTGTCCTAAACCCCCCCCCCAAAAAAGTTTCTGCAGGGAGCAAACTGAGTGTGAAGGCTTTTTAATCACATTTAGGGAGATATTTCCCCTTCACTTAACACTGAATATGTATGTGGACTTTAATCTTCAAGCTATGATTACATTCTGACTCACAATAGCCGGCAGGACTGGAAATGTACCTTTACATTGTGTCAAGCCCCAGACTACCACCTCACAGGACGTTTAGAGAAAGGAACAACAACCTGAGCTCATGAGCAGCACGGCCTGCAGCAGCGCCACCTCCGTGTCGTCCAGGTTGAACTGGGCCAGGCTCTTGCCCAGGTCGAAGATGGCGTCCGACACCACGCCGAGGCCGCCGTTCTTCAGCTGCTCGCGCTTCACCGCCATCTCGCCGCTCAGCGTCAGCGTCTCGCTCTCGGGGTCGTAGCGCATGGCGGCTCGCAGCGACATGATCTCCATGCAGCAGCCCTTCAGCAGGATGATCTGGTCTTCACAAGGAAGCTGGAAGATTATGTTTAATGCTGGATTATTGCATTGCATTTTTAGAGGCTTAATAAAAGCTGGCTTTGTGTATCTGGCTCCTTCGTGTATCTAATACGATCTATATTGTGAATGAAAGATAACACATTAGACGTGACTGATTACCTGCTATGGTGTCTGCAATACTAAAATCTATCTGCTTATCTGTTGTTGTTTGGTTTCCTCACTTAAATGATTTGAATGTCCAGTGTTAGGAGTTTATATCCTAGTTTACGCCCTCCTTTGAAACAAATTAGCATCCATCGTCATGGTAACATTAAGAATAAAATAATCTGAATTAATTCAACTTTTTTTTATAAACACCAATATAAAGAAAATAAAAAGACGCATGTGATTTATGTTCTCAAAAACAGTTTTTCCTCTCACGCTCTTTCTCACACGCACACGCGCACACAACTACACACACACACAGCAGCTGTCCCCACTGGACAATAAGTCAGCTACCCGGATAATGATCTAATCTCGTGTCTCATTACACGAGCAGAGACAACAAACGTGATTACACGTTGCTGATTGAGGCGCGGCCGGACATAACGGTATCATTTATTAGTACCATGTACTTTATAAAGTCATAAAATCATTCATGCCCCTTTTCTTATTCTGGGCCGAGAGGGCGTGTTGAGACTCCTCGCCACTCACCCCGGAGAACATGGGCAGCTTTTTGGCAAAGTCGACGACGCGGGTGATGGCAGGAGTGATGATCTTGGTGAACTCGCTGAACGCCTCCAGGTCCACCTTGTCGCCGTCTGACGTCGGGGCGACCGGGGATTGGCCGATTTTTTCTGGCTACGCGAGGAAAATAAAAACATGGAAGATTAGAGACAAAAAAAAAAGTTTTTTGATACAGAAAAGGTGGTTTTGTTTGTCAATCACAAAAACACAAGCAAATATGCAGACTTTTGCTGTCATTTTAGGTGTTGATGACCGAAGAGCCCATAAAGAAAAGAACAAAGAACATGGGCCGCACTACTATACAACAGGGGAGAACAACACAACAAGCCACGGTCGAGAGGAGTTTTTTAAATTGAAGAGACCAGAAGAGTGAAATAAGATCATAGAGGAATCAATAAGAGCATTGTGTGGTTTGGGAACAACACGGTTTTAAACAGTTTTTATAGCCTTTCTACAAAGTGCTCGCTGGCCTTGGGAGACAAATTAAAATCAATTTACCAGATAAGGACGGTGGATTGTGCTCTGTAAGAGGGATGGGAAATGTCACCCGACTTAGTGCTTACTTAGAGGAGGACTGTGTGTGTGTGTGTGTGTGTGTGTGTGTGTGTGTGTGTGTGTGTGAGGGGGGATCAGTAACACACATGTTTACGGAGCTGTGTGGATGTTTTCCAGGTCGGGTCAAAATAAAACAATTATCACCTCGCGGCAGGAATCAGCGGTCGTAATCCAGAGGGGGAATTAGCACAATTTATGGACAACGTCAATAAACACAGTCGTGACTTTGATGGAATGCAACTCTGGAGCCAAAACCAAGCTTTGGTTTCACTCGACATTTAGCGTCTCGGCGTACAGAAGCCGAGCGGACGGAGCGGCTGAGGTTCAGAGACATGAAAGCTCTTCGGCTCAAGTCAGAAAGGGACAGATCGACCCCACGGAGAACACGGAGAAGGCGGATTATGTCTTTGTTGCTGTACAGGCCGGTTGGTTTGGGGACCATGAACAAAATAACTCAATATAGTTAAAGCATTCCTAAGAAAACGCTCTTCCGTCACGTAGAGAATGTAAGAATCAACAGCGCACGCCGGAAATTTGGCAATTGGTGGCGAGGAGAAAAAAGGGGGGCGAGAAACTTTTTCGCTGCAGTCTCATCAGTTTCGTGGGGAGCTTCAACTGTTGACCTTTCATCGGATGGATTAGTGCTGGAAAGCTTCCCACTAGAGCCGGGGAAGAGAAATGAGCATTTCATCTGGCTCGGATGTTTATTCCACAGTGCTGTGAGCGGATACCGAACGTGATTAATGAAGATAACAGTATTAAGCGTTTTGTTTTACATCATAGGAATAGAAGCAGTGGGGGGGGTTGATGATTTAAGACATTCTGACTCCGACCAAACATAAACGTCTGAATCTAAGGTCATTTCACGCGCATAAATCGTCGGGTAATGATGTGCTCAAATTGTCTGCACAGAATGTGGTGATAAGATCGTCTTTGCGAGTCTGCATCATGCTGATGTATTCAGACGTTCAATTCTGAATGTCTGCGCTTAACCAAAACCCCGTATCCTAGAGGCACCGAATAACAACAGTCAATATCTGACTTTTCCATTTAGTCTCTGCACGCGTTGTTTACCTCGTGGGGCTCAGACCTTCATTGAAAACAGGACATTTTGAAAAGCGGCCTGGTCTAAATTAAAAAAACCTGCGTGGACTGACCTCTGATTGGAGGATAGAAGTTGGATAGTTGCCAACATGTTGGTACGTAATGAATAGGAGGAAATTCACAATTTTGGTAAGAACTTGTAAATGCATTCAACGTGCACATGGAATAAATGAATAAATGAGTTTGTTAGTGCGGGGGCATTTGTATATGATCTAATAAGTCACGGCTAACTCTCTGAAAGCACAATAACAAAGTAAACACAACATGAATAGTCGGCTCAATGTCTCCAGCGGAGGAAAATCAACCAAAGATTCACATGTGACACGAAGCTCAGAAACTTCACTTCACTTCACCCCGAGCTCAAAGCTTTCACACCCACTCACCCGTTTCATCCTCATCATCCCATCACCTGGCCAAGTCATTTCTGTTGCCTAGCAACCCCTCCCACAATACTTGCCACACTAAATGCCATCAACCCCTCTCCAGAATATTCCCCCTCATTATCGCCCCACTGCAAACACATTTTTATTAACCGTATTACAACGAAGCCCCTTTTTATCTCCAATGCAGCTGAGAAGATGTTGACGAGTGTCAAAAACTTTGTGGGCACCTCAGATAATCCAGGGCCAAAACACGCGGCCACTCGGCATCCGTCGGCACTCGCGCGTGTTGGTGGAAGCCCGATACCGGCCCGGGCTGTCAGAGATTAACCGGGAGCACTCGCGCAGCAGGAGGTCAGCTTGAGAGCGAGAGACAGTCTGACTGGCAACCTGCCTGCCAGCTCACAGCGAGCGCTCGCCACCGAGGGATTTGCCTCGGCTGAGATAAGAGCGGAGCTCCCCAAAAAGTAGAGGGGAAAGAGAGGGTACAGACACAGAGGCTCAGCGAGAGAGGAGGACAACTGTGAAGGGAATTGGGTCCGGTTAAGAGCCCAGAACGATTACGATGAATAAACCCCCTCAATAAAGGCACAGGCAGCATAAAGTCATGAGGAGCCACTCTCACAGTCAGTAAGGTGAAAAAAATAGACTGTAAAACGAACCACATCATTTGTGAATTAGCGCGTGTTTGTGTGAGGATATAATCCAGATGTTCGGTTCTGATGTTCTGGTTCTCATGGGGTTAAACAGCACAAAAAGAAGCACAACCCAGTTTGCAGTGACGGGCTGGATGGGTGTTTTTGTACTAAAGGGAGGACTGTCCTTGACCACAAAAAATTCCTCGTTAACTCACTGATTTACGAACGCGCAAAAGCGCCACTTTAAATCTTCTGTTCCCCACAGACGTAATTCAACTTGAAAAAAGCATAAAAAGTACTAAACCAAACCACAGACATCTTAGTGGGGTAAGAGCAACCCCACAAAGCGTTTATGTTGCTGCTGAGCTTTTAGCACTGCCTTGTTGTTTCGGTCTGCAACAACTCTTCGGCCAATGTTCCTCTCTGACATGACAACTATGAACTCACCAGAATAACGATGGAGATAAAACGTTAAACTACGTTCGTTAGGAGGAGAAAACCAAAGGTAAAAACTATGCTACACGATCACAAAAACAAGGGAGTATAGGCACCTACTTCATGAAGGAGAGCAACCCTGCAAATACTGAAAAAGTCTTTAGCGGGAGACAATAAACATGTGCTTTCTACTTTAAACACCACCTGGGGATACAGTGGGCGTAGCTAGTGGATGAATGCTTGAAATAAAAATTAAATCGGGGAATTTAGTGAAATTCATCAAGGCTGTTCAGTCACAGAGAAAAAACAGTGAGAAGAGGAACTTTCAACAACAATGACAATAATAACCCTGTCATCAATGTGCTTCCAGGCTGATGGCCGGTTCTACAATGTACGCAACTTCCTCACCAGGAATTTGCGCTTCTGTTTCCACTGAGCGCCTTGAGCGTTGGTGTGCCGGTGGGCCTCCGTCACCAGGTGGATCACCTCCCACTCGCCATCGGTGGGCTCTGGACGGTTCTGGAGGGTTTTCACTATTTCCTCCTTCTTGCGTCGCTGCCGGTTCTCTTCGATCAGACGCCGCTTGGCCACCCGCTTTGAGTCGTCCAGCACCACTGGTAGGAGATGGCGGGAGGACGGGGGAGAGGAAAAGGCAGAGAGAAGGGGGGGGGGGGGAAATAGATATATAATTAGTTTGAGTGTTGCTTTAAGTATGAGTACATCATGTAGAGCTGCAGCTTCTGTGTGACACGTCTGTACAACCCTTCTATTTAAAAAGTCCCACCAGCACACACATTACATTACATTACATTATCCCCCCCATCACTGGCACGGCTTTGCCATATTAAGTCCAAACACCACTCACAGTCCATGGCCATGCCCACCGCGATGCACTTCTTGAAGCGGCACAGCTGGCACTGGTTGCGGGTGATCTTGTCGATGATGCAGCAGCCATCGTACTTGCAGGAGTAGCTGGGATGGAGGTTCTTCTGAATGGTTCTTCGGAAGAAACCCTGGAAAGGCACCCAGAGAGACGGGTCTGTGATGTTTGAGATGTTTGCAGAGAGACGGGTCCATGATGTTTGAGATGTTTGCAGAGAGACGGGTCCGTGATGTTTGCAGAGAGACGGGTTGTGATGTTTTGGATGTTTGCAGAGAGACGGGTCCGTGATGTTTGCAGAGAGACGGGTCTGTGATGTTTGCAGAGAGACGGGTCCGTGATGTTTGCAGAGACGGGTCCGTGATGTTTACAGAGACGGGTCCGTAACGTTTGCAGGCGAAAGGGAGCGAATGCTGCTGAGTCAAGCTTTTAAATTACCTGCTCGATTGAACCAATTCAGACAACATTTGGTCTTTACCTGCCCACCAAATCCAGGGCAATTAGTCTGAACATTATGGATTTTTATGCTTGAAATATTACACTCAAACGTTTAGAGTGAAGAACTTTTGGCAAATTAAAGTTAAATTATTTGCATGAATGTAGACCCTTTTAAAGTCATTGCAATTAAACGGCATCATAGCACTTAGGGGGGCTCTCAGGGACCCCAGAACCACTGTAAGGATACGAGTACACTTGACTCGAGAAGTCTCGTCCAGTGTGCAAAACCAACTGTGCCAAAACAAGTAGGTGGTCCGCTATTCAAGAATGTGTTGCCGTAACTACGAGACAGCCTCTAAGAGATTTCTTAGATCGCCTCTCCTTCCCCGTACCGATGGGTTTGTGATTTATGTGAAAACACCCTTTAATCACGACACGCCTTGGATATCAAGGCTCTGGGGCTCTGGGGTTGTGAGGGAGTGTGTGTGCGTGTACCTTGCAGCCCTCGCAGGTAATGCAGCGGTAGTGGTAACCCGTGGCCTTGTCACCACACACCACACATGGCTCATCCTTTTCGAGGTAGCTGGGGATGTACCCTGAGAGAGAGGGAAGCCAGGGCAAACAATATGACACGTGTTGACATCATTGATCCAACATTGGAATCCCGCTCACACTGAATCCACTTCACCTTCTGGTCACATCACTGCTCCACAACAGCTACACACATTATCTCCACTCATCACCACAGCGGCCGGCTGGGAGGAAAGACACCATCCGTCTCCACGGAATGATGAAACACAACACTCTCCAAGTTTTAGATGTCCTATGTGGTTGTATTGATTTTTCTTGGCTGATAACAAGCTTTCTACGGGAGCCCTGAAAGGGAGTTGAGGAAAAATAATCCGGTGATCCATTGTTGGTGTTTTTCTCTCCTTTCCTGTCTCCTGTTTTCTTTAAAATATATATATGTATATTAATAAGTCACCCTTTTCATTGGAATTGATTTTCTGTCTTGGCAATTTTTAATTTATCAAAACAATGTACATCGTTTGTTTAAACATGTCTGTAAAAAAGAGGGTTTTAGTAATAATAAGAGTAAGAACATTGGGTGGTGGTGCATTTAGGCCTCTTGTGGAATATAAACCAAAGAGAATCCCGATGGGATGGAAGTGCGCCCTTGATTCAATAAACAACCGCCGCGTGTCTCTCGGGGCTCTGACAGGTGAGCGGTTTGAATTACCCTCTAATCGGTCAACGTGCCTTTGATAACAACTGTGTGTAAAGTCTTCCAATGTTTTCTGGAGAAGTAAAATGTAAATGTTACGTAAGCTTGATTTTATTAATTTATCTTCTTCCAATCGCATTTACCAACACGCCTCAAATCAACGAGGTCACACCGTTACTGATTCGGTCTAAGATGTCAGGATAAATGGGCTTAATAATAAGGTATGTGGACACCACTGCTGATCTAAATGAACATTTGTTCATACATTTTTCGCTCTCTTCTTCCTCCCTCTACGTTTCTCTGCTTTTAACTCTGCCCTGTGAGTCACGACTTAATAAAGAAACGTGCGCCGTTTGTATGTTGAGACTTGGCGAGAGCTGTGACTGGCAGCGCCTCCTGATTTTAGATGAGGAGGGGCAGCGCAAGAAGGGGATGCCGGGAAAGGGAAAGAAAGGAGGAGAAGGAGAAGGACGTACGGATACATTTCTTTGTCCTTGCAAACATCTGCCATTGAGTTGTCAGAGCGTGTGGATTAGGGGGGTATGGATCAGGTGCCCGAGGGAGTCTCCTAATTGTTTCTCCCGAGGTCCTAACAGGACAACAGCGCAGCGAGCCGACATCCGAGACTGTAAACATTGACGGCGTTGAGCTGCTGACTCAACAGCTGTTGCACAGGAGAGGCTCCGCCCACTAGCGCAGCGTAAAGCGTTCCTCAAGTGGCACTCAAGATAAAAGAGGTCCCCCCGCTTCTATAAAAACAGGCTGCATCATCATTGTTTTTTTTAAGAATTATTTTGAAGCCACCGGCTTAAGTTTATCGACCGGTAGGAACAATGTCCTCACGGAGGAATCCTTTCTGCGTTCTGAGACGGTGTAAATATGCAAAAGAGGTAGAAAATAACACCGCTGGAATGCTGTCGCATGTCAAATAATCTTCTGCCTCTCAACTAATTGATTCATTAATCATTTCAACACTGGACTTGATTCACGTCGTCTCAGCGTAAACTAGAATTTGTAATCACCTTGACACGTACTCGGTCTGCTGCGGTCTGACTTGATACGCCTCTTTAATAAATCAGGACTTTGCACGTGAACTCTCTCGGGCCCCGATGAAGCATCTGCAGTCGGGTTCAGGCTCCGCTCTCCCTCAGGAAAACGCTGAGATCATTACAGTGCATGAAATTCAATCTCACGCAACCAGACGGACGTATTGTCGTCCTATCCCGGTGGAAATGGACCGTGGCAGATACAATATATTACACAGTTTTAGCGGCGACGCAGAGAGGAAGACAACAAGCCTGCTGCAAAGGTAAAGAAGCGGAGAGGACCGGCCTTGGGAGATTTACAAGTGGCAAGATGACAGTCCTGGGGCCTACCTCTTCTACATCACTCTCTTACCTTCTTTACTCGCTTCTTTCAGCTCGAGGGATTTGGAGCTGTCACTCGGAGAATGTGCTGCGTCCAACAAGAAAGCAGACAGAAGACAAGGGTTTAGTCATGACGGACGCCAAGAGGTTTTACGTTTTCCTCTAGGTGACAAATGAATCGAACGCGAGGTGTAGGGGGAAAGCAATGAATCATGCACCACTGGCTCGCTCACTCTGGTACGACTGACAGCGACAAACAAAACGTTGGGACGGCCATTTCTTTAATGGTTCCCTGCATTTGGAGAGCTTTTATTCTCCAAAATTCAGAATTCAGGTATGAAAGTGCTGTTTTGTTTCCTAGCTGCGACTGAAGAGATGCTTCGGAAAAGTGTACCTCTCCACCAATCCCCCCCATCGGTTACTCACCAGTCATACTCTTCAAGGAACATTGGCTGTTCTTCCTCTTCCTTTTCGGGCCATTGAGCCACCTGATGAGAAAAGAGGAGGGACAGAGAAAGAGTAAAAGTAAATAAAGAGACAAATTTCTCTGTTATTAACTATTATTAGTGGAGAGAACAGTCTCCACTATTTGCAGCTACATCAAACTGCCTAAAAAAAGGTTAGAGAAGAACCGAAGCACCGATTTCCTGGACGAGCCACGTTTGTTCACAAGTAGAAAGCTTATTATCATCACCAGGTATACATACAAAAGCCTGTGATTAGCTGGCCGTTTCCAGCTAATGCATCCCGAAAAAGATCAAATGTTAAACATTACATTACATGTCATTTAGCGGACGCTTTTATCCAAAGCGACGTACAATAAGTGCATTCAACCATAGGGTACAAACTCAGGAGAACAAGAAACAAGAAAGTGCAATTTCCTTAAAAAAGCCAATTTGCAATTTGCTATAGATGAGTGACGTTAGAAGTACAATTTAAGTGCTACAATTTGTTAGTCTTTAGTCGAGGTAGAGTCTGAAGAGGTGTGTCTTTAGTTTGCGGTGGAAGATGTGAAGGCTCTCTGCGGTCCTGGTGTCTTCAGAGAGCTCGTTCCACCATTTCGGCGCAAGGACAGCGAAGAGTCGAGATCTAGTCGAGTGTTTTGCTCTCAGTGAGGGAGGGACGAGTAGTTTTGCAGATGCAGAGCGGAGAATGCGGGTTGGGATGTAGGGTTTGACCATGTCCTGGATGTAAGCTGGACCCGATCCATTCACAGCATGGTACGTGAGCACCAATGTTTTGAACTGGATGCGGGTGGCCACCGGTAGCCAGTGAAGAGAGCGGAGGAGTGGAGTAGTGTGGGAGAATTTCGGAAGGTTGAAGACCAGTCGAGCTGCTGCATTCTGAATGAGCTGCAGAGGTCGAATGGCGGTGGCAGGGAGACCAGCCAGGAGGGAGTTGCAGTAGTCAAGGTGAGAAATGACAAGAGCCTGAATCAGTACCTGCGCGGCCTTCTGAGTGAGAAGGGGACGTATTCTCCTGATGTTGTAGAGCGTGTATCTACAGGATTGCGTTGTCGCGGTGATGTTGGGAGTCAGGGAGAGTTGGCTGTCGAGTGTGACGCCGAGGTTCTTAGCGGTCAAAGTGGGCGTTAGTACGGAGTTCCCAAAGTTGACTGTCAGGTCCTGGGTAAGGGAATCTTTTCCGGGAAAGAGAAGTAGTTCAGTCTTGTCGGGGTTGATTTTCAGATGGTGGGCGGACATCCACTGGGTGATGTCAGTTAGACAGGCAGAGATCCGAGCCGCCACCTGGGTGTCCGAGTGGGGGAAGGAGAGAATTAGTTGGGTGTCATCGGCATAGCTGTGGTAAGAGAAGCCATGCGAGCGAATGACAGCGCCAAGAGAGTTAGTGTAAAGCAAAAACAGGAGGGGACCCAGCACGGAACCCTGAGGAACTCCAGTAGTAAGAGGACAAGGTTCCGACACAGAACCTCGCCAGGTTACCCGGTAGGTGCGGCCGTCGAGGCACCACCATGTAAATGAGGTCCCCGACAACAACAATGAAGCAAATAGTGAGGAGAAATGTAGTAAGCTCATAAATACTGGACAGACTTAGCCGTAATTGTCTCAATATCCTCCTGTATCCATGTGCCAACTTAACACCCGATACTAAAATTAGTTTGAAAAATCAAAAACAAAATAGGGGAATGGTTTGCTGCCGCAATACAAAATCAAGCAGGAAATCAATATTGTGTTGATTTTAGTTATCAGCAACTGGGTATGAAATTGTCCTAAAACTGCAACCTGCCAAATGAACACCAGGGGGCGACTCGCCTGATCTTATACAAGTCGCTGAGAAAATGACTTCTCTCTTTATTTATTTCCTCAGGAAACATTGTAAATATGGGTTTATGGTTTTGATCTCTAGTCTTCTCCAATGCAGCATGACATCCTTTCAGTAAGTTATCCACCTTCTTTTATAAATAATGCAAAAAAGATAAGATGATCAAGGTCAAAACATTGAACCTGAGGATTTAGTCAACGGGTAACGTCGACCTCTCATACCCATCCATGTCTATCGGGCACACATGCAAAAAACTAAAACAATAACACAAAGATCGCAACCCTATGTAACAGGTGGAACCAACCAGGAAAAAGTTACATTTAATATGTGATTTAATTTGAATTTAGAACAATTATTTCACACATTTCTCACTGCTCCTGACCACACTCTTAACAGAGACACCTGTCCTACTCACCGGTGAGTTTCTTCTACTGAGAGGGGCATATTAACCAGAACACAAAATACCAATGCTCCGTGCCGACACACACTTAACCTACTGTGGGTAACGACACTAACAACATATTTGCTTAAATGCAAAAAACTCCAGGTCAAGCTTAACACTCCTAAATAAATGCAAAAAAAAAAAACCACCGTCAGTCAGTGGCGGGGGAGAGGGGGGGAAAGAGGGCAGGTGAGCTGCGTGCACATCGAGAACTGTAGTTGCGAAACGGCGGACTGTCCTTGTTCGCTGGCGTGGTGAAGCCTTCGACGTTGGCGACGAGCTAACAACTACCGCCATCCTCTTCTCTGTCGTTTTTTGTCTCCTCCTTATCCCGCCCCCTCCACTCTCTCCATTCGCCAGCGCACCAACTTTTCAGTCACTGATTGGCTGGAACCTGTGGCCAAGTTCTGTGGTGCTATTGGGTGTGGAACTTAGGATTGGTGTCCCAAAGTAATTGCAAGGGCTGCATATAAATAAATATGTCCACACTCTGGATGTACCCCTACATCTAGTATGCATTGAGCTCAGCAGCGTGTTCTACAGGCATGCGCACCGAAAAACACACCAGCACGCGCTGTCAAACATGTGAGAGGCGTGTTCAGCCTTTATGGGAACAGGCTGCTCTGAAGGGAAATATGAAAGCAAATAGTTGATGAAGGGAAAGGCTGCGGCAGAGAGGGGGAAAAGAAATATATGGGCGAGAGGGGGAGAGAGAGTGAGTACTTGATCCCCAGGGTCCAGCTCTTTGCTCAGACAGCATCAGTTATTCCTGTTGCATTTAGCACGCAGGGATAACTCACTTTCTCCAGATATAATCTGCGCACTGGTCCCTGATTATAATCTAATGGTCACTTCAGGTATGTGCCATGTAACCTGGATGCAGTGATGCAAGAACATGGGCATGCCTTGATGCAGAGATAGGATGCAATGTGAATCTGCTCCTCTGTGTGATTCAAAAGTTTCGTAGAGCCAGTTTATGTTTGGTTTTAAGATCAAGCTCGGCACGGCAGGTGCCGCCCGACCTCCTGCCGGATGAAGCTGCCAAACCCCCCGAGCCTTTTCTTGCTGCTCCTTGACAGCTCTCAACATGGCGGCAGCTGAGCCCGCGGCTAACGGAGCTAGCGGGTGTTTAACCCGAGGGGGAACTGAAATGTGTCTACTCGGGCCTCCCTCCATGACTTGTCACTCTGGTGACCAGCTGCATAGCTGCACATAGCTAGCCAGCGGCGCACGGCCACATGCACTACGGAAAAGCCCTGCGTCGCCCCGAGAGAGAAGCTGACTTCATTCTGTGCTCAGGTAAACTCCATTTACAGCTGGTTGCTGTTATATTAATGCGCTGCCTTTCATATATTCCACTTTGAAACTCTATTAGGCGGGGGAAGTGAGATCGGATCTGAAGTGGTCACTGTTGAAGCAGCATGTTTTTATACCTCAAACCGTGTTTACTCCTTGGAAACATCCATCCATCCATTGTTAAACCGCTTATCCTGCACACAGGGTCGCGGGGGGGCTGGAATCCATCCCAGCCAACTTCGGGCGATAGACAGGGTACATCCTGGACTAGTTGCCAACCAATCGCAGGGCTACACAGAGACATACAACCATTCACACTCACATTCACACATCTACGGGCAATTTAAAGTCCCCAATTAACCTGATCCCCAGAGCATGTCTTTGGACTGTGGGAGGAAGCCAGAGAACCTGGAGAGAACCCACGCAGACACGGGGAGAACATGCAGACTCCACACAGAAAGGCCACTGGGCGGAGTCGAACCCTGGACCTTCTTGCTGCAAGGCGACAGTGCTAACCACCACGTCACCGTGCCGCCCCCCCTTGGAAACATAAGAAAACATAATTTCTGTTGCTGAAAATGATCTTGAATGCCAACTTGTGAATCATTCACATTCATCCTCGGCCTTTAGCGGTGCATTGTTCTCAGTTATTGCACCCTTTGCCCTTTTTATGAGACTTTAAATAGCTTAATGGGGCATTCAATTAAGCTCTTAAACAGCCGATTGAGAGAAGCTTGATTGAATAATTCTTGTAGCGCTTGCAGCGCCTTATAAAAAACTCACCAAAACGGCGGGATACAATGATGCCAGCATGGAGAAGGAAGAAGAATTAACGCCGTCAAGTGGAGTTTTCACCAACTGCTGCGCAAAGGGTTCACGGCCTCTCCCTCCGCCAACTGGCGCCCGCATCGCTCAACCCCTGCGGTTGCCGGGAGCGACACGCATCAAAACGACAGCTACGTGACGGTTCGGTCCTCCCTGTGCAGCTGTGTGATGTTCAAAGATGGAATCTTCGGTAAAGTGGATGAAAACAGATTAATCTCCCTGTCGCTCCAAAAAAACAACTTTCTTCCTCCCGGAACGGATGAGATTACCAACTCGCCACACGTCTGACTTTCCCTGCGTTCTCGCTCAGTTAACACAATAATGTGAATAACGTTGTGTGTGATTGAGTGTTTTGCGGGTTGGGTCGAGATGAGCCTTGTGCAGCGCAGCCATGCCGTTGCTTGCGTGCAAGGTTCTGCAAGCCAACCGCCCACCCCCCCGGCCTGCCTTAGCCCCCACGGAAGTATGTACATACTGTACTTCCCATGCTCAGCATTGGAACTAAACCCTCCCACGCTACCTTATTTCTGTGCAGGACATGCACACGTGTTGCACAACCAAGTGCAGACACACACACACACACACACACAGCCCACAGAGGAATGACAGGAAAAAGACTTACAGCGCTGACCCGAGGATGCCGTGGGAGTGTAAAATATGCATGGCAACGCTGGCTGGAGTCACCCATGTACTGGTGGTGACCAGCTGCTGCAAAGCCCTCTTGCACGGACCCGTCTCGCTCGCTGTCTGTCTGTCTGTCTCTCAGCCTGATGTCTCTAACAGTTGGCTACCAAGTTTAGCCTGCCAACCCAGTCAAATACACCCATCCTTCTTTTCCCTCTTCTTTTAATCTGTTAAATCTTTTTTTGGTCCGCCACCCTGATTGGATGACAACCAGCTTCTCCACCTGTGACTTTTGATGTCTGCGGCGGCGGAGGAGGAGGCGGAGAAGGCGGAGCGCCGTTGTCTCAGATGTAATTGCCGGGGCTCTCAGGTAACCGAGCACTCGATGTGAGAATTGACTACCTAGAGACGGGTTTCTTTGAGGTTAAAGTCTGAAGACAGAGCAGAGCGCCATCACACACAGAACGAAGGCACGAATCCCACTTGTTTCTTGAATAAACAGCAATGTTTATCCCAATAGAACACGCTGCTCGTTTACTTTTTTAAATGAAATGTCTAGTCATGGTGGTGGAGCGGTGGCAGAATATCTCTCAGACAGATAATCAAATCAAAGTGGGTAAAAAAAGAAAAAAGGGCAGAGCAATTTTGATCAATAATCCAAATAGCAGGAGTGCGTTTGTTGGCGACTGGTTTCTACAGCGGATGAGCACACATTAAGTGCTTCAGTGATTATTTTGCTGTTGTTCCCCCGGTGCAGGAGACACAGGTGCTTTTTTGAGGCAGTTTGAGAACAGAAAAGAAAAATATTGAGTTCATTCAAACTCCAAGAAAAAAATACTTGAGCTGTGTGAACAACGCACAAAGTTTGGCTTGCACGCATAATGGTTGGTGAGATTTCTACCGCAGTGCTTATACAACTTCACTTGTGGTCCTCGAAACAATGAGAATTTAACTGAAATGTCCCAGCTTAACAAGAAATACCGGAGTCTACTGCATTTTTTAAATGCACTTCTCAGGAAGGAAGATTTCATCGCCACGGGTGCGCTGCCACGACTCAACATGTTATTAGAACCTCAGCCAATAAAACCCGAATTCTCCAGAGCGCTGGATAGACTGAAAGGCACCTGATCTCAAGCTCAGGAGACACTGGTGCGATAAATTGTATCAATGACAGAGTCTGAACGAGGCCCCTTGTGATGTTTTGATTGCTACAGTAGCCTATTGTTCAGCGTGCATGCTCAGGCCTACAGCTGGGTCTGTCCTATACATGCAGTGCTAATGGACACTTTGTTCCTTCATGTATCCTGCCACTGTCTAAATAACAGGCTGAGCTAGAGGGGGCATATATAGCACACCAGTGAAAGCAAGACAAGTCCACAGCACCTCAAACAATTAACCCATAATAAACATGGATGCTAATTCTGCAAATATATACAGCTGGCTACTTCGGGTACCAACTAAAAAAAGACAATGCACACAGCCTGTATTTAGCTCACATCAATTTAAATGTATGTATTTTGCTTTCCTAAAAGGTTCAGCCAAGTTAACAGGCCTTTAAATCCACTGGGTGGAGGCTCGCTGCTGTGTGTGATGCGGCAAAACAAATGCTGTGTATAAATCGCCTGCAGCGGGCGCTTCG
Source organism: Gasterosteus aculeatus (assembly GCF_964276395.1). Taxonomy (NCBI): domain Eukaryota; kingdom Metazoa; phylum Chordata; class Actinopteri; order Perciformes; family Gasterosteidae; genus Gasterosteus; species Gasterosteus aculeatus. Next base: position 8,414,204 of record NC_135692.1, on the reverse strand, counting down.
GGGTCCATACGAGCTTAGTCTCTACGGTTATGTTTATCAGAGCGGAAAACAATGAACCCTCTACACCGGAGCACTCTGTATGTTCCTAGCCTGTCCTCTGCATTGAGGCCTTTCTTGATGTTAAACGCGAATCCTTGAACGAAACACTTGAGATCAAATGTGAGACCGTACAAATCGTCTCCCCCTAAATGATAGCCCTTCTTGTCGCCTCTCCCAAACAGGCTGATTTCAGCTGTTCTTTCCATTTCAAAACCTTCGAAACCAACAATTTTCTAAGAATGGGGTGACAAGGGTGAGGTCCGCTGCGGCAGAACTTCCCCCACAACGAACCACGGTAAGAATGTATACATTCTCCTCCGCTGCCTCAGATATATAATTTTTTCTATATAATTATAATAGATATATAATTCTATTATTTTACCCGCGGAGGTCCGCAAACACCTCCAGGGGCCCACAACGGCCGAATTAAGTCCGGAAAAAGACACCAGAACCCGGATCTCTTTACCAAACACCCCCAAAGCCCGGATAACAGACCCAAACACCTCCAGAGGCCCACAACGGCCGAATTAAACCCGGAAAAAGACGCCAGAACCCGGATCTCTTTACCAAAAGCCCCCAAAGCCCGGAACACGGTCCCAATCACCTCCAGAGGCCCACAACGGCCGAATTAAACCCGGAAAAAGACGCCAGAACCCGGACCTCTTTACTAAACACCCCCAGAGCCCGGAACATGGTCCCAAACACCTCCAGGGGCCCACAACGGCCGAATTAAGTCCGGAAAAAGACGCCAGAACCCGGACCTCTTTACCAAACTGCTATAGCAGGGACATTTCCTTCCCCAAAAACATCACACGGTGAAATATTTACACATTTTGCTGACCGCTAGCTATGTCACGGGAGAAGAATGTCCTATGTCTTCTCTCTCTATTGATGTGGCTGCATATTTGGTAGATTGATCTTCCCCCTCGTGAAGCACGGGCAGGTTGCAGTCCGCTCCACCACCAAATACCGCACATTGCTCAATAAAAAAGTTACTATTTCCAGCCGAGAGAAACGGGTCTGCAACAATTTTTAAAGTAAAGAAACCATTAGAACCACGAGCAGAGATGCGTTTGACTGGAGGCTGAAGAACACCACTAAACAAAGCTTCCTGGATACAGCAAAGCACACACACACACACACATCACTATGGCGCCGGCTGGTACAGTAACCTGAGTGCCACTTCAAAGAGCTCCACCCCCCCCTTGAGCTCTTTGTGCTTCCACCACAAGGTGCACACAGCTCGCCCCGCTACATACATTTTAGATATTTAAAAAAGAGAGAAGAAAGAGAGGAAAAGTTAAGGCCGACGCACAGACTTCCTGCCCAAATGCCCCCCCGCCGCCCAACTCCCCCAGCGGCAGAGCTGCTAATCCCCTGACAGGTGTTCATGTTAGCGGAGGAATCCACGGCGGATTGACTCTCTTCACACGAGCCTGTCACACAGCACACAGAGCCAAGCCGCATGGACCAATAACCTCATCACATTTGGACCTTATTGTTCCCACAGATCTTTAAGTTGAGCTGCAGAGGCCGAGGAGGAATCGGGCCCGTGTTTAGATGTCTGATCCGCCGGGTTCTCAGTCTGAAAGTAGGAAACGATTCATGTGGTAAACAGAAGCGCTCTGGGCTCGACTACATAAACAAGACAATACGCCTCCTACATGGTTCATGTGTGGACAGGTCCATGCTGACCGGTCGCATTGCTTCAATGGAAAAATGGACATCTGACAAAATACCAACTTCAGTGTTTCCTTCCTCAACAACGAGATGAAACAGGGCGATTAAACGGAAGCTTCCGTCACATCTGACACACAAACGAAATCAAACCGTCCCCAAGTCGACATGAATCTGCGTCAGTGACAACATTTAAAATAACACCCTGCTACACTTCCCGTTCTTCCCGCCCGACTGCTTTCAAAAGGCAGCCCTTCTCTCTCTCGTTGCTCCATCTGGATGCTCCAACTCTCACAGGCTTTTACAAATGAACTGATATTGACTGATAGCGCTCTGCTTTAGCTGGAGGCCCCCCCTTTTCTCTCTCTCTCCACCGTACGAGAGAGCCTCCATTACACTAATGTTATGTTTTCATTCATGAGAAGGGGCTTAAAGAGCGGCGTGTTTGTTTCTGTTCGGCCCGGGGCGACTCGTTCTGCTCCTCAGGAGCCGCGGGGAGAAGCGTCGGGGTCAGAAGTAGCTTAAAGCCTCTCTGAAAAACCAAGGCGGCGCCGGCACTACTAAGAGGCTGCTTCGTTGGTTAATTCGTCTGGAAATGAAAACATGATCCAAAGACGTACAAACAGGGAGAACCATGAGAAGGACGAAGGGACGGACTGAGAGGCGCAGGTTCCCTTCTCGGATGACCTTAGAAGACCTCGTCCACACGTAACAACACTGCACGATAACAGAGCTGAGCCGGCCTCGTTTCAGGGAAATGTTTACACCAGGAAAGGAGAAGAGGAAACGCTGAGGGCTGTTGGGGCGTAGATTTGGCATATTTTGTATCACTTTTAACATACACGTATACATATACGAGATGAGAAGCAAAAATGAATGAAAAACCAAACGGTTGTGCTCTGGAAGCCTCTGTGTGCATAAGAGGAGAAGGAGCACCAAGCTCACCGTTTCTCTTCTCCCTCGGGTGGGCTAGAGTCCTGCTCCTTGGACACGAGTTCCATTCACCTTAATTCCATCCAGCAACCAATCAGGAGAGACAGAGGCAAGCCCCACCCTCGGATGCCTGCTTGTCATTCGCCGGTCGGGAGGGGTCCGTCAGTGAGACATGACAGGGTCCCGTCACTGGGCCTTTTCTGTCTTTCCTTCTTTTGAGTGGAGGGGGAGGGGGGGGGGGGGGGGGGGGTTCGGGGGTCTCCAGACGGAGTTGGAGTGAGGTCGGCTCGGTGCGAAACTGAATTATGATATGCAAGACGTTGGAGGTGGCTCGGCGGGCTCGACGGCCGCGCCGTGGGTCGGTGTCTCAGGGATGCGGAGGGAGGAGACGGATGACCCCCTCTGGAAGAGAAGACACACACAGAAAACATCAGCTCACATCCACTGGTTTTGTTGGGCTTTGGACTGCTGGGCGGACAGGAAATTGAGAATTGCAATCAGGGTTTTTCACGATTAATTGTGTAATTGAGGTGACAATTAGCAGGTAGATCAGAGATTAAAAAAAACAATTGTTGGTTGCAACCATTACTGTCTGTTACCCGCCGCATTCATCAAGGTCTCGTCAACGAAACAATCCAGGAATGTTCAGAATCCCCCACCCCAAAAACCCCCACATACACATGAAACACTTGATTTTAAAAGCTTGACTGAAGATCTTGCTTTTATTTTTTTGTGATGCAGACGAACAGATTGTAGCCGCGACCGGTACCGCAGAGACACAGACTAGATTTAGCCCTGTGCCCCCCCTCATATTGTCACAAGAAGGCTCCCCCCCCCCCCCGGCACCCTGTGCTAATCCCTGGTTCAATGCCTTTCTGAACCATGACAGTGGGATACGAAGCATTAGATGGTCCTGAGACACGAGTGTTGCTTTTACTTCTAAAAGAGCGATTACATACGTATGAATGTGTCTAATCTGAATGAAAGAATCTACGTATTTATGACTCATCCAGAGGTCCAAATGAGAAACCACGTGGCTGAATTGTTTGAATGAATACGCTGCTTTGGTCGTGAGACAAAGAGCTGCTTCCGACCGCAGCGGGGCCACCTGCGGTGTGATGGTAAATAGGGCCGTAATGGAGCGTTCTTTATCAACGTCCTTCTCTATTTTACAGCGACTGTTACTACAAGTGACCCCCCTCCCCCTCTACCCCCCCACAGCGCTGTTATTTGTGCAAGCAAACAGTTCATCACACTGGGACGGAGAGGATGGAGGAGAGCGGGATGGCATTGTTCCATCGGCCAATGAAAGCAAACAAATAAAAAAAGCACAAATCAGCCTTTAGTGTTAAACAGTTAAATAGAATTCCATACAGATATCTGATTAATAAAGCAATAGCCGGGAGTCAGATTTTTCTGTTATTGTGCTGAATGTTGTTAAAGGTTTTTGATTGTCTTGTAATCATAAATGTTTTTTACTCTCATCCAGCCATTGTTTGAACTCAAAACCTGTTTAGAATAAACAAAGATCACATGACAAATAACCAAACCTTGTTTAGTTATTCCCTGACAACATTTGTCTTTGTAAACTATTTTTTTCTGTCTTGCAATGATAAAAAAAAAAAAAGCAGATGCAAAAAAAAACACTAGAAAAACAAACGGTACAGTAATACATCTCGGTGAGGACGCTCATGACATCGTATGCGCTCGTTCGCCTTGGCCCCCACCAAGGAAGTTATGGGTGTATTAATATCGCATATGTCCAAGGTCGGGGCATGAAAATACAATTTGTCTGGAGCGGAAAGGAGCACGTAGCACGTCAGCCAGTTAAGACAGTGAGACGGAGATAAAGGGAGGTGGGGGTTTAAAAAAAGACTGGATTTGTGTTACCGTTGTTGAATGTGTATAAAACAAACCCAGCTTGTCAGAGCAGGAGGACAAATAACATCCATCCATCCATCCATCTTCAACCGCTTATCCGGGGTCGGGTCGCGGGGGCAACAGCTCCAGCAGGGGACCCCAAACTTCCCTTTCCTGGGCCACATCTACCAGCTCTGACTGGGGGATCCCAAGGCGTTTCCAGGCCAGTGCAGAGATATAATCTCTCCACCTAGTCCTGGGCCTCTTCCCAGCTGGCCGTGCCTGAAACACCTCCCTAGGGAGGCGCCCAGGGGGCATCCTCACCAGATGCCCAAACCACCTCAACTGGCTCCTTTCGACGCAAAGGAGCAGAGGTTCTACTCCGAGCTCCTCGCGAATGGCTGAGCTTCTCACCCTATCCCTAAAGGAGACGCCAGCCACTCTCCTGAGGAAACCCATTTCGGCCGCTTGTACCCGTGACCTAGTTCTTTCGGTCATGACCCATCCTTCATGACCACAGGTGAGGGTAGGAACGAAGATTGACCGGTAGATCGAGAGCTTTGCCTTCCGGCTCAGCTCTCTTTTCGTCACAACGGTGCGTTAAAGCGAGTGCAATACCGCCCCCGCTGCTCCGATTCTCCGGCCAAACTCACACTCCAACTTCCCCTCACTCGTGAACAAGACCCCGAGGTACTTGAACTCCTTCACTTGGGGTAAGGACACATTCCCTACCTGGAGTAGGCAATCGGTTTCCTTCTGAGAACCATGGCCTCAGATTTAGAGGTGCTAATCCTCATCCCGACTGCTTCACACTCGACTGCGAAACGCTCCAGTGAGAGTTGGAGGTCACAGACGGAAGATGCCATCAGGACCACATCATCTGCAAAAAGCAGCGATGAGATCCGCAGCCCCCCGAACTGTAGACCCTCCTCCCCCCGACTACGCCTCGATATCCTGTCCATGAAAACCACAAACAAGATTGGTGACAAGGCGCAGCCCTGGCGAAGGCCAACCCCAACCGGAAACGCCTTCGACTTACTGCCGAGCACCCGAACACAGCTCTCGCTTTGGGCGTACAAGGATTGGATGGCCCCAATCAAGGACCCCCTCACCCCGTACTCCCGCAGCACCTCCCACAGTATCTCTCGGGGGACCCGGTCATACGCCTTCTCCAAGTCCACAAAACACATGTAGACTAGATGAACATACTTCCAAGCCCCCTCTATGATCCTGGAAAGAGTGATGAGCTGGTCCATTGTTCCACGACCAGGACAAAAAGCGCATTGTTCCTCTTCAATCATTGGTTCGACAATCAGCCTCCTTTCCAGCCCCTTAGAGTAGACTTTACCCAGGAGGCTGAGTAGTGTGATATCCCTGTAATTGGCACACACTCTCTGGTCCCCCTTTTTGAAGAGGGGTACCACCACCCCGATCTGCCACTCTTTTGGCACTGTCCCAGACTTCCACGCAATGTTGAAGAGGCGTGTCATCCAAGACAACCCCCCAACACCCATTGCTTTTAGCATCTCTGGACGGATCTCATCAATCCCCGGAGCTTTGCCACTGCGGAGTTGTTTGACTACCTCAGTGACCTCCACCAGGCCAATTGACGATGATCCCTCCTCCGCCTCCAGCTACACTGCAACTGCCTCTGGAGTCCCACCGGATATCATAACCCGGAAGGCCTCCTTCTTCAGTCGGACGCCTTCCCTGACCACCGGCGTCCACCACAGGGTTCGAGGGTTACCGCCCCTTGATGCACCTAAGACCTTGAGGCCACAACTCAAAGCCGCGGCTTCAGCAATGGATGGTTTTAACATAGACCACTCTGGTTCAATGTCCCCTACCTCCACAGGAATGTGAGAGAAGCTCCGCCGGAGGTGTGAGTTGAAAATCTTTTGGACCGGGGCCTCCTCCAGACGTTCCCAGTTCACCCTCACTACACGCTTGGGTTTACCGGGTCTGTCCCGAGTCTTCCCCCATCCTCTGACCCAGCTCACAACCAGATGGTGATCAGTTGACAGCTCTGCCCCTCTCTTTACCCGAGTGTCCAGAACATGCGGCCTCAGATCAGACGATACGATTACAAAATTGATCATTGATCTTTGGCCTAGGGTGCTCTGGTACCACATACACTTATGAACATCCTTATGTTCGAACATGGTGTTTGTTATGGACAATCCGTGACTGGCACAGAAGTCCAGTGACAAACACCCGCTCGGGTTCAGATCAGGGAGGCCATTCCTCCCAATCACGCCTCTCCAGTTATCTCCATTGTCGCCCACGTGCGCATTGAAGTCTCCCAGTAGGACTATGGAGTCCCCTACTGGAGCCCCATGCAGGACTCCATTCAGGGTCTCCAAAAAGGCTGAATACTCTGAGCTGCTGTTTGGTGGCGACGAATAACAAGAAGACAAAAAGGGGCGTGTCCAAAGGCCGCAACATGTGAGCCGTCTAAAACAGGCGATATATATCGTTCCGATCAATAGCTAATCAATATTTAAATGCAACTACCACGACCTCGTTGTGAGGCACCGTTTTTAATTCTCAACCCGGCTACATCCGCCAGATGCATCGCCAACCAGCCGCGCATCCTTCGCTTACTGTATAGCTTGTTTTGATTACGACGGACACACGTGTATGAACGACATGGACACTGATAGCCGAGCACGGATTCTGGATCGCTGATCCACAACATCTGAGAACCTCCAGTCACTGAGCAGAAAAACCATACCAGGATCAAACGTTAACACTGTAAAAAGAAATTACATTTAGTTTGACCTTAAAGCGCCACGCAAACACGCACAACTCATGTCTCAGCCACATGCAGCCCCAATTCTCTTCCATTCCCAGAACGGATTCCAATTTAATTGGACCTGGGCATTTTCCCTCAAGGAACAAGGTTCACCTTTAATTGCAGGCTCTGAAACACGGCCTTGAAAACCCATCCAAAGAATAACTAGCGATTGCACATCAACGCCCGGAGACACTTGGAATTCTTTAGACATGACCTGCTCTGGTTCTCCTCCGAGGTCAAGGAGATCGATGCAGCCGCTGCTCTTCAGACAGACAAGAGGGCTCGTGTGAGATGAGCTCGTACCCCCGAGGTCGGTGCGGCCAAGGGCCTTCTGATGGGGAGATATAAATTTAAGGAGTTATTAAAGACACGGTGCACTAACGCACGGTTTAGGAATCATGTTGTTTAATTCACAAAGAGCAGGGACGCAAGCTGTAGCACCCCGACGCAATAAGCAGCAAAAGTACATGAAAAAAGGAGCCACGGAGGGAAAGTGAGCTTTGTTTACTGCTTTGTGTACCGCGCCGCCCCTCACACCTGCTCTCCAGAAGTCACACCGGCAGTGTCATTTTGGCTCGTTGTTTGGCTCATGTTTCCATTTGTCGCTGTCACAGGCAGCAGAAACCAGTTGATCAGGACAAACGCAGAGACACAGTGGCAGAACATTTAAAAAAGGCCTAAAGGAGCAGCCTGAGAGCTGAAAGCTGCATCTATTTGCTAATTGGGGTAAATGAGGTGAGGTCATGCTTGTTATGCAGCTCGCAATAACTTTTCTTACCACCACCAATAACTTTTCTTACCAAGAGAAATCCCAAAACACAAATTTTGGGGGTTTATAGCCTTTTTGAACTCTGGCCCCGTTCGACTGGGCGAGCTGTCCCATGACGATCAGCCGCAGTCGCCTCGTCCCATGTATCCCTCGCTGACACCTCAGACAAGTAAACAATGGTCACCGCACATGTTGACAGGCTCTGCGGGCTGGTATGCGGGAGGCAGGGCCTTCGTGCCGCTGTGTGTCGATAAGTCTTCATATGGCACGCGGTGAAACGGGAACACGGTGTGCTGCCCCGCCTCTGCGTTTCACATTCCGTTCGCATGTGCGGTGCGTGTTTGGCCGTGCGTGTCGATACGCCCGCACCAGCCAAGGACACGTGGGACATACCGGGTTTGACAAGGACAACTAATGCGGCGCCTCTGTACAGTTCTCGCTCACGCTACCTTATCTGTCCCTTTTATTACCTCGTCTCATTTGTCTTTCTTTCAACTCAACTTTTTGCTACATTTTTTACGTCCCCGTTGTCTGTCTTCACCTGGGCAGTTAAAAACTGGTTTATATGTTACTTTCAGAGCTCAATGATGATAGGGAGGCATAAACCCTCGCCCCCCGCCTGTCAGAACAGCTTTGACATTTATGATTTTTGCTCCCAGATTAACATGAGGCCATAAATTTGTACGTCAACATTGTAACTGTGGATGGATTACTGAGCGGGTCGCCCGGGAAAGAGAGCCCATTAAGGGACATTTTTGTAGACAACCAACAATAAAAGAATAGGGAGACAAAGAGACATAAAAAAACACAAAATGGTGCAAAACAAACACAAAGAGACACACAATGACCACGGGGACCAACACGACTATCAAGGGATGCAAAACGTCTGCAAACACGCGTTGCTGGTCGCCTTTCTTGTTGCTGATGGGACTTTCACATCTTTGCATCCAGGTGCATCGTCTCATTTCAACAGAGGCCCCGGAGGCAAACAGACACAAAGACGTTGAGACTGGAAGGCAGCCAAAGTGTGTGTCAGGTTATGCACAGACGGCATAAACCAACGAGACCTGATTGGCAAAGCTTTGTTCACCCAGAATTTCAGAGTTTCACTGACGGTGTTGGGAGGAATACCAGAGGACACTGATTGGTTTGTGTAATTGTAAATATAGAGCATGTACATTTTGTTGGCAGGAGCTAAATGACGCAATGTACACTTAGACGAGACATTTCAAAAGCTGCAGATCTGCTGACAGGAGATGTGAGGTGAGGTCAGGGATTAAAGTAAGTGCATCCACATTAAAAAGTTTATTAACTTTTAATGCAGCAGGCAGTGAGCAAAACAAAAAACGATCTGCTGTTTCTCTCGCTCACATCCACTTTCTCCCCCGTCTCTCCCCTCTCTCTGTTTCTATTGCCCCCCCTCCTCTGGCAAGGACAGGCTAAGGTGCTGCCAAGAATGTGACTGTGTTTGAAAAACAAATCCTGCTCACTTCTGTGTTTTTCCCCCCCGTTTCTTCTCTTTTCCTCCACATGCAGTTGTTTTGTGTGCCCCCCCCATCCCAATACGTCTTAAGGTGGTCCTACAACTTCTCTATACTCTCAAGCCCCGATTCTCACAAACACGGATTCGGCCGGTTCCCCCTGCCTCGCGCTTCCTCCTCACCCCACCTTAAGTAGAAACCGAACTGTGTGTGAAACAGTTGGATGTTGAATGAATTGACCCCCCCCACCCCGCCACTGCCAACGCCGCCACCTAACCCCCCCCAGATTGCTTTCCCGAACACGTTGACTTCCTCACACTTCATTTCCTCACAGCTCATGAGCTTATGGAAGTGCATCAAGAGATAATTGCTGCTGATGGCTGTCGGAGGGTGCAAAGAGTTACGGTGTTAATAAGGGGGGGGTTCCGGTACAACTTTCATTTTAAATTTGTACATTACATCAGCTTCAGAAGAAGCCCTTAAAAAAACGGTTAAAGGAAGTCATCCTTCCATCCTTCGAATGAATGAATTATTCATGTAGGATTTAAGATGACTGATCATTTCAATGCGACACATCGTGAGAAACGGCGCTAAAACCGAGCATTTCAGACCGGACGATACAGGCAGCGTGACTAAAGCACTTTTTGAACATTAAAGCATGTAAACATGTTCTAGAACAGGGGTCTCAAACTCAAATCAGCTGCGGGCCAGATGCAGCCCACTTCAACCGAACGCGGGCCAGACTAGCGTCCGAACGGCATGGTCGACAATAACACAACTTAACACTCACTTTCAAAAGCAGTCATTGAACCCCACCCTGGGGGATCGGTCCGAATGAGACTACAACACTAGTCCTCCTTTAACTCAGCGGGGGAGACCTAAGGTCATGTGACTGTGGAATTCCTTTATAGCCAAACGTGAAGTTACGTGAATCGAAGCTGCGTAGTAATGGACGGAGACGCTCGTCGGTGACGTCAGATGCTTCATGTGTTGTTAGTGTGAGTCGTAAAGGAAAACTTTATTAAACGAGCGATGCTAACGGTTAGTCACATGATCACCTGCGCGAAAGAGGGCAGGAAACTGAATTTCACCCTCCTGCTCTCTGCACCTCGGCCGACACACACGACCCGCCCCCCATGTCAGTCACACGCATGCCACGTTCACTGGACAAGCACACAGTAGGAAACCAGAACATCATAACATGTCCCACACAGCAGCTGACAGTGGGGTTACAGTATAAAACTTGCGGGCTGCACTAACATTACACTTTCATATTAAGGATGGGGCCACAAAATATCGTCCCGAGGGCCGCAATTGGCCCGCGGGCCGCGAGTTTGAGACCCCTGTTCTAGAAGAACATATATATGGATCTGAAAAAAGGCACTATAAAAGGTCTGTTTTCTTGACTGTAATAAAACTATTTAGAAGCAGCGGCCTTTATTTCTTTATTTTTAGAAAGGTGTGAGTGTGTGTTTTGCTGTGAATGTGGCATCATTAGATGGAAAAGAAGAATAGGGAATTCCATTATCATTGTACACACACACACACACACACACACACACACACACACACACACACACACACACACACAACCAAAACCACACCAGAACAGATACAGGCTGTGCCACATCGGTAACTTTGTTCAACTGTTCCAGCAATCTGGGCAATCACTCTGCTTTGGTCTCCTTCCTGTCATCTCCCTGGTGCACACACTCACTCTCTCACACACACACACACACACACACACACACACACACACACACACACACACACACACACACACACACACACAGGTGCTGTTGCCATGCTAACAACCCTGGGAGAGGTCTCTTTTCCCACATTATGAATAGAATAAAAGGGAGAAAAAAACAAATAACTAAAGGGATCAACATGCTGCATATTGCCTTCATGATGTGAAAACGTACCGTGTTGTCTCTGAGTAGACGATGGCTTCATTAATGGACTGTTTCAGAATAGAAAGTATTGTGCTCCGTGATTTGGCAGCACAGTCTTCTGTAATGTCAGTATCCTGTGCTTTTTTTAGTGCAACGCTTTGTATTTTCTTAAAACACGTCCTCATTACATTTTGTTTACTTCACTTAATATACAAAAGCTGAGTGAATACATTGACTTGCCAAACATTTTATTGAGAACACATGAGTGACTTTTTATTTCCACAAGGGGTTGTAAAACAACAGCAATTGTTTACACGTGTGTGTGCGCGTCTGTGTGTGCACATGCCTGGCAGTAGTGAGTACTGTACTGCGTGTGCAAAATTCTCTGGTCTGATGAAACAAAGATTGAACTCTTTGGCCTGAATGCCAAGCGTCATGTCTGGAGGAAACCAGGCACTGCTCATCACCTGGAAAATACCATCCCTACAGTGAAGCATGGTGGTGGCAGCATCGTGCTGTGGGATGTTTCTTAGTGGGAGGAACTGGGAGACGAGTGAGGATTGAGGGAAAGATGAATGCAGCAATGTACAGAGACATCCTGGATGAAAACATGCTCCAAAGCGCTCTGAACCTCAGACTGGGGCGACGGTTCATCTTCCAACAGGACAACGACCCGAAGCACACAGCCAAGATAACAAAGGAGTGGCTTCGGGACTCTGTGAATGTCCTTGAGTGGCCCAGCCAGAGCCCTGACTTGAACCCGATTGAACATCTCTGGAGAGATCAGAAAATGGCTGTGCCCTCCAACCTGATGGAACTCGAGAGGTTCTGCAAAGAAGAATGGGAGAAACTGCCCAGAAATAGGTGTGCCACGCTTGTGGAATCATACCCAAGAAGACTTCTTGTAATTGCTGCGAAAGGTGCTGCAACAAAGTATTGAGCAAAGGCTGTGAATACTCATGTACATGTTGTGTTTTCATTCTTTATTTTTAACAGATTTGCAAAAATTTGCAAAATGCAGTTTTCACTTTGTCATCATGGGTTGATGTGTGTAGAACGTTGAGGAAAATAATGAATTGAATCCATTTTGGAATAAGGCTGTAACATAACAAAATGTGGGAAAAGTGAAGCGCTGTGAATACTTTCCGGATGCACTGTATATGCTGTATATGTTTTCCATTCCGTTAATCAAAGAAAAATATGAGAATCAGCCCTTTCTTGTACAGAGGGCCGTCACGTCATCAGCCCCCGCGTCACCATTGCATTCATCTCCACATCTGTAATGAGCAATAAAACACACACACTGTAAAGTGACCACACCGCTCACTCACAAAAGAACCCACATGCTAACCCCCCCCCCCGCGCACACACACACACACACACACACACACACACATGTGCAGTGAAGCCTACACGGTCTGGTGAGGCCCCAGAGCCACAAGCCCCCCTCCCACCTCCTACTAAAATCTCCACATACATGAAAGGGGAGAAGGTGGTGAAGGAGGAGGCCCCGGAAAGGTGGAGTTGGCGGGCTGGAAGGTGGTTGTCCTAGTTCGGGTAGCTGTGGCCCGAGGGCTCCCCAACCAGCCCCCTCCGCCCGCCCGCCGCGGGCTCTCACCAGAGTGCCTGTGTGGTCCTTCCATGCACATGCACACACGTGCTGCACACATGCAGCGTGTCCAAAACACGCTCCTCATTGTTCACATTATCAGTTCGAGTCTCAGCGATGTCATCATCAGTCAAGGGAAAAGGCAGTTGACAGTTTTTTTTTACTCACAAACACAAAGGCGGTGACAAGAAGCAGTACAAAACGCTTGGGTGGGGATGGAGCGTGTGTGCGTGCGTGCGTGCGTTGGGAAAGAAGCAGCAGTTCAGAGCTGTCAAAGTTGTTCTTGATTGTTCACTGCAAAGGCCTCTGAGGAATTTAAAGAGAAAGTGAATCACTTCTTCGTTCCCATGTTTTCTCCTTGTTTTCTTTCCATGGATCACACACACACACACACACACACACACACACACACACACACACACACACACACACACACACACATCTGAGTACATCCAGATTCAGCCCTGTGTGAGTTTTTCTTTAGTGTGTGTGTAAGTAACGCTTAATGGTTAAAGCGGCAGTCGTTTTCTTTTACTCCATCTTGACTGTAGCACTTTAGACCACAAATCTGTGAAATGAGCAAGTTTCTTTGCCTCTTTTTAAAGCTACAGGTCAAAGGTGCGCTGTGTAAAAGTAAATAACGTTCTTTAGCACAAAATAAAATCTCACAAATCTCATGATTGATCATAATATGACCAAAACCATGCGATGTGTCCCAAATACATTACATGAGACCGTGCTTGTCGGTTAGCTTTTAATTACAGTTGGCTGTGAATTATTAGAACTTTGACTGAAGAAATAACACAATTTTCCTGCTTTAAATGAAAAGTCAAACTCATCCACCATGACACACACGCTCATGACCTCTTATGACCCCTCTTAGTTTGGTTTGACTAATGTGAGTAAACTCTCAGTGGATGGAGCCGAATAACAGACTCCGCATTGCGGAGGGATGATTTAGTTTTTTCCCCGTTCGGGCTACATTCATCATTGTGGCTATCGATATTCCGACGGACAAGGAGGGAGATGCAGTACAAAAAAACTCAAGCGGTATTGACTCTTCTGTACTTCTACGGGTTCCACATTCACCTCTATCCTGTCAAGTAGACGTGGATTTCTGTAAAAGCGAAACGAGCAGTAATTCGACATATTTACCGCCCTCTGGAGATGGAAGAAAAACCGGTAGGACGAATGGAACGTTATGTGCCCTCAGATAGTTCCCGTCTGAGCTGTAAATACACAGAGGCGTTCCCTCACACATTGCACGCAGCTCTGTGTCGGTCTGCCCCCTCACCCCCCCCAAGCATGCTGCTACCTAGAGGCTCCTCTCGATCAGAGCGTCAGAAGAGGACAAAAGCACCGGAGACAGAAGACGAACGAAGAACAAAGCAGAGGGAGACGGAGCGGCTGCTTGGCTCACTTCGCACGGTGATGTACGTATGTTTAGTTTAAAGCACAAACGTGCGCAGTCAGTCGAGCACACAATCACAATAGGGGGAGGAATGCCATCTGTTTCAACCCCCCCAGAAACACAACTGTCTGGAGGAACAGGTGCAAATTATTATTCACCCGAAACGCGTTCTGCATCTTCTCGGCCACCTTTTCCTTTTTGAAACATTTGAGTTTTTCAAGGAGCTTTTGTTGGAGCAGTTAAGCTGTGATGTCGTTCACCTACGGTGCATTTCCCAGCCGGACGGTCGCAGACATCAAGAGGAGTAAGATCGGACTTTACGAGCTTTCCTCTGCCATTTTAGTCACCTTAAATCTGGAGCGAATAAGATACTTTATACATCAGCCTAATAGTGAGAATGTCATGAGCATATTGTAGGTACTTTGCAGTTTCATTTTCCATTCATGTTTATCTTTCAGGCTCCTCTGGGCCTTTGTCAGTTGACCCAATCGGCATATTTCTAATCACATGTCTGCACACGTCCAATGATTTGGGTTTTTGCTTTATAAATTACTTTCAATGATTAATGCATCAGTGATGTTTTTAAAATAACCAATAATATAAACATCCAAAACTTTGTATCGTCTTTGTCTATCGTATTGTAACAGCACAATAACAAGCTCATGATAACGAGAAGCAGGGCGTTGGATTCTGTGCCTGTCACTTACGTTGGAATACAGGAAGAAAACAAACCTTTTTCTATGTAAATACGGGCATGTGGGTCTTGTTTTAAAACTGACTCGACAAATTGTGCACTTGGCCTTTAACGTCTCTGTATTTGATGAATTTCTGTTTGATTGCAAATCAAAACTCCTCACACAAGCGAGGAAGGAACAAATGTTTGAAGACAAGCTTGCGTATTTCAATCACACCTAAAGAGGATCCCTCAGACATGTATTGTAACGCAGAATATTGATCACGAAGGTGAGAGGAATTCACTCCCTTGACCTGTTGTTGTTGTGAATACCCAGACTACTAGTAATATTAGTATCGTTATTATTTCTCTCATGCTAATTCTGTTTTTTTTAATATATTTTTACTATTGAAGAGGTTTGGTTTTGTTATTTACTTTAATCAATAAAAGTCAAAATGCAATACCCAAATACCCATTTTCTATTTCAGCCTTAATCGTCCTTTAATTTGCTGATTGTTTTTGGCAGCGATGTCCAGAGAAAATCACGTTGTGATTCACACGTTTATCACTCGATGTCTTGGCCGACGTATCGGCCGCGTCCTCGCCTTAAAAACAAAACCAAAAAATTGATGCTTAAAAAGAAATAATTGACAGGGGGTGACGAATAGTTGGTGAGCTGCGCCGCTGCGGCTCAAACAGCTGGTTCAGCCTCCCGAGTCGGAGATGAGGGGCGGAGAGGGGAAGCGGCAGAGAGATGAGCAGCGAGATAGTGAGGAGAAGGAGGACATATAAGGGGACGTCTACTAGAACATTCTGTGCTGGCTCGGGTCGTAATGATAAACATCTCGATGCAGCGAGACTACGTGACAGATCGTTTGGGGGAACTGGAACAACGAGACATTGTGGATCACTCGGGCCGCGGCCCAGACACCCGCTGTGTGTTTCCAGTACGTTGTGAGCGGGTTAGGGGGAGGGGGGGGCAAAGGCAAGTCAGCTTCTCTTTAATTTGACACGTTTAGTAAGAGAAAAGTCAACCAGGCCGGTGCTCAGGACTTCACTGACAAGCATCTGTGCCTGAGTCCTCCCATCTGAAACGCTTGCTGTGAGGCGGCCGGAGAGGAAGTGTTTCATACAGCACAGGAGTGGCTGGATGAGACTTAACTCGGATTTACTTCTTTTTTCTTTCTGTTCGGTGTGGGCGCACACGGGGTAAGAAACAGTGAACATGTCTCCTTGCTTCTTCAGAAGGAGACAAAAAGAAAACACCAGAGGAAATTCTATCCAAGAAAACAGGACAACGTCGCTCATCATCCCTTGTTCTGATTGGGAACAAGGGATGATGAGGATTGATCAGGATTGTGTCCTCTGGGCAAAACCAACGTTTAATTCCATTTGAAAAAATGATGAACAATACTATTTAAATACTATTTTCGAAGTCAAATGCAACTAGATTTGTCTCATTCGATTGTGGAAAAGCCCTTCAACCCCGTTGAGTCTAAATGATGAATGTGCCTCATTGAATCATTTCCCCCGCTGCCATTTATTTTCGTAATAAAATGAATTGTATTAGTTCACCGGTGTTGTATCCTTTCATTCCCTTTTCAAATGGTCTCGACTTCCTTCTAGCCTTTAAAACTCCAAATCTGCCTGAACCCCCCCCCCAGACAGCTGCACCCAGAGACCAGCAGGCCGCTCCGGGAGGCTCATCTCAAACAGCTGCACGGAGCTCACGTGCCCCCCGTCCCCCCTCATTAGACTAATCGGCCCTCGATTAATGTGAACATGCCAGCAGAGCTCATATGGGGAAGATCTACAGGTCGATGCAGAGCCATTAATAAGGGAAGTGAGTGGCGAGCCTTTCGCCCGAGCTGGGAGGGGGGGTGGGGGGTGGGTCACATCTGCTCCGTCACGGCGCCACAGCACCAAGCAGAGCATCCTCATTTGACGCTCTGGTTGTGTCGCTCGTGTATGTGTGTTGGGGCGGGGGGGGGGGGGGGGGAGGGGCGCTGCATGGACTGCCATCACGGACGTGACGGTTACGCTTCTATCTGGGTGCCGTTGCTTTGCCCGGGCGCTTTCTACTGGGGATTAAGGGGATTGGGAATTCAGACGAGATTATTCTGCTGAATAAAATTTCAGAACCACAGGCGTCCCATCCACGGCGGTCCAATGCTCAGCCGTGCACAGATGAGATGTGGCGGGGGCCTGCGAGGCATCACGCTCACCTTCAGATGTCACGGAAGGATGACGGATGATCTGCACACACACCAGGTGTGCTTCTTCACAGGGCCTGACGTCAACGCCAGGATTTAATCTTGGACTACAGCACCGCCTCAGACAATATCTGGGATACTTGGGAAAAGCAAGAGGTGTGATTCCGACTGATACAAGAAGACGTCTGTATTTCTCCCCCCCACCCCCCTTTCTCGTCACGCTCGAGCTGAAGTGGTTTCAACGTCGAGTGAAGTGCAGTCAGAACATGGAAATGCTTCCTTACAAGAGAGAGCTGGACCACGGAGCCCGGAGCGCGCTCAGAGTCTCCGGCTATTTTTGTCGACAACAACACAACGAGACGTTTTTCATTCTCTAAACGCCGTAGCAAAGCGCAGGTGTATTTGAGCTGCAGCAGGCGGGTGAATAACGATACAATTGTGTAATTAAATACTTACGGGATCCGACCCTCAACAACGCTGTGCTCCCATCCAGAATAATGTTTTCTTTTTTGGCCACTTTTCTGTCTACATCTACTTTCTTAAAAAATCTTTAAAATAATCTTTAAAATAATGTTCCTTTTTATAAGTGACGAGGACAAGGGAATCGGGTACAGAACAGTGTGAGTTTTACAGCCTTTAAACCGCCTACAGCAAATATATGTAGCTGAGGATTGTTTGAGCAAGTAAATGAGGCGGTCCTTTGTAGAACTGAATTATTATATTCAAAACATTCTCTTTTATGTTCGCACAGCTCACATTTTGCCGAGACCTTTAGTAAAAATAAATTATTAAAACCTTAATGGATAAGCGGCGCTAAAGAGTGAATAGATGATAGGGGAGGAATGTGCCGAAATAAGTTTATAAATAAAGTGCTGGCAGCAACGTGAAATATTCTTATTTATAAATTATTAAAACCTTAATGGATAAGCGGCGCTAAAGAGTGAATAGATGATAGGGGAGGAATGTGCCGAAATAAGTTTATAAATAAAGTGCTGGCAGCAACGTGAAATATTCTTATTTATAAATTATTAAAATAAATTATTTAACTCGCAGATTAAAAGACAGCACCTGCAGAGACGGCCGGTGGAGATGCATCCTCTCAGCCAGCGATGGAGCGGACGCCGAGGACACCGATTACAGTCGTAACATATGTAGTTCTGTAGTTTTTGTTGGTGGGGGTTTAGCCTAATTGGGCTGTGAAGCAAACGTTGGTTACCGGTCACCTGCGTGCACCGGCAGCTACCACGGAACATCGTTAGGGGAAGGATCCTGTAAACACGCTAATCTCTTCAACAAAGAATATTTACGTGGTGACATTTGCCTTAATTCACCACGGTCACCATACCGTGCACGCAGAAAAAAAAAACTCCGAAAACAACAGCTAACCAGCTATTAGCACAGCTGCACGAGAAACAAATAACAACAAATAATTACGTTGAATCCCGCTGAGCAGGAAAGATAAAGAAGGAGATTCAGACGGGAGCGTAATGACTCATAATCACAGCCCCCCCTCCCCCCCGGCCGCCCTCAAGGTTTCTCGGTGCGACTCAACGAGCGCTACATAGATAACCCAGATAGCACGCAGCATCGCACACACTGGAGAAAAGAACACGTGTGTGTGTCCCCTCGCTGACCTCCGCCCGCTGCAGCTAATCCTGTGGTGCGTGGCTACGTGATTACCCCGCCCATCGGCCCGGGGGTCCCTTCCCCCTCCCCCCGTTAACGGTCACGCCGGCTGCTTGGGAGAGAAGCGTCGTAGTTGTGTCAGTGGTTAATCAATCGCACTTGAATGGCGGCCGCTCGCGGCTGTTGCCCGGAACCTCGTGGCCCCGAGTGGGATCGTTCGCACAAGGTCGCTTCTCTGTAGGAAAGTCACCAGGGGGGACGGGCGATGGGGCCCGTCCACCACGCCTGTGTGTTTACGTGACCTCTGACAGGATGTTCCACCGCTACACAAACAGAGGACGGGACACCGTGTTCACGCCGCACGTCCTTCTGCGCACACATGCATGGATTACTACAAGAAAACAAACAACGTGCAAACTAGACGCGCTCTTTTTACCAAAAGCATTTATCAGAAATGTGAATGTGTGTTTTTCTTTTCTTCTCAAGGACAAAATGTAAAAAAGACACAGTTTTTGTTATGTTAACATGCACAGTCTATTATATTTGGAGGTGGGCTTTGTCCCTGCGAGGCCTCCGACCTTGCCAAGGGCCGACAATTTGATTTCCACCTTTCTCGTTTCTGCGTGCAGCTTTAACTGTGCTGTGGAAGCTTAAAACTCAACGCACACACACACACACACACACATTCCTCACATGCTATAGATACACACCCTCTCCACAGCTGCATTATACACGCCATAAGCGCCGCACCTTAAGCAAATCCTGGGCGTGTCCAGATAAAAAGACAAAACTGCACTCTCAGGATTGTCAGGATTGTCGTCTTCATCGTGGACCTGTAAACAGCATCACGGTGCAGAATGTTCAGACATCAACGTCAAAGAGCAGGAGATTTATTATCTCAAACATACAAGAACCACGTATGTTTGTTCTCAGTCAGTCATCTTTGTTTCCAGCGGTACTTTTCACCGTATAAGTGTTTCCCGTCTGTGTCGAGCCCCTTCACGTGCTTCACTGTATCGTGTGGGGGAGATGCCGTTACACCTGCACCTGCAGGCGGGACATGTGTATGAGAGCAGTGGAGCTGTGCTGGTGAGCAGAGGCGGCCCAGCCTTGTCTTGTGTGTATCAGCTCCAGTTAGTTGAATGCTCTGCTGGGCGCCGAGGCACTACGTGTTGGTTTACTGTCGCTATCGATCGCATCTCTCCATCTAACCAGCCACACCTGCCTACACACATAAAAGCACAATTCCTCCACAGCGTGGAAACGAGAAAAAACAAGATGAGAAAAAGAGCAGAAGTTAGAGATGGAAGTATCCACAGTGGATGTTGCCTTCTGAGCCATTAAACCAAAGCTATTAAATCAATTACTTCTAATCTGAACTGGGCCGTCCCAGAGCAGGAACTGGCAGCCAGGCGGCCTCTCGAGGGACATGTTATGCCTGCACAAACTTAGGATCTGATTTCATCTCTCCTTTCAGCCGCAACTTCTCAGCACGAGACTTCTATGCAAAATCACACACATCCTTACTTGAGAACAAGCTGTTCCCGATTAATTCAGGACAAATTAATTAAATGCAACATTGAGACGGTTGGGGGAATTAGCAGCATTATTCTTGCAACATGTATAATGCTAATGCAAATAACACACCTTTATCAGGTTTGCTGGTTTAGAGGTCAATGTCAAGTTAATTGAAAACAAATCAGAAGGATTGTTTGCGTCCTACTTTAATGACCGATAATGTGGTGGTAAAAAAAAGATCCCGTATAACTGAGGCTCGTCACGACGTGGGATCGGCTCTAATGAATCCAACCTGGATTGGATCTGCAGCGCCGAGCTCCCCCCTCAGAGCCGGTGTTAGATGTCAGAGGCGTCGGTTTCCCCCCCGAGGCGGCAGGCGGTTTCACTCGTTTCCCCAAAACCCTTTCCCCAGTGTAGATCACATCACGCACCACCTCCCAAACTACGTCCGCTCCGCCTGATTCCTTTGTCACACAGTTGATTCCACAATGCAACGCATTTATTTGGGGGACAGGACGTCTTCTGTCATTCAATCTTGTGTGTGTCTGCGCAAGTGCACTAGCAGAAATGGAGGGCGTTTCGGGAGAACATGTGTTCAGTGTGCAACACTGTGAAAGGTGACACGAAAAATGTGTAGCACCCGCCCACGCGGCTAAGTTTCTCCTTACTGTTTCTCTTAAAACAGACTTGTGTGTGCACACCTGCGCATTTCTCCCCTCCGAAGCCCTTTGGCGTCATCCCACCCCGTCCATTTTTACAAACCCGCGTGCAGCAGCGCCTCGCGTTATGTAACCGTAGCTGGGAGTAAAAGAACAGCGCCGGGGGGAACTGCAGAGGTCTCATTACTCGGCTCCTTCTCTTCCCCCCTGTCTCTCATCCCTTTCGCTCAGCGCTCTGGATGTTGCAAGAACACGTGTTTAAAAGCAGCAACTTCCTGCCGCGGTGGAGCCGCAAGCTCATTGGCTGGAGGCGGTACATACACCCAATACACCCTCTCTCTGGGGTTCATGGCACTGGTTCTTGGCCTTTTTGCCGGGGGGGCAATTAGAGGTTTGCATTGTAGGTAACACACAGACACACACACACACACACACACACAGGCAGCGCATTAGCAAACGTCAGACCTGGGCAGCACTGCAGAGTACAGGTGCCAGGAGTGACCGGCGTGTCAAAACACATCGCTCACACCTACACGCCGTGTGTTATCATTCCACTGCTATTTCATTGACGGGCCTCTCGGTAGCACACGTCGTGGGGTGAGGCGCCAAAGGCACACAAGTGTTAGAGAAGGAACCGATTAAAAAAAAGGGGGAGTAATGGCGTGCAGTACGGAGCAGGAAATGAAAACCTTGAGATCACTCCTGTGGGTCAAAGAGGGTTTTTTTTTTTTATAATCCCGAGCGAACAGTATTTTTCATTCTTTGTGTGGTTTGTTCCAAGAGCCCGCCCCTTAACCACACACTTCCTCGCACACCCCATTTAAGAGCTTTCCATCTACACACCACTTAGCCAGTGGACACAGAACGAGGGAGATTGTGGTAAATTAAATGATCCGCTTAAACTACAGGGGTGCAAACTCATCAGGGATGAAAAAGGTGAAAGATCCGAACCCCCTCGGGGAATGTTAATATATATATATATATATTTTTTTTTTTTTTGCATATGCTTCAATGTTATTCCGGTAAAACACAAATAAGCTGCGGCTATTTAGCTTGGATGGTTATTGTTAGCGATTAAAGCCAGAAGTGCACCCCTAGTCAGGAAATTATAGTATGTGTAATAATGTTTAGTGTTAGAATTATAGTTTGTGTGATGTTAGATATTAGGTATTACATTAACATATTAGATTAAGTGAATGCAATTTCAATCAAACACAATTCGTAGTCATGTTAAATCATATAAACACTGTACACATTAACATTCTGTCACAATGTGATGTTAAAACCTGGGGACGGATGCCAATTGCCGTTCTTTATGGATTTCTCCCAATTTTATCCCCAAAGAGGGTTTTTTAGGAGTTTTTTCTCCTGTCAGGTAATAAATTAACAACTTAATGCAAGGCAGCCGACTGAGGCAAATGTCTTGAGAATTGAACCACATGAACTGTTTTAGATCTATGATGAAGGGTGATGAACATTAATGATGGGTTGGAATGAAAGTGTACTAGTTCTAAGATGAAGACTTAAACGATGTATGCTTTGTTAAATTCACTCATTGAGGCATAAAGCCACTGTATCTACATTGAGTGCATTGCAATGTGAGGGACAGATAGGACAGAGAGGTTTCAGGTTACAGCTGCAGCTTCACACCTCGACGTGAAGGGGACAGTCCAGGGGGGGACACTCTGAAGAAGCCGATGACATTCAAATGCACCAAAGACACACCTCAAGAGTTTTCAAAGGACCAAAGCGGGGAAAAGACTGTTAGAATTCTCCTGCAGCCGCTTTGATAAGTCATTTTAGACTTGCTCAGAGGATTCTCTATTGCGCGAATAATTTCACTGTTCGCTTAGTATTTCACTTTGTAATTGCATTCCTTATAACGTTGTTCAGTTATTAAATACCTTTTGATTTTTGAATTTAAACAAATTGACTCATTCGTGTCCTCGTTTCCGGCCGGGACGAAAACAAAGGAGTGAGGGCTCCCTCGAGAGCTTTCCGAAACCCTAACATTATCAACCCAAATAAATAATGGGAGTCCAATGCCAGAGCTAAAAGGTTTGCTTCAAACGACGGGACATAAGATAACTGGATCGACTACTCACATTCAAAGACAAATTGCTTTGGAAATGTTCTGAACCTCAAGAATAGATTTTGCTTTGGACGAACAGAATAAATATTAGCGGGAGGGAGGGAGGGAGCTTCTCACCCCTCATTCACTAACATTACATTGATATCAGAGTAAGCCTTTGATTTCTCTGTTGATTTCCCATTATTTATTTTAGGATTTTTACACTCCTCACCCTTAGATTTTTCAAAAGTTCCCGAGAAATAGACACTGTACTATCCGATATACTATCCGATAACATCGTTATTGTAACCAGCAAAAATGGTTGATGTGATTTGCGAGGCGTCTGTCAGCCAACTGTCTGACATTAGCACGTTAGCCTACGTTAGAAAGACTGAACTTCTTGCAGCGTACCAACGTCACTCCTGTCTACGGCATCTAGGCAGCTATAGACCCCAAGATGACATGATGACACGAGTTGGCCAAACAAACAGGCTTGAAAAAAATATTCATGACAGCCTGGGTTCGCAGAACCGGACCCTTATTGCAGATCTACATGAATCACACAAATGACCGATTTTGAAACAAAAACGGCGAATTTCGCCGAAAGGTGACAAGTTTGCACCTCTGAAACTACATGAGGTTTTGTTTGTTTTGTTTGTTTTTACTTAGCTGTATTTTATATGGGTTGAAATTCAAAACTTCAGTTTTATAGAGTGAGTAAACACTGGCTGCAGGCACACAAAGGGGGAATTCCAACTCTGCCCGTAGAGTAAATCCAAGAAAAATGACTGAGCGTGCAAAAAATATACAAACCGGCTAAAGAGAACTGGCCATAAAAAAGGTATTAAACATCTGTCTTGGCGAACGTCCCGCACGGTGTAGAGAGGGTGCGCCGGTAACCGCAGGGTTGATGGTTTGAAACTCGACTGCTCCATATCCCGTGTCGAAGCGCCCCTGAGCAAGACAACCAACCCCTAACTGCTCCCCGGGCGCCATTATAAGAGCACACAGCACCCACTGTGTGGGACGGGTTAAATGCAGAGAATCATTCCCCCCACGGAGATTGATCAAGGATACTTTCTTCAGAGGACCTTGGACTCAGTATTCAGAGTCCCTGTGGAACGCGACGGCCTCAGGAGCTGCTAAAGGCTACGCTTTTTGTTCGACACGGGTTAAAGTTTACGGCAATAATGCCCAGAGCGCAATGCCAGGAGCCGCTGCCAGGAAACGACCCTAATCTCTACGAGCGGGAGCCGCTCCAGAGGTGGCGGTGCGCTTTGCCACGTGGCAGGCAGAGGTGGCGGTGCAGCACAGTCATTGATTATGGTAATTAACGGTGAGGAAACCTGCCTCACTCCTTATGCACTGGCGAAGAAGAGGAAGGAGAAACGAAGGATGGTCGTTTCTCACTACCCTACAAAGACAGAGGGGGAGAATAGTTGTGGAAAGTTTGGGTATCTAACTGTAGCGTGTTGGCATTGCAAATAGCAAATTGGCAACAGTTTCAGCATTGCGATACATTGTGTGTGATTGCGATACATGTGAAGATATCTTTTATGATCACAGTGGGGGTATTTAAGTCCGGGAAGAGTAGTGGACCAACTAGTCCCAAAGCCACATGGCCTGCGAGCTAACGACATTCGAAGAAAGAAAGCCGCGGGGTTTCAGAGAGTAGTCCAACCCTAAATGCGGTCTGACTGAGCGAGACAAATGACGGCCTCACATCAACGGCAATGATCATCGCAATGAAACGAGACCATCGGAGAGAAGGATTCTGGTAAAATAAGAAGAAATCATTCGCCGTAACGAGCATCACTTCTCCGGCCCCCCACTAGAAGCCAACAGGAACGCCACGGCGCTGGAGACCCAGGCCGCATCGCCAGAACCAGGACTGTGCGGGGAGGACTGTCAGACCCTGCTGCAGTAAAAAGAGGGTTTCTAAAGGGAGTCTGGTGATAAAACAATCCTGTCGTCCACAGGGATCGCCACAATCCACACAACAAAAAGCATGATTCCTCCCCCTTCAATATTCCCATTTTATTGATTTTTTCATATGATGAAAAGCAGACTGACTCTTAAGGATATAAAAAGTCCGAAGGCCTATCTTTAAAGCTTCCAGTCCTTGTGTTATTGACCAGGGTTAAAGAAGAGAGTATAAATAGAGGAAGAGGGACAGTGGAGAGAAGAGAACGGGGGGGGAGTCACAGCCCAGCGCCTCGCTGCATTAAACCTCGTACCCGGTCTCTCGGGTACTGTGTGAGTGCGCCTGCTCATAATAGCGGTAATTAGATGATCAAACAGATAGTGAGCGGACCAGACCCGTGCCGTGGGTGGGCTCTAACGCTCCACATCATTAGCTACAAGTTTTTGTTGTTTATGAGTGGCTTGTGGTACCAATGTGTCCGCGCATGTCCAAGTCTGTAGAACCAGAAGTTAAGCTGGAACGCCGAGTGACGCTAATCACTCTCGGACGGTGGTGCCTCATTCTCGATGCTCTGCGTTACTGTTAATGAACATGAGCTTTGTTTCCTACCACATTTCTACGGCCGTCAATGGATCCATATTTGGGGTGGAGACCTAAGAGAAGACGAAATTTGCGCTGTGATGGAGGACCAAACACAGCAACGTTTTAAAGGATTTCTGCAATGCGGCCTGCAGTTGAAGGCTTTCAATCAATTAGGGAACTCACAGGAACAATGTCACAGGTTTGAGTCCGGCCAGAGGACCCCTGTACACATTTAAGGCTTTTTAATGGCTGCACCATTTTATTAAATACTCAAAATGCCTTGAGCAAAACTAAATAAATGTTTTCTCAAACAACTAGTCAAACATACATGGTTTCTTCAGGAGTAAAATGAATTTGATCAATGTTTTTAATAACTTCTAAAAGCATATTGGGGGAAAGTGCCAATATTAAAGTTATTACTGCTTTTCCATATCAGATTTATGTTCTGTCATTCTCAAATGCTGGACACCATAATGGAAACAGGCAACGCTGGGTTTATTGTTTTAGAAATCGTCGACCAAAGTTCAGACAGAAAGCAACATATGAAACTACTAAACGTGGATCCGTGTTTCAGCTTAAATAAACTCTGACCAGACATGGGGCTGCCAACCAAATAAGGGTAACTGCTAGTTAAAGAAAGCAGGCTGGACCTCGGGCGGACCGGCCCGCACCGGGAGAGGTTCTGCCTCTTGGCGTGTCCCGCTGAGCGGCATTAGAATTCATCCGTCCCTCCGCTGACGTTTACAAGCTGACTGATGGGACGATGGCCAGGCCGCCTGCCCCACTCGGGACAGACACGTCCTGTAGGTGCCCCTGAAGTCACCGGCGGTGGTTCGAGACCAGATGAAATGCACGTGTGTGCACAAAAAAACCCAGACATGTTGACAGGGGAAGAAAAAAAAATCTAATAGAAGGAGAGGGAGCCGAGGTTTGGCAGCGCAACAAGGATTTCTTTAAGCCGTTACCTCGAATGTGTGGTTTTAAATATTTGTTCCTGATGCACACGTCACTTTGGGATGAAATACAATGTGTGAATATTTACCTTCTGTCAAACCTGAAGTCCTGGAGGGGGGGTGGTGTTGGAAACTGTAGAAGAACACTCACATGCCAACGACATTTGCACATGTCTGCTGCAAAAATATAAAAACACGCACACTGTAAATAATCCAAGTCCTCTCTGAGTCCGCTGATGCGTCACACTCAACAATAGGGTATACTAAATAGCATCTCCCATGAGCCTTTGGGCTTTCTCGCATAGCACAGTTTGCTTTACTGCGACCATTACCATTATCATGAGTCACTCTGTTCCTACCAGCTATTATTAATGCTTCAATCGTCGTCATTATTCCATAGAACACTCATCTGTTACTGTCATTTTAAAAACTATTATTCTGCTGCTGTTGCTGTCATATATGTAATTTATACCACAAATACCAGATAGATGTTGTCATAATATCTGTCTGGTGAAACTGATAAAAGTTTGACCATCAGCCTGTGTGGAGCGCAGCACATGCACAGCATCCATCTGGTACACGTGATAAAATGAGTGGGGGGGCCGGGGGATAAGGAATAGGTTTCTTTTTTCAACTAGAATGATGCCGCTTTCCTCAAAGGCTCGAGAAGCTTCCAGTACAATATCACAGGACATGGGAAAAGTAGGGGGGGCGGAGTCAAAAAGATGGTTTTCTGATCCTGAACTAAAACGGGGCGACAACGTTTACGGGGAACCCCGCAATACGACCCTGAGCCCATGACCCCATCCGGCAGAGAAAGGATATGCATGAGTCATTACACTCCTCACTGCCACAGCAGGAGAGGGATAGAAGGGGGGGGGGGGCTGTTTGTTCCACTCAAAGAGAGACGTGTGTCACACCTGTATGTCAAGTTGCGTTTTTGTCCTGTCTCCAGTTGTTTTTTGACTTCCTGTTTTATTTTGGAAACTAACTCCCTCTCGTTTCAGGTCCCTTGCCCTTCCTCATGTGTCACCAGTCTGATTGTCTCCCCTGATTCCTGATTGTGTCCACCTGTTCCCACAACTCCCTCATGGGTACTTATAGTCTGCGCCGCCCCTTGTCCTGTGCCAGTGTGTCTTGTTGTTTTGCCCTGCACACCAGCCCTCACGTCACGAGTCAAGTCAAGTCCGATAACGTTTGTCACGTCCTTTTGATCCCTGTTACATTTCCTCGTTTAAGAGAGATTTTGAGTTTTTGCCTTTTGAATTTTGATCTCAACCTTTTTCCCTCATTAAAAGAGATTTTGAGTTTTTTCCTTTTGAACTTTGATCGCGACCTTTGTTTCCTCGTTAAGAGAGATTTTCAGTTTTTTCTTGTTATTAATAAAAAGCAATATCAGCTGAACCCTCTGCGTCCGAGTCCTCCTCCTTCCTGCCTGACAGTACACACTGGCCAGAATGGACTCGGCAGAGAAGGACCAGCTGACGGAGGCGCTGCGCGCTCAAGCATCAAGACTGGCGCAGCATGAAGACCTTGTTGCTGACCTCGATCGAGGGGTTCGGGGACTTGCTCAAAGCCAGGAGGGGTTTAAGACTGCCATGACCACGCAGGTGGGACTCCTAAACAGTCAGGTAGAACAAATTCTCACCTTGCTCTCCAGGAACCCCGCGGCTTCTCCCGAACAACCCCCCACGCCGTCTGAGCCCCCTCCCGTAGCCACACCAGCAGATGCGTGCACGAGGCTGGCACCTCCGGAACGATACTCCGGAACCATCGGACAAAGTAGGTCCTTCATCATTGAATGTGAAATGCACTTCGAGCACTCTCCGATGCACTTTCCCACAGAACGGTCCAAGGTTGCCTTCATGATGTCCCATCTCACGGGAAGGGCCAAGGCATGGGCCACCGCTGAGTGGGCTAGGAGTTCGGCAGTTTGCTCATCACCAAAGAAGTTTGCCGACGCTCTCAGACTTGTTTTTGACCCTGTGGCAACAGACCGAGAAAGGGCTCGTGAGCTCAGTCAGATAAAGCAAGGTGGACAGTCCGTTTGTGAATACGCCATACGTTTTCGCACCCTGGCGATGGAGAGTGGGTGGAACACCACGTCCCTCTACGATGTTTTTCTGAGAGGGCTCTCCGACCAGATCCAGGACCTCTTGGTCCCATTGGACCTGCCTCTGGACCTCGATTCCCTCATCGCCCTCGCCATCCGCACCGACAACCGCCTACAGGAACGGAGGCGGCAGCGTGGGCCCAGAGGGACACCCGCTGCACCTGGCTCTTCCCCGACGCTCTGGGGTGCCGCATCGCGTCAAACCTCCCCTGAGCGACTCTCAAGAACCCGTGCCGGAGGCGAGGAGGAGCCCATGCAGATGGGGAGGGCCCGGCTCTCTCAAGAGGAACGACAGCGACGCTACCAGGAGGGCAGATGCTTTTACTGCGGCGAGCGTGGCCACCTCATCACCGCCTGTCCAGTAAAGGCCAACCAGTCGGTGAGTCAAGTCGCCGAAGTAACTCCTACTCCACGCCGATTGACCACAGTGAGGATTAAGCACCGGGATAAGAACCTAGAGCTGGGGGTATTGATTGACTCAGGGGCAGATGAGAGCCTAATCGACTGGGGGTTAGCACAAAGACTGGGGCTTCGGGTTGACCCATTGAGTAAACCGGTTAAAGCGAGCGCACTTAATGGAAGTGCATTGTTCACTATAACCCATGTTACAGAACCGGTGGAGCTTCGCATCACCAATCACTGGGAGCGCATACAGCTGTATTTAATACACTCACCTCTGCACCATCTCATCCTCGGGTTCCCATGGTTAATTCATCACAACCCACACATAAACTGGCGCACCGGGGACATTATGGTATGGGGGGAGGGTTGTAGGACCCAATGTCGGGAATCATGCCCCCAAGGGAAGAACCCCACGCTAAACCGTGTCGTCACTCACCCTGTCACAGACTCGGAGATCACCAATCTG
Organism: Gasterosteus aculeatus; assembly: GCF_964276395.1. NCBI lineage: Eukaryota > Metazoa > Chordata > Actinopteri > Perciformes > Gasterosteidae > Gasterosteus > Gasterosteus aculeatus. Next base: position 8,384,533 of record NC_135692.1, on the reverse strand, counting down.
ACTCAAGTTCCAAGCTGCTACCACCACCTCGCTGAGGTTTTTAGTAAGAGCAAGGCCACAGCTCTACCACCTCATCGCCCGTTCGACTGCGCCATTGACCTTCTGCCCGGCTCCACCATCCCGAAGGGCCGTCTTTACTCTGTTTCCGGGCCCGAGAGGCAGGCCATGAAGGACTACATCGAATCCTCCCTGAGGGCGGGGTTGATCCGACCTTCCTCGTCCCCAGCAGGGGCAGGTTTTTTCTTTGTGGGAAAGAAGGATGGAACCCTTCGCCCCTGCATTGACTACAGCCCGCTTAACGACATAACCGTTAAGAACAGATACCCTCTACCTCTCATGACCTCAGTATTCGACCAGCTTCAACAGGCGCAGATTTTTACCAAACTGGACTTACGCAACGCCTATCACCTGGTTCGCATTAGGGAAGGGGATGAGTGGAAAACGGCATTCAACACGCCATCTGGACATTATGAATACCTGGTCATGCCCTTTGGTCTCACAAACGCCCCAGCAGTTTTTCAAGCGATGATAAACGATGTGTTAAGAGACTTTTTAGACCAGTTTGTGTATGTGTATTTAGATGACATTCTGATTTATTCCCCCGACCTAAACACCCATAGGAACCATGTTGAACTCGTCCTGCAACGTCTCTTAGACAACGGGTTATATGTGAAGGCGGAAAAGAGTGAATTTCATGCCGATACTGTCGCCTTCCTGGGCTTTATCGTAGCCCCTGGGAGGGTTCAGATGGATCCGGCTAAAGTAAGCGCGGTAGTAGAGTGGCCAACTCCTGATAGCCGCAAGAAGGTACAGCAATTTCTCGGTTTTGCTAACTTTTACAGGCGGTTTATCAGAGGCTTCAGCGCGACGGCAGCCCCGCTCCATGCTCTTACCTCCCCGCAGGTGGCGTTTCACTGGTCCGCCGAGGCAGACGCAGCCTTCCAGGAGCTTAAGCGGCGCTTCACTACAGCACCCATCCTCACGCTCCCTGATCCGGCTCGCCAGTTTGTGGTGGAGGTGGACGCCTCCAATAATGGGATCGGGGCCATTCTCTCCCAGCGAGCAGAGTCTGACAACAAGCTTCATCCTTGTGCCTTCCTGTCGCGACGACTGACTGCAGCGGAGCGGAACTACGACGTGGGAGATCGTGAGCTGCTGGCAGTGAAGGCGGCGCTGGAGGAGTGGCGGCACTGGCTCGAGGGGGCACAGCACCCTTTTTTGGTTTGGACAGACCACAAGAACCTGCAGTACATCAAGAAGGCCAAGCGTTTGAATTCCCGTCAAGCCCGCTGGTCCTTGTTTTTTAACCGTTTTGATTTTTCCCTTTCCTACAGACCGGGATCAAGAAATACCAAGCCTGACGCCTTATCCCGTCTTTTCAGCCCGGAGCCCGTGGCCAGGGAACCTGAGCCCATCCTCCCACTACACTGTGTGGTTGGAGCGGTTACCTGGCCTATAGAGACCAAGGTGAAGCAGGCCAACGGTGAGACCCCCCCACCTCGTGGGTGCCCAGATAATCGTCTGTTTGTCCCTATTAATCTGCGCCCACAGGTGATCCACTGGGCTCACTCGTCTTTGCTCACCTGCCATCCGGGCGTACGTCGGACCATGTTCGCCATCACGCAGAGGTTCTGGTGGCCGTCCATGGAGCCGGAGGTCAGGGAGTACGTTGAGGCATGCTCCGTCTGCGCCAGGAACAAGAACTCCTCCAGAGCCCGCGCAGGCTTGCTACAGCCGCTGCCCATCCCGTCCCGGCCGTGGGCAGAGATCTCGATGGATTTTGTCACGGGGCTACCGACCTCCAAGGGGAACACCACGGTGTTGACCGTGGTGGATAGATTTTCAAAGATGGCACACTTCCTAGCCCTACCCAAGCTGCCCACCGCTAAAGAGACCGCTATCTGCATGATGAACAACGTGTTTAGGATCCACGGGTTCCCCAGAGACATTGTGTCCGATAGGGGGCCCCAGTTTGTCTCGCGGTTCTGGCAGGAGTTCTGTAAGCTCATCGGAGCCACAGCTAGCCTCACATCGGGGTACCATCCCGAGGCCAACGGACAGACGGAGCGCCTCAATCAACAACTGGAAACCAGCCTCCGGTGCCTGGTGGCCCAGAGCCCTGCATCATGGAGCGAACACCTGACGTGGGTAGAGTACGCCCATAACTCCCTTCCCACCTCCGCCACTGGCATGTCTCCCTTCCATTGCGTTTTTGGTTACCAACCCCCTGTGTTTTCCGAGTCCGAACCAGAGGTGTCTGTGCCCTCCGCCCAGGCCTTGGTCCGCCGCTGCCGCCGCATCTGGGCAGCGGCACGCCAGACGCTGATCAGACAAGGGGACAGAGTGAAGAAAGCAGCGGACCGCAGGAGGAGACCGGCCCCAGTGTACCAGCCCGGCCAGCGAGTATGGCTCTCAGCCAAGGACCTACCCTTGCAGGTCGAATCACGAAAGCTGGCCCCTCGCTTTGTCGGCCCGTTCCCCATCTCGAGGATTATCAATCCAGCAGCTGTGCGCCTCCGTCTGCCCCGGTCCCTGAGGGTACACCCAACTTTTCATGTCAGCAAAATCAAACCAGCGAAGGAGAGCGCAATGGTGCCAAACCCCAAGCCACCCCCACCCCCTCGAATGGTCGAGGGGGGGCCGGTCTACACGGTGAGGAAACTGCTGGCGGTACGTAAGCGGGGACGGGGCAGGCAGTTCCTCGTGGACTGGGAGGGCTACGGCCCAGAGGAACGACAATGGGTCTCGTCTAGCTTCATAGTGGACCCGGATCTCATTCGAGATTTTTATAGAGCACACCCGGACATTCCAAGGCCGCCTGGTATTCGGCCTTGAGGGGGGGGTAATGTCACACCTGTATGTCAAGTTGCGTTTTTGTCCTGTCTCCAGTTGTTTTTTGACTTCCTGTTTTATTTTGGAAACTAACTCCCTCTCGTTTCAGGTCCCTTGCCCTTCCTCATGTGTCACCAGTCTGATTGTCTCCCCTGATTCCTGATTGTGTCCACCTGTTCCCACAACTCCCTCATGGGTACTTATAGTCTGCGTCGCCCCTTGTCCTGTGCCAGTGTGTCTTGTTGTTTTGCCCTGCACACCAGCCCTCACGTCACGAGTCAAGTCAAGTCCGATAACGTTTGTCACGTCCTTTTGATCCCTGTTACATTTCCTCGTTTAAGAGAGATTTTGAGTTTTTGCCTTTTGAATTTTGATCTCAACCTTTTTCCCTCATTAAGAGAGATTTTGAGTTTTTTCCTTTTGAACTTTGATCGCGACCTTTGTTTCCTCGTTAAGAGAGATTTTCAGTTTTTTCTTGTTATTAATAAAAAGCAATATCAGCTGAACCCTCTGCGTCCGAGTCCTCCTCCTTCCTGCCTGACAACGTGTCCTCACCTGTAGCTGCCCTCCCCCCCTATCCATTGATCCTCCAATGCGAGATACCCATCTGTTAGGGATTTAAGCCAGAAGTGCACCCCTAGTCATAGAATCGTAGTACGTGTAATGATGTTTAGTGTTAGAATTATAGTTTGTGTGATGTTAGATAATAGTTATTACATTAACATGTTAGATGAAGTGAATGCAATTTCAATCAAACACAATTCATTGTCATTTAAATCATATAAACACTGTACACATTAACATTCTGTCACAATGTGATGTTAAAACCTGGGGACGGATGCCAATTGCCGTTCTTTATGGATTTCTCCCAATTTTATCCCCAAAAAGGGTTTTTTGGGAGTTTTTTCTCCTGTCAGGTAATAAAATGAACAACTTCATGTAAGGCAGCCGACTGAGGCAAATGTCTTGAGAATTGAACCACATGAACTGTTTTAGATCTTATGATGAAGTGTGATGAACGGTGATCATTAGTGATGGGTTGTTGTAATGAAAGTGTACTAGTTATAAGATGAAGACTTAAACGATGTATGCTTTGTTAAATTCACTCATTGGGGCATAAAGCCGAATGTATCTACATTGAGTGCATTGGAGTGTGAGGGACAGATAGGACAGAGAGGTTTCAGGTTACAGCTGCAGCTTCACACCTCGACGTGGAAGGGACAATGGAGGAGGTGACCATTTGGAGAAGAGGCCAATGACATTCAAATGCACCAAGGAAGACACACCTCAAGAGTTTTCAAAGGACCATGGCGGGGAAAAGACTGTTAGAACTTCTCCTGCAGCCGCGTTGAAAAGTCACTTCAGACTTGCTCAGAGGATTCTCTATTGCGCGAAATATTCCACTGTTCGCTTAGTATTTCACTTTGTAATTGTAATCCCTATTACGTTGTTCAGTTATTAAATAACTTTTGATTTTTGAATTTAAACGAATTGACTCATTCGTGTCCTCGTTTCCGGCCGGGACGAGAACCAGGAGTGAGGGCTCCCTCGAGAGCTTCCGAAACCTTAACACGTCCTTTCTGCAGGCCTCAAAACTCTGCTCTCGGTTTCCTCCCCTTATATGTTACGTATATTATTTATATTTTGAGTGAGTCCACCTGGCGCTCACTTTTGTTTCGGGCTCTATAAAGTTGCGACCACACCCCTTTTCAAAGACTTCCTTTTTCGTTTTTTTCATTAATTTCCCTCTGGCTGCTTTGTCTGTTGGAACAATTTGCACATTCATATGTGGGCGACCCCGCCTCTGAAAACGGATTCAAGGCCGAAGCGCTGCCAATATAGTACAATAGTACAAATAGTAATGTGTTAAAAAGCAGGTTGCCGTCAAAGGCCAAGAATTATTTGCTTCTCAGAGTGGTTTCCAACGGCAACTTGGCCAGCCCTTTTTATGTTCCACTTACATAAGTCTAGACATATTTGCCGCATAGTGCCATGGTTACATCTATCTGTCAGGGCAGCTAGAATTTCCATAGTTGGAACTACGTAGTTCCAAGTGTGAGACCTGCAACCCGGCAGCATGGACGCATGATATACTGTACATGTTGACGTGATAGAGAGAGAGAGAGAGGAAAAGCAGCTCATCAGGTCTTGGAGTAGAGGGCCAATTAAAGAGACAAACATTTTTTTTAAAGAATCTGAAAGAAGGGCTGTGATCGGCCATTTTTTTTGAAGTCCTACCTAAAACCTAACTTGACCAATCAGAGCCTGTTTTCCCTTAAAAACAGCTGTCAATCACTGCGGGTGGGTGGGAGGGTTGTGTTAGAACTTTGATTGTTATTCATTTATTAGTTTTAAATAAAAAGTCACCAACATGTTAAAGAAATGTAGTGTTTCACAAGAAAAGAAGAAACAAACATCCATTTTGCATTGCAGAAATGAGTTATTGACCTATTATTTTAGGTTGTAAATGATGAATGAATGAATTTGCATCAACATCAATCATTAATCAACAGACTTATCATTGTGCTTTAAATACTTTTGAAGATGAAAGTCTTTATCTCACTTTGTTATCAATTTTGAGATCACTTTTTTTAACTCACTACAATATTACTGATCTTAAAAAATAAAATAAAACAGATTTTACTCTAATCGCGGATGCTTTTTGAAAGTAATGTTGACAGTTACCTTGAATCGCTTTTGGAAAATTAGTTATTTAATTTTAGATTCATGCTCATTGTGCAGGAACTATATTTAACATGCATTGAAAATATACTTGTTTTGACTTCATTTATTGACGTCAATCTACCGTGTGACAGAATTTATTATTTGCATATTTAGTTAATGCTCTGCTGCATAAAAAGCGGAAAGAAGCAAACAATCTCCTGTAAAAAAAATGAAGTCACTGTGTCTGCAGCTCAAAACCGAAGGAAGGAGACTACACCCTCGGTTTACAGCTCACCTGTGTGCGCTAAAATAGCTTCCAGACTTAATAACGGTCGCAAATACTGACTTGAATAAATATAAATAGAAGGCAGATGGCTAACTAGCCACAGAACCAGTAGGCTGTTGTTGCCTGCTGCACGGACGGAGTCAGTATTTCGCTAAATCAACTCAGGAAGCACAAAAATCTGTGTGCGTTTTGGTCCAAGCAAAAAGAGAGGCCTGATGCACTCCTCACAGCACCAACGTCAAAAGAATGGACGGGTGAAATGGATTATTCGTGTCAGGACCACCGATCCCCCCAAGTTGGTTGATGAGAAGAATCGCAGCACGTTGATCAATTAAAGTCAAAAGTTAACATTTATTTAGAAGAGAAAAAGATTACATGAGCAATTCTCCGCAGATATCTGGCTCTAACTATTGCTTGCAAGCAGGAGGTCCAACACAGCAGCACGTATCTCAGAGCTCGGTGTAATGGCGTCTCCGAGCAGTGAAAACGCTGAGTTTTTATACACATGTGAAGGACATTCTCCGTGCCAGTTACGAGAAGCTACAAAGCAGGTTGAGATAAGAACCCAGGTGAAGTTGAGGGTAGCACACACACACACACAAGATCCTCCTAAGTGGCCGGTGCAAATCATTATTAATTGACATAAAGTAAAAACGTGGATCCGGAACGAAAGCTCAGAATAAGATATGAACCAAGGCCATGAACAGAAGAAGAGGGAGAATTGAGCTCTAGCTTGTCCTGCCAGGACTTTAAACCTGGGCTTGAATGGAGTCAGGGCCATCCGCATGCACATGTGGCGGTGCTCATTGGTGAGCCTCGAACAATATTTATTTTTGATGATATTCTTCGTGGAGGTGGAGGCAAACATGGTCAAGATGTATATGGCAACATTCCTCAGACCTGGAAAAGCTGTCTCAGGGACCGTTTGAAGCCAGAAAGTGGAAGGGTCAGTTCTTAGAAACTGCTCTCTCAGGGACACATCTGCTTGGAGATCAACCAGTTGCATCTGGAGAGGCCGAGGATTTACCCATTTAAAGTGCTGTGTGACTTCCTCTGAGAACCCCCTGACATCCGTGATGATAAATAGGTTCAGAATGAACATGGTGAGCTGCTGTCCAAAGCTGAAGCTGTCAAAATGGTTGCTGAAGTTTATGATCAGCTTATCAATGAAGTCAACAAAATAAGACACATCTCTCTGTCCCTGTACCTGTTCCCGCACTGCTGGGAAGTGTGCACAGTGTGCACAACAACTCAAGTTTCTTTTGAAAGGAGCGAACAGCGGTCATCAGTTCACAAATTGAATTGTTCTTGCCCCGTAGCCTCAAATTCAGTTCATTCAGATGTGCAGTGATATCAACCAAAAAGGCCACATTATATCTGTTTCTCATTTCCTAAAAAGAAAGAAAACTGCGTTGCCTTCTGATGTCTTAGCTCTGCCAAAAAAGATGCTACTTCCCTCCTGATGGACCAAAAGCGCGCTAAGACCTTCCCTTTGCTGAGCCATCTCACATTATTGTGCAGCAAAAGATCATCATCATTGGCATCAACTTCTCTGAGGAATTCCCTCAGCATGCGATGCTGGGTGGAAGAGGATGCCCTGAGAAAATTGATCATTTTCATCATTGTATTCATCACTTCTGCATGCTCATCTGACAGGGAGGCACAGAGGACAGATTGTTGAATGATGCAATGTAAGCTATGAGCTCTGTATTGTCCTCTTTCAGTCTTGCTACAGCTCTTTTCTCTCTCCCTATCATAGCAGGGGCTCCATCTGTGGCGATTGAAACCACTTGTGTTGGCTCTAATCTCCTTAATGGCCAGGTAGATATCTTGTCCTCTTGTACTGGTTTGAGGGGGAGTGACACCTAACAGGTCTTCACAGAATTCTTTCTGGTCTGTGTTGAAAAACCTGACATACACTAACAGCTGAGCATTGTCACAGATGTCAGTGGACTCATCCACAGCTAAGCCTACACACGGCGCCTTATGTATGGCTTCATTTAGCTGGGTTAGCACATCCTGAGTTAATATTTTACCTTTCTTTGTGGCAGATAATGCTGACATGGGTATTTGCTTTATCTTATCACAAAGCTCTTGTTTTGGTTTTCCGTCAAGTAATGTTTCAGCGACGACACTCATGCATTCTTTGACAAGCCCTCCATCAGTAAATGGCTTTTTGTGTTGCCCCAAAATCCAAGCAACTCTGAGGGAACACTCATGAGCACGTTGTTGGGCAGTGAACGTGTGGCTCAGGATCCTGGTTGACTCTTCATATTGGGCTGTGAGGCCACTTATTTTCTGTGATCTCACTTCGGATTTGAGTGGGTATGTTTGTTCAAAACCTTTATGTTTTGTCTCATAATGGCGTTTCACATTGCCACTTTTAATAAGTGCCACGGTTTCTGAACATATAAGACACACTGGTTTTGTGCTCCCTGTGGGAAGTATGAACAGAAATGAGTCTGTCCATTACGGATTAAATGCTCTATTTTGGCTGTCAACTTTTCTTTTTTTGGAGAGCGACATTTGTTCCTTATGTTTCTCTCCCTTTCTCTGTCTCACTCGCCTTTTCCTCAACTTTCTCCGGCACAGTCGTCCGTTTCTCTCCCTTTGTTTTCTAAATGTGTCGCTATCTTTCTTTTTCTTTCTCTAACTTTCTCGTCTCTCAGCGCGGGCGCAGCGCTGTCTTGAGACGTAATGTTTACCGCCAAGAATGCATAGATTTGATTGGCTGAGTGGTATCACGTGGGATGGCTTAACTCGCATGCAATTGGTCTGTGCGTTTCCTCATCCGCTAAACCACTACCGCAAATACTGCAAAAGCCGCGCCGCGCGCCGGGTAAAACAAAATAAAAACGCCGTTAGGTTTTAAATCACAACCTTCTGTTTTGGCTGGCGGTCCGGGTCCGGATGGGACGGCCTCTGGGTCCGGACCCGGACCGCGGTCCGCCAGTTAGTGGCCTATGTTACGAGATCGAGTTAACCGCTCTCCCTTCTCAGTGCGCAGCTGCAAAGCAACATTTTGTATCATGCAGCTCCTTGCACATCAGGGTCAAAAACAGGACACTTGAGACACAGCCTTAGCACAAAACATTGTTATAATATATTTTACCAGTACATGCATCTCACATTCGTCATGGGTATTTTTCTGACTCTCAGTCTGATAATTTACTGCCTGTGTGCAATTAAACCCACTATACACACACACACACACACACACACACACATGTAGCAGCACTAAAAAGAAAAGAAAAGTACATGCTACACGGTCTGTACATGCGTGCATGAGGTGTTTGTGCGTGTGTGTGGGTGTGTGCAGCAGCAGCAGCAGCAGCTATGTCAGCAGCGGTCCTGTAGGACCAGGTGAGATTTACGAGGTGTTAAAGAATGCTCGCCTCCAGCCCCGAGATGGGTGACTGATCCCCCCCCCCCCCTTCCCTCTGGCCTCTCTGGCTCCGACCAAACCAGCAGACACACAGCTGCCAAGTGCACACACGGGTGTGCGTGAGTGTGTGCGTGCGTGCTTGTACACCACCCTCCACCCCAGAACCCGAAAATGTGAGTGTAACGTCTGCACCGACCCCCGCTTCCTGCTTCGAGAAAAGCACTCTGTGTGGCTAAGCGCCACCTTCTAAAATATCCCACAGCAGTTTTTTTTGCAATGTTTTTTTTCCCCCTCAAAAATATTTGAATAGCAACGTATATAGCGATATTTCAGACACCGTGTTTGGACCCCGGCTCCCGAATGCAGCGATCTCGCTTCTTCTATTCAAAATCGATTCGAAATCGATTGCGCAGCATGCGCTTACACTAATCAACCTTTACCCCGGTTGAATCAGGTCACAAATCGTTCTGACTGTAAAGGGGTCAGAGGTCAACAGTGTGGCCGTGAAACATTTACAACGGCGTAAATAATTATAACAAAGGGACATATTTACACGATAGCAACAGTGACTCCTTCACTGCCGGCCGCCCCGCTGCGCCCAAGGGGTCACGAGCCAACTTGGCACACGTGTTGCATCGGTCACCACGGCAACGTACAAACAGTGTTTGTAACTGAAATGACATTTCCCCCAAATAATACCGATGTAGTAGTGCTGGAGGTCAAAATGTTATGCGGTTTGGTTTGGTCCACAGACTTTATATAACAAGTGGACTTAGTAGCCGAGATGTGGACTATATACTTGGAAATGAGCCTGAATGCACATGGACATGTTTCTATTCATTATGTTGACGGGGGCGGCGTGCAAGTGTCAAAGACAGACAACCTCCTCTTCCTCTGGACTTACTCCAACTATTTCTTCTGTTCCTCGGTTTTGTTCAAAATGTTTCCCGTAAAAAAAAGAAAAAAAAGAGGAACACTTGAGTATGCAAACTTACCACACGCACTTTCCCTAACAGCCCAGTGAGCGCTCAACTGCCGGCGCGACGTGCTCGTCTTATACACAACCGGCCCTTTGTTGTTGTGGTGGTGGTCTTTGCGTGTCAGACGCATGCAAGGAGGGGACGTCCCGCTCTACCCTCTCTTTTGTTCTGGGACTGGCTTACAATGAACAGCTTGTTCGGCGTAACCTCAGCATATGTTTCTAAACGGCTTTAAGTTTCCGGGAAAAACTTTGGTTCCTCATCCAGTGCGTCAATCCTCATCCAGTGCGTCAATCGACGTATTGTGTGTTCTTTGCAGCAAACCTTTGACCCCTCCCCCCCCACACCGTATCATGACAATTGGAAAAAAAATACCCGACCCGTAACATAACCCGTGACTGACACTGGTCCCTTTTGGCCCGATGTGATCTCCCATCATTAAGGCCTTCCTCGCCAAAACATCTGTCCAAGCTCTCCTGTCTGGTCGTGCTATGAAGGATCTGCTGCTCCCCTGATGCTGCAGGGACTTAGAGCGCGATCAGACCACAATTACGCTCGTCCCTGGTGGCTCCAGCTGTGCGGCGAGATGAGAGGAGAAGGCGCCATTCACAAAAGGTTGATTGCTGAAGACGCATTGTGCAACGGTAGGAAACGTGATTTACAGAAGAGTGTCATTCTTCCGGCCTGTGATGCCCCTGCATCTCAATTTCCTTCACTGACAGATCTCTTATGCCCAGGTTTGTCATTGATAGACATTAATTCCTTTCACACCTTTCACATGAAGGATTTATGTCCTCCACTCTAAGACATTTTTCAGGTAAATATTATTCACAATACATAATATATCAAGCTTAAAGATACAACACATTTTAAACAACTAAGGCGGAGGTTTCCAAGCTTTTGTTCCCACAAAAACAGCGGTTTGTGGTTGGGGTCACATTTCTGATCTTACGAGTTTCACAGAATGTTCAGTTTTACATCACATGATTATATTTAATACATTAAATTACTGTTAGTACCATTGTCTAATAGTAGTAATTCAAAGATTGGAGAAACTTCTGGTGTTGTAAATTAAACAATTAATGACACTCACACGCTGAACGCGCATTTTATCGTCAGTATTACTAATCCAGTGATGTAAATATAAATATAACAACATATTTATATCAGCCAGAGGGGGCAAACCTGTACATTCATCAATATGTATTTGTACTATATTTAAATCCGGACTTTTACTTGCATTCATAAGTTGCAGCGGTACTTTAGTCGTTTAACCTCAGCTAATCAAATCCCTGTGCACACTTCCGTAATCCGCAGACATCCACCCACCGCGTGTCCTACCAGTCATAGCGCACAACCTCCCCGGGCCTCCTGCGTCTGGTGGTCGCCTCCGCCCTGTGAGGAATAGACAGAGGATCGTTAGGGTGGGTGGGCAGCTTACACAAACAAACAGGGGCCTACAGTACAAAAGGGCAGCAAGGACACCTGCCCCCTTTCAGAGACGGAGACCGTCCTCACGCTTACTTCTTGTTCCGTTTCTGTCTGTTATTCCTCTCCCCCTAATTTCTCTGATTTTCTCCTGTCTGACGATCTTTGGTGGTTCCACTTCACTCCCCTGTTTTGCGATCTTCTATTCCTCTCCCTCTTCTGTCCATTCCCTCGCCTCTGTGAAAAACTCAGGAGCCTCGGGCCCGTTTACCTCGCAGTCAGAGACGAAAGCCAAACGTTTATCTGTGGGGCTGCGTCACGCTCACGCTAAGGGTGTGAAAACAACACGTGTGGTCTTAGGAAACCTTTTTCTTGACGGTTTATTGCCTCCACACAGCGGTAACTTCAATCCTTTCCCTGAAGCATCAACGGCAAGGTTGCCCTCTTGCCCACAGGATTTATACATAACTGCTGATTTTATCTGAGCTCAAACCAAAACGATAACCAACTGCTAATATGAAGAATGATAATGTTGTTCCAGCACAAAGTTATACACTTTTTTTGGCTCTCTATTGATGCACATTCGCTGCAACTCACAACACGTCTATTATCTGGTGAGCTCCTCATCATGAGGACGAAATATTCTGATCACATAACCGCGCTGCTATGCCAAGTGGGGGCGGGGGGAAGGAATTTGAGCTGATGTTGTGAAATCGGGACGTGCCTGTGCCGTGTTATTTAATAAAATAATGGAATATCACATTTTCATTTACGTATCCGCTCGGGTTGCGTCCTGGGAGACGACGTAAATGTGTCCCGTGGTGGTCGCGTACTCTTGGCGGCATGTGTGGGACATGTGACCGGCGTGTTTCACTGCACATTCCATGTGAGGGGAATTCCCCTTTGGCCTAAAGAGCATAAAGAATCTGTTTTTTTCCCTGAAGAACTGCTGCACAGAGGGAGGCGAGAGAGATGCTGATATTTGATATTGGACGGATACTTTGGGGCCGATCCGTAATCTACCCAGTGGCTGATAATAAAACATTTTATGAACGTTTATCTACGTATTTATGTGTTACACTTGGTCGGGAAAAATGATGAAACAAATGTTTAAGGCAGACCTGAGGCTCCCATAACACACAGACGAATGACCCTGATTGATGAAGATGATGAATGTCACACCAACACAGGCAGGCATGCAGGGCTAATTAAACGCCGGTATCGGCTGAGTCAGATGGGTGCGTCATATGGAGATGAATGGATAGTTTCATGGGTCGAAGACGTTGGTTATAGGCTATGCAGGAAAAAAATCGAATTAACATATTTTGTGATGAAAGGCCCGATATCAGTACTGCAGTACCTCTCCCCGCGATAGTTCGCCCTGTACCCTGATATTGATCTGATGTGGAGATGTTGCCCTCTGGTTTCACACAGATGCAGCCGGGCCGGGGGATTGAGAAATGGCGGACGTCTTTATGTAAAACAAACAGGGAATTGAATGAATATGTCACAGAGACGCCAGATCGAATCACTGTGAAGACAACAAAGTTAAGACGAAGGTCAAACCTTTGCTGACAGCCTGTGACAGGAGGGAGAAACTCAGATCCGACCTCGCACAATGAAGCACAGGACGACAAAAAAAAAAAAAACAGAAGCAACGCAGCGACGAAGGGACGGAGGGACGGAAGGATGCAGCAACGGAGGGACGGAGCGACAGAAGGACGCAGCGACGGAGGGACGGAAGGACGCAGCAATGGAGGGACGGAGGGACGGAGCGACAGAAGGACGCAGTGACGGAGGGGGCTGAAGGCTGAGCGCTTGGCTGTCTTTGGCAGCACAGGACCTTCAAGGTGAAGTGTCTTCCTTTCGATAACTCTTCTGAGCAAGGCTATCGCCCGCTGCCAGTGAGGCCTTCTCATCAGCCTGCCGACATGAATAGCTTCCTTTGTCGCAGTGAAATTCCACTGGCAAAGTCTCTAATTAGCAGGAGGGCCCTCCGACGCGGGCAGAAAAAAGAAAGAAGAAAAAAAGCAGCGAGGTGGCTCCCTGCGAGGGAGAACAGGGCCAACAAGAAAAAAGCCTGTTGACGGGCGGCCATGTGATGCCCTCCTGCCAGAGCTAATAATGTCATTTGGGTTCTCAAAAAACAGGTTTCACTGTCCCCATGCTGTTGTTTTGTTCAAAGCCAGGAATCTGGCAGGTATCAAGTTGTCAACGGCAATATGAATCTCCCAGGCGGTATTTCAATTTAATTGTCGGGGAGATAATGTAACAACTACCGAGAGTTTCATCCACCCTGTGAAGACTTTGTGTGACGTGCGTGAACGGACAAAACCTCAAGCTAGGGAAACGTGCTCTGTTGGACATTCACAACCTCATAGATGTACTATACTCAATTGCTAAAAAATTGTACAATTTGTGGCATTAATGCAACATATTTTCAACTATAAGCCAACCTTTGTGCTGCATGTTTAATCCATTAGCCTTGTGAGGAGAATGTGAGCGTGTTTTCTAAACAGTAAGAGCGAGGCTCCGATCGCCCTGTGAACATGCTGATGAGTCAACTTGGATTTCAGTAGCATTAGTCTGGCAGGGGATCACATGCCTGTGCTATATTTGCACCAACTGGATAGCTATCATATAGAGTGCATCCAAGCGCATCCTGGTGCGAAGTCGGTCACAACTATATTACACAGTACATGAGGCGTGTCTAACGCTCTGGGCATGTGCCATGAACCGCAGCACGGGTCATACGCACATAGTGGACACAGCTTCAAAGACGGATTAAGTAGAATTGACTGCTCTTTTCTCTAAACTGACCATGATTTTATGAGTTTGAAATCTACACACACACACACACACACACATGCACATGCACACCATTTAAAAAGGAGCGCTGCCCCAACATGACACCGTATTGACATCTGAGAACTGCAGATGCATCTTGAAGAAAGTCACGATATTTCCTGTTAAAAAAAAGCATTTTTTTTTTTCCTGTTTTCCAGCTTTTTTTTCCTGTTAAAAAAAGCTTTTTTTAACAGGAAATGTCGTGACTTTCTTCAAGATGCATCTGCAGTTCTCAGATGTCAATACGGTGTCATGTTGGGGCAGCGCTCCTTTTTAAATGGTGTGCATGTGCATGTGTGTGTGTGTGTGTGTGTGTAGATTTCAAACTCATAAAATCATGGTCAAGTAAACACCACAAGGTTGTGAGGTTGAACGGAAACTGGGTCATGATTAATATTGCATAGCAAGAGGAATTGCAAGCAAGATGAACCACAGCAAAAGACCACGAAGGTGCTTTTAGAACATAGAACGCTGGGGTTAGAAGTCAGAATGCATAACCAACAATGTACGACATCATCATGTTCAGCTAAGAGGTTGGTCAGGAGGTGTCAAAACGTCTCACGTCTCAATTTCAAGTAGTTTGAGCTAAATAGTAATATGTAACTAACTAACAGATCTACAAAGGTATGGAAAGAAATGAAATGACACGCTTTGTGATTGTATGCCTCAAGCCACCAGTCAAACAGTCTGTACAACATTGTGTGGAATGGTCACAATGAACGTGAGATGTTTCGGGGAGGTCACAGTGACCTTTTGACAGACCATTTCAAATCCTTCCATCGTCCGGTCCGGGTGGATGTTTGCGCCAAACCTGATCGAATTCCCCCGAGGCATTCTACAGATTTCGAGTTCACGAAAATTTTAAATCAGTTCCTCCTCAAATCTGAAAGATTGTTACATGGAGGCGTTCGTGGGTCGTGATGAGAGGCGGCCTGAACGCACAGTGTTGCGGGGCTATGGCTGTTGCCGCCGGTAACGCGTGAAAATGAAGAGGCTTTGATGTAATCCATCAAATACTGAGGCTCCTGCTCACTGCATCTAATTGAGTCATTCGGATCTGACCAAGCCTGCCCAACATCGGCGACACGTCCTAATATACATTTTAAGAGGGGCCGTAAAACCTCTCTCGTGAATACAGTTCATTAGGATTTAACAATCTGACTGCAAGCCCTCGTAGCAGCACGTTGTGAGATGGGGTTTTTTAAGTAGCTCAGAGGCTGTTATTTGCCCGTCCTTTATACACATCCAACCACGAAGACAATCATTAGTTGGTGCAAATTAAAAGGATTCATAGTTATAAGTCTTATGGCGAAAAGTTCTGCACTCCCAAAGCAGTGACTTTGATGAGAAGAGAGGCTGTTTACATGATGGTATAATTCGAATCGTTGCTTAGTCGGACTATGCTAACTTTCGGGGAAAATGCTATTATCCCAATATACATGGCTGTGAATAAATCGAATCATTGGCCGAAAGCACGTCATATCCGATAGGATACATTACATTACATTACATTACATGTCATTTAGCTGACGCTTTTATCCAAAGCGACGTACAATAAGTGCATTCAACCATAGGGTACAAATAGGTGATAGGGATAGGTGGCGCTGTTTTCATTACAACTAGTTGTGATACCGCCTACATACATTTCCGCTTGACCGCTTCACCACTACCAACAACAACCAACAACAACATCGGCATTACGAGAAAGATGGCGAACGGAGAGCAAGGTGAAGCTACATCCCTCTACTCTGTGTGCATGATGTTAATAGGAGTACCGCGAATGCGAATGGCGCTATTGGCTGATTTGATAACGGAGAGAAGAGGTTGTCGTCTCAAGCATGCGCAAAGACGCAAACTGCAGTTCCTCATCCGATTCCCCGTTACATGCCGCAATAGTCGAACTATCAACTGGATCGGATCGAGTTATCCAGGGGTGTTAGTCGGATCGTAGTCGGACCGCACATAGTCGGACAAAGGTGTTTACACAAAACGGATGATTCAATTTCAGTCCGACTAAGCCAGTTATTCGAATCCATGTAATCACGCTGAGTGTCTCAGAAAGCGTCATTGGTAGGATCTCACCAGTGGACTTGAGGAAGACTATAAGAAAAAGTCTCCCAACGTCAGAAGAACATTCAACTGAGAACATCTTGAGGGTGAAGTCTGTCAGTGGGCACAGGGTTCACCCGTACACCCCCGCTCTGCTGGCAAATGGGAGGCTTTGAACTCCAGGCCTTGTGTGGGGAACTTTGCTGGCCTGTCAGGACTATGAGTGATGGTGTATGGAAAAGATCAGTTCCTGCCTCGCTCTTCCGCCCTCAGGGGAAAAGATCTTGTAACGATCCAGACCAAGGCACGCGGGGAAAAACCTGGCAAGTGAAAGCGCTCTAGGCACAATGCATCATCTGCACAACTCCGACTTCAGCAGAGGACATCATCATCATCATCAACAACCACGATTGTGACATCGGCGGCAGATTTTTTTTACACATTGGTTGCCTTCAGAAATACATTGAGGCGCTCCCTTAACAACGCAATGTTTCAAAGTGAGGAGGGGAACTTGTGGAATTTGTGACATTGTGTAAAATGTCATGCCAGATGGACTCCGCACACTGCATCATGGGTATTATTGTGGCCTGCCCGTGAGGAAGGGCGCAGAACCCATCCGTAGTGGCCGGGCACGGAGCATCGGCTTTGCAGAGTTCACATGACAACACGCGCCACTGCAGCAGCAATAAATCTCCCAGATCCTCCTCATCGCCGCCGCCTTCACGCCATCTCCCCCCTTCCATTACACTTAACCTTGGCCAGGCTCACTAAATCAGCATAAGTAGTAAATTAGATCAAACATCCCGTGGCCCTTTTGAACTCCTTTGAAAGGGGCGGGAGGAGGGGCCGGGATGCCGACATTCTCACTAGAAACCACAGCAAAAGAGAACATAGCATGTTGGGTATCGGTGGCAGTAAACCGCCTCAAGGAGAGAGTTACGCAATCTGTGTACTCAGACCACGCACCGTGAATTAAAAAGTTCACCAACAATTGCACACACTCACACACACACACACACACACACACACACAAACTACATTAAATGTCCTTCGGGCCATCTGTGTGTCAATCTATTCAGCCAGGGGAAAAGAGGTGGGGCGGGGGGTGTGAAGGGGCTGACAGCATGGTCACTCCAAGGGCGCTGGTTTCATCCCCCGGTGGGAGGTGGAGGCGGCCATAAAGATGCGCAGCACTCAGGAGGAGGATGAGCAGCCGAGAGAGATCAGGAGGAGCAGTAAGGAGAGCGATGACAAAGACAGAAAGATCTCGGGACGGAGTACGAGAGACACAAGGACTCGTTGATGAGCGGCCTCACAGCTGGATGGTTGGAGGGGGGCCGAGGGGGGGGGGCATGGCGGACGGGGAGAAGACAATGCAACAGGGCTTGTCAAGAGGAGAATTTATTGCGGGTCAAGCTGCAAATTGCTTTGCATTTGTGGAGAGAGGAGACGAGTCAATTTGTCTCACATTTACGATTTCTCCAAATAACAGGAATGGAACCACATTTCCCTTTATTTTCTAGGCCCCCGATGCCTTGTTAGATTAAAAGTAGCTTGTCATGTTAACAATATTCTCATTCGAGTCACATGAAAAAGCACTTTTAATTACCGAGATAGAGACTCACAATTCTTGTTTATTCCACGTACAAATGTGTGAGACATCAGCTGACCCCAGACCAACTTTGACTGAACTGAACCAAGTCACAGAAAGTGATGGATTTCTGTCATCACATTAAAAGAACCAAAGGTGACATCATGGTTGTTGGTATTGGTTATTTTGTTCTATATTTAGCAGGTATCTCAGCTACACAGGTCGATTCCATCCTTTCTAAAATGAACTTGACTCCTTCCTTTGCCAATCATGAATATGTTCAACAGCTTCCCTCCTCCGTAGAAAGGAAGGAAGGTCAACAGGTGCGTGACGACAGTTTAAATCAGCCGGCCTCGGACCGGGCAACCGGCCCACAACAAAAGCCGTCATCGCGGGGCCTCGATGCGATTAGTGTCCAGTGGTAATCTAGACCCTATTCATTCCTGCTAAGAGTAGGTGACACATTTGATTCGGTGGATTAGTCGCGGTGTGCGGGGGAGGGGGAAATCAAAAGGGCCCACGTTGGCGGGAGAAGATGGAAGGAACTGTGCGGAAGAGGAGAAAGGCATATCAAAGGAAGCAGAAACGGGAGCAGCAGCCATGAGCCCAACCATCCTCCATGATTAAAGCAGATGGCTCCTTGTCGCTAACATAACCCAGCGCACCGCAGGGAGTCCCTTAGTTGTTGCCGTTATAACATACGTGATGAGGCCCGAGCAGCCTGATGATGCTTGGGCCTCTTTTTAACCTTTTAATGTTTAACCTTTAATTTAGGTACATGCATCATCATAGCAATCACGTGCATGTCCTTACACAAGGAAGTTAAATATAGGATGCCATCTGGCACACGTAAGCACATAACATGCACGCCTATTGCAGAACTATTGATCAACCCGCCATTAAAATAACAGTTCCGCAAGCCAGTACTATAAGCCCATGTGACTCACCACATGATGTTACATGTAGGCCTCCTAGCTATGACTTTTTATTAGGCGGTAAACGACCAGTTCTGATGAGGCAAACCAGAGCGAAAGATGCTTAAAGCTGCGTTCTGTTTGACGATCCCCAGGGAGCGACTCCTCTGGTTGTGGAGAAGTCCATGAGAAAGTCTCTCTACTTCTCGCTCATCAGTCCTTCAGCAGACAAAAAAGTTTAAAAGTCTTCTTCAATACAAATTACGCTCTATTTAGAGTCAAACAGACCATTAAACAGGATGTGCTGTAGGGCGGGGCTACTTTGATGGTTTGTTCTTTCGAAAGCTTGTGATCATGTAGTAATTTCACGTAGTTGTTCAAATTTGGGTAATTATAACAATAAAACCATACAAATCCTCAATTCAGAATATGAATGGCGTCTTCGCTTCCAGAGACTCTATTGTGGTATCCATAGAGAGAGTTATCTGTGATGCATCCCTCTATGGGAGCAGTTGGAGGTAAATATATGTTAACATGGAAAAATAATCACAAAAGAAAGAATTGCACTAATTTAATTTACCGCACAATAAAGCCTTGTTGATTCTTGGATTAGGTTAAGATGAAAACACACGCACACACAGACACACACCGGTATCTGCTCCTTCATTTAAACACAGGAGAGTTGCCGCTGGCATGTGGCGTGCAACTCCAAACCTCCCACGGGTAGAGATTGGACTGACCTCACAATGCAACTGAATACCACTTCATCAACACAAACTTGTTAAGACAAATCAGTCGTCTTTTATCAGACAAAAGCTATTATCTCGTCGGTCCATCAGGATACAGATGTAGAGATATTTTAGCCCAGAACATTAATATTCCACAAAAGTTAAATCTACTGACATTTCACAGAAGGTAGAGAGTAGCAGGTTGTCATCGAATGAGATCTTGCTGGCGAAAATTATCTCAACTCGTTCAGAATAAGTAGACCAAAAAAGCCCAAGAGTATCTAATTGATACGAATTCATTAGCAGGTTATTATTATTCCATCAATTGAAGCAGTAAAAATAAATTGTGTTAATCATTTTCTACTAATGACATGCTACGGTGGACTAATGTGGCGTTCTCCACATCGCCGACACTGTACAAAAATGTTCTACTCAGGAAGAAATGTGAGGCTTTGCATTCAGTCTAAGGGACAGTCTATGATACAGTCTGAGGGACAGTTTGAGGGACAGTCTATGATACAGTCTGAGGGACAGTTTGAGGGACAGTCTATGATACAGTCTGAGGGACAGTTTGAGCGACAGTCTATGATACAGTCTGAGGGACAGTTTGAGCGACAGTCTATGATACAGTCTGAGGGACAGTTTGAGGGACAGTCTGTGGGACAGTCTATGATACTGTCTGAGGGACAGTTTGAGGGACAGTCTATGATACAGTCTGAGGGACAGTTTGAGGGACAGTCTATGATACAGTCTGAGGGACAGTTTGAGCGACAGTCTATGATACAGTCTGAGGGACAGTTTGAGGGACAGTCTGTGGGACAGTCTATGATACAGTCTGAGGGACAGTTTGAGCGACAGTCTATAATACAGTCTGAGGGACAGTTTGAGCGACAGTCTATGATACAGTCTGAGGGACAGTTTGAGGGACAGTCTATGATACAGTCTGAGGGACAGTTTGAGCGACAGTCTATGATACAGTCTGAGGGACAGTTTGAGGGACAGTCTGTGGGACAGTCTATGATACAGTCTGAGGGACAGTTTGAGCGACAGTCTATAATACAGTCTGAGGGACAGTTTGAGCGACAGTCTATGATACAGTCTGAGGGACAGTTTGAGGGACAGTCTGTGGGACAGTCTATGATACAGTCTGAGGGACAGTTTGAGCGACAGTTTATGATACAGTCTGAGGGACAGTTTCAGCGACAGTCTATGATACAGTCTGTGGGACAGTTTGAGGGACAGTCGATGATTCAGTCTGTGATACGGTCTGTGGAACTTCTGTGATACAGTATGTGGGACAGTATGTGGGACAGTCTTCTTGTAAATAAATGATGCCTTGTGGGCGGAATTGATGGCGCTCGTAGATAAAGTCGTGGTCATGTGATGGGTCGTCGTGCCGCAGAGGTAGAGAGGGTGTGCTGGGAACTGCAAGGTTGGTGGTTCGAGTACAGGCTGCTCCATGTCCTATGTTGAAGTGTCCTTGAGCAAGACACCTAACTGCTCCCCGGGCAAAAATGTAAAAAGCCATGGGTTAAAAATGTAAGTCTCTTTGGATAAAAGCGTCAGCTAAATGACCTGTAATAATGACGGATCTTGGCGCCCTCGAAGAAGTCTCTTCTTATGAAACGCAAATCTATTATCGCTCATCATGGGATCTCTGAGGAAGACGCTGCTTTTTCCACAGGGGAGTCGCAAGTTCATCCAGCTAACTTAAGTTAGCCTGCGTTGAAGTAGGTGGAAGTTTATGGACTTGTTGTTCAGTCGAACCGAGAGGCCATATTTATATAATCTTATCCTAAATATTATGCGTTTACCTCCAACGCAAAACGCTCTCTGCATCTTCAACTACCGCCTCCGATCTGACTGCCGGCCGCGCGGCGCTTTCAGTTGTCTCGGCCACAATAGTGTCACGGATTAACATGTTAATACATACATACAGTCATACATACATACACACAGTATATATGACATGCGGCTGATAGAAAAAGGGAAATTAGTCTGGAGCACAGCGCTGGATTTGCATGTAACATCATCAAAACCAACAGGTGACGTTTGCAGCCCATCAACTACACATTAATTCCACATCCGGAGCGGCTGTCCAGGATTCCCCATTAGTACATCGGCGAACTGCTCCCCCCGGCTTCATCGCCTCAAGTCTCACTGCAGGGAGACACAGATCACTTTGAAGTGTACAGGAGTGATGCCTGAGGCCGGTGTATACTGTTAATATATTACTATGTAGGCTCAGTCGAGCCTTAAATTTGATGCATTTGGACTTGAGTCCTTTTGATGAAATATCACAAGACGCTTCAACGCTTGGGGGAGGAGTGGGTTCTGATAGAAGCGATCGTACCACATGCTAATTACACACATGTAAATAAACTGGAATCAAAACGAATGACAGCGTACATAATTGATGGCTCAGTGTGCGACTTGTTCGTTGTGCAACTTGCTCGTTCTGGACGAGGATGTCTCGTGCGGAGCGACACTGTAACAGGCTTTTCTTCCCTTTTGTGCTCAGAGAACTGGAGACGTGACAACTATGACGTGTGCGAGATAAAGAGGAGGAAGAGGAGGAAGACTCGTGTGACGGCAGACCGAAGTGTTCAGTCATAAATATGTCATGTATACTCACTTGGGAATATGAAATAAATATACTGTGGGGAGCTTCAAAGAAAAACGTCAGGCTAGGTTGCGTCTTTCACAGGAGTAGAAATGTTAAAATACAACCCGTTATTCATCCTGGAGAACTTTCTGTGGTAATTGGCATGAATAAATTACATATAAGGGCGCAGAAGAGCTTAAAGAATGGCCGCTGCTGCATGCATGGGCATAGAGAGACAGAATACCTCCGCCGGGGCCTCCAAAGGCCTTTACGTTGCCTTTTAATGATCTGAGCCGCCAGTTTCTTTTTGTTCCAATTGAATTGAAATCAATAGACAGTAGGAATGAGTATCCACACTTGTTGCTTCTTTTTGAATAATCTTATAAGAAGGGGCCATTAATTAAGGAAATAATAATCCACATTGTTAATAATAGTCTTTCCTGAGTTTTCAAGTCTTTTAGATACATTTGCCACTAAACATTAATCTAATTTGATTTATTAGAAGAGTCTAACCCGCTGCTCCTCTAACGGCAGAAAATGGAGGATTGATGTCCTGCTTGTTGGCTCCATGTCGTGATAAACTGCTTCACTTCTGACGATTTGAGGCCTGAAAGGCCGATCAAACAGGAGAAGTACTACTGCCGTAACGACTGGTGGTGGTGGGGGGGGGCTCTGATGGATGGATTATGGCAGCTTTACCAGTTGAGAACCAAAACAACAAAACGACGCACTTTCTTTTCAATCCCACTCGGCGTAAACACGTTTGATGCCTTCGAGAAAAAGGATGAGTTAATGCACAGCCATTAAAAGCCAGGACCCTCCCCTCCCCCAATTGAAAATATGATCATCATAAGCCCTGCGCTCCTCTTTCTTGGACTTCGTTCTGGCAGCCCGGAGGATTGATTCCGATTGTTATCACTTGAATGCCGCCGGGGACAGATGAGACCGTGCGATAAGTGCACAGAGAAAACCACAGCGTGGCGATAAGGGATGTGGAAGTGAGAGACGACACATCTGAACCAGACCAATAAGACAACCTGACTTTTTTTATGAGATGAAACAAAGTCTTTGGTTAACGTCATTTTAACATTTTGTAAAATAGGTCAGGTAATTCCCTCTGGTGAATGCAGAGGCTTTTACGCGTCTCAAAGTGAAGACGACAATTCGGGCTGGAGGACAAACGACATCTGGAGAATAAATTCTCTCTCCTGGAGTCTAACGGAGAAGAAACGCAGAGAACATGGAGGTAAAGTCACAGCTCCGCCGGCCCAGGCTGCTTCCCCAACGGTCTACGAACTGAGCATATCAAAAGCTCTGCCGGGGAGAACTGTGAGCGTTTCTATGACTTCACATAAATAGTGAAGCAGAGACCTCACAACGCGAGCTCACTGGAAGATGCTTTTGTGACGTCTGGCTTCCCACTTCCTCAGGGATTATTACGCAGCTACGCTGATCTCTAAGTGGTGACAGAAGTAGAGATTTAAACGGGGGCGGGGGGATTGTCAGTGGCCCAATTGTCAGCCGCCTCTACAATCACACGCACCCCAGGGTCAACATGTGGGGTGACAGATGCAGGCAGAAGGGCCCCAACGGTGCTGCAGTTAATTTAGGATTGTTGAACGTGAGCCAAAATTCCTGAAGGAACACAGAGTGTGTGTGTGTGTGTGTGTGTGTGTGTGTGTGTGTGTGTGTGTGTGTGTGTGTGTGTGTGTGTGTGTGTGGGAGGGAAGGGAAGGGGCGCACAGCCATGAAAAAATTGAATGCGGTGGATGTGAATTGTGTGTGTGTGTGCGTAGAGACGCTGGTGTTGCTAAGGCAGAACAGGATTCTGGTAATGGTGGTGGGGTGAGGGGGGGTATTCCAAACGTTGGGGGTGCAGTGTGTGCGGGGAGGCGAGGATGCACGTGTGACTCCTGAAGGGAGTCCTGGGAGGAGAGCCAACCACGTCCCGCCAATAGATAGAAACGAGGGGAGGAGGGCAGGCCGGGGGTTCAAGGTCGAGCGCGAGGACAAAGCGCGCATAGAAAAGACGGGGAAAACAAGGTCGTAAAAAGACGGCTCTACTGCAGCACTTACCCAGAAGCCGCATTCTGGGCACTTCACCGGTGGTGTACACTGACACGTGCACTTTAACGAGCACTCCGAGCCGGTGTATTTAATGTACGCTGGATGTGATGTATTTGTCGCGTTGCTTCTGTATTGTGTTGTGATTATGTGTCTTTTTCGAAAGCGTATAGAAGACAAATGCCTCAGCCACCGAGGCTGACCTTAAAGTGAATTACGGGCATCCAGTGCTGCACCCTAATGCAGCTGATAAGGCCTTCACACTATCTACTAGCCATTCACACCGGTAGCGATGTGCCAAACATTTTTCTCAATAAAATGTCTGAGTCAAATCTGCCTCTCTGCCTTGAGAGCTTCTCAATGGACAGTTCCACAGCGTATACATCTGGGGCTTTTATTGTGAAAGGTCAAAAGGGAAGGAATGGATAATAAGCACCGGAGGTATTAAGAGACACAATAATAATAATAATAACAACAGGACAGAGGCTGCTGGTCGCTTCTCCCATCTGTGCTTGCAGTTCCACCTTCATCTGAGGCTGAGCAAACCCCGCTCCCCGCCTCCACCCATCATACACCGTCAAAACCGCTCATTTGAGTCAGACGCTTTTGATTTCTCTCTCGCGCCGTCGCCAGTAAAAAGACATATCACCGTGCGGCTTCCACTAGACTTTTAGCAGCTATAATGAGGCCACATTACATACAGTCAGAAGTTTTAAAAGCACTGACTGTAAACCTTTAATGACATCCAAGGTTGTTTTCTTTAAGGATGCCGTGACTTGACTCGGCTTCTACAAGCCTGCTGCCAGAAACCACAAGCGTTAAAAATCACCAGGGGAGGAATGAGTTTTAGCTCAGCCTGGACCTGTTACAGTGATCCCGTTGCCGCCCCCCCCCCCCCCCCCCCTCCCTCCCGCAGAGTGTTCAAACAGGAACCGGCTCAGTGAGTTCGTTTCACACTGAGCCCTCCTTTCTATTTTCTTCTTCTTTATCAGCAGCTTCTATTTATAGCACCTTCGCCGCTGCAGCAGCTTACAGTATAGTATGTTCCATAAAACACAGGCCTCTCCTCGCCGCACCCCCCCGGACAAGCCTCTGCAAGCGCCTCCCGCTGCTGCATGCATGTGCACAGAGAGACAAGCACAACCACACACACACACACACACACACACACACACACACACACACACACACACACACGGTTGGTTTTAATTACTGTAACCTAATACTTTAACTTTGCCTCAGCTGTTTAGTTGCATGAACATAAGTTATCAGTTTGTGACGCCTAAAAGTACAAAGGCGTCATTTTGTTTGGCAATTGGATTAAAATAAACTGCTACAATTGACGCTCACAAAGGGGATTATCAGCTCATTTCCAGGAAAATAACAATTGCACACCCTTTTGTCCAAAGCAGCGACCTTTTTCTGCCTCAAGAGACGGATCCGGGCTTCGAACCGGCGCTGAGCGCTTTGGACGTTGGATGGATATGAGCTCGGGTGGAGGTGGATCGATGGATCGATCAACGGCTGAGTCAAGCTGAGTCTGCATGTTCTATGCGTTCTTTCGACACTGTTAGAGCACGTTTCAATTCAAATGGATCTAAATGGAATGAGCAACATTAAAAAATGCTAAATAACATAAATATATAATAACATAAAAGGGGAATTTCAGTCATTTTCCAACGGCGGGGAGCAACCGGTTGCTACGGGAGCATTTTAGTTGATTTAAGCTGCAATGGAGGCTTTAATAAGGGTCAATTCTAGAATAGCGTCACTTCAATCGGAACTGGAGCGTTTTCCCTTTGTAGAAAAAACAACACTGGACGTTTTCACTCTGTTCCTTTCAGAGAGTTGGATTGGCAGACGGTTCATCCAATTACCTGCCTTAGCGCGTTAGCCCCTCAAACACGGGATCAATTGGAGAATAGATTACGAGTGGAGGAAAGTGTGTCAAACCGCGCTTGCACTAACTTCAGCTGAAGTAACTTTGACAGACTTAGGTAACACACACACACAAATTGCTTTGCCAAAAGGCACACAGGCAATTTAGTAATAGAGAGACAACGCCTCAGCTGGCAGTGAGGTGCAAGATCAAACGACAACAACCAAAAGAAAAGAACATCAAGGCACAAATGCCAGCGAGGAAAAGCAGCCGCAATCATTAAAAAGGAGAGAACAGAGCCGAGTGAGACGCCTCCCGCCATTCGGGACCAATATGCGCGGCGATGTGAGTCATCGCTCAGATATTATTCATCACACAGGCAGTCAACCATCACCCTCCCCTAAAAAAGAAAGGTGAGCATATGATCTTAATCACAGGAAGAAAAAACGTCCCCGCGTGGCGAGTTGCAACCTTAAATAATCATGACTTTTAATGAGAAGCTGCAGAAAAATAATAGCTGATCTGGAATGCGTTCAAATACAGTACATACGGTCGATGCACCCCCCCCCCCTGTACCAAACAGCTGGAATACATTGAACATGCCCCCTCCTGTCTACATACGTTAAAAAAGCCGGAGGAGAGAGGCCGCGCCCCCCCTCCACATGAACTCAAACCAGACGGCACTAAAGTGTCCACGTGGGGAGGCGCGGGGCCCACGCTCCTGATCCCAGCGGGGCGCTCTGCAAACTCTCGCTTTGGCCTTTGTTTTTTTTCTAATTGTCGTCTTCCAAAAGTCCACTTTGTTTGTGTGGCAGAGAGGGAGTAGGAGGGCTGGAATATTTGTGGCCCCGACAACAAAAGGAGCTGGAATGCTCTTCTCAAAATGGGTTTATGCGGCCCACCGGTCTCCTGGTGCTTCTGGCCTCGCTTCTTCCTACAGCCTTTTTTCTCAAACGTCTCCAGTGTCTTTTTTTCTATTTCTGGGCCGTCGAGGAAACAGCTCCTGATTATGGAAATGCTCAGTGGGTCCAGAGCTTTTGCGACCGCTCACAAAGAGCAACCTTATTCCTCTGGATCTGAGATGGACCCCTGGCCCCTCCCACAGACACGCTCATATATGCCCGCTGTGGACCAACGTGAGCCAGCATGTCCACCAAAATACACCACTCCCCCCCCCAAAGATATACCGTTACTGAACAGCGCATCTTATCCGTTCCTGAATGAACTGGAAGAGCAGCAGCCGCCTGTGTGCGCCTTCCATGGAACCTTCATCTGTAACCCCAGAGGGCCGAGGCCCTGATGCCGGTGAGTACTATGCAGGAGCTGGTGCTCCATCACTCCCTGCTGCACCTGTCCTGCTTCTCCTCTGACACTACCTTGGGAAAAGATGGAGCGTCGGGGAGGAAATGAGGGGCCGATCCCCCTACGAGACGTAAACACAGCAGCAGCTAGGAGAAACGTACACAGGGCGGCTCGACGCTCCGCAGAGGCCGACACCAGCCGACTGTGACCGGATGAATGCCCTTAAAGAGGGGGGGGGGGGGTTCAATGCACAAACCCAAATTGTGTTTTAGTATTGGTGATTCTTCTGCGTCCGCGGCCGAATGTTTAATGATCCAGAGTGGTTTGATTGAAGGCTCTCGCCCACTTTACTGCCTCAGTGAGCGGTGATCACGACTCAAACGTCCTCACCGGGACCTTCGGTTAAAGCTACGACGCGTGACGGCGCCTCCGGGAAGACAGCGGCGGTTCCCTTCGGCCTTGATTGGGGCGCTTTGTTCTCATCGCTTCTTTTTATTTTGACTAGTCGTGCATTTCGTGAGCCAGTTTATCGTTAATCGGCGATTGACGGGCCGACGGTGGGCCGACCGACTCCACGGTTTAGTCTAGCGAACTCCCACTAAAGAGCTACTAAAACTGGAAACATTACAGCTGCACCTTATTTCTTTTAATGACCACTGGAAACATCTTTAGACTTCACATCCAAGTGTCCAAAACTTGTATCTACTACAATGTAATAAACAGTAGAAAGGCCTTCTGAAAATATGTCCTATTTGCAAAATAGTTGTTGATCATTTTCACATCCATCTCAAAAGTTCTGATATATTTTTGAGAATAATTCCGGTCGGCTTGCGTCCTCCCGGCAGCTCTCCTTTATCTTGTAACTACTTATACCCGCTGTTAGAAATATGAACATTACACAATCGGCCTTTGACCTCAGAAACACGCAACCGCAAACTAGAGGTTCGGAGCACGGCAGCAGGGATGTAGCCCCTTACGCTAAAGAGCGGGTTTAACACCTCTGTGATTCACTTTCACTTTCGATTACGATCCCACGGTGGAGCCTTGGTGTAAACACTCTGCTATCTGTTTCCGCCGTCACGTTGCAGAAGACTGCAATCGATCCGCAAGTCTGAACTCAATGTGAGACGAATGGTTCAGAAGAAGAACGTCAGCTCTGTGGAGGAGAAATTGTACCCTGAACTGCGGCACATTTCAAAACAATGTCGTGCTTTGAACATGACTTGGAGATGATTTTTTAAACGGTTTGTTTTTGACGGTCAAAGACATTGATGTTTTTTGCGGTTTTTAAAAATATCTATATTTTTTTATCGCAGGCAAAAACAGCTTAACAAAAACAGCCGTACGCTTCCCAATCAGAAAAAGCGCTCAACTTAATAACGTTACTTTCACTTTTGCACTCAATCAGCACTCAGATCCTATTAAAAACAGGATCTTCAAATTGAGCGGATGCGAGAGACGTGCCGCCGTTACCTGGAAACAACTATCCTCTCCTCTCATCTCTCAAACATCTCTCGTCTCTCACTCAGACGAAACGCACACATTATCTTCAGAGGGTGGAAAAGAAAATCCCGCTTCCTCTCAGTGAATGAGAGAGCTGTCCACAAAACCGCAAGGGGTTGATAATACACCACCCTCCCCCTCGCTGCAGCGCTGACTGACACACTTCTGCACCTTGTTTATGCGGCACGGCGACTAAAAAGCGGGGCAACAGGAAAGTCCCCCGCTCGGCACGAGCCCACCGGACAAGGTACAGCAAATGGAGCGCCGAGGAAGCCGCAGACGACCGACAACTCGGTATTTGCAGTCATCAGTTTCCGCCGTTCCCCGAAATGTCACTCAGAGGCATGCTGGGTAATTGTCTTTCTGAATGAAACCGTGGAGTACCAGAAGAAAAAATTCTGACTAGACGCCCACGGACAGCAGGGCTGCTTATTAAGTTTGTTCATTGATTACAGAGAAAGAAACGCTTATTCGAAAGGGAAGCTGCGTTACCACGGCGACATCCGTCATTTTAAATGTCACCGCGTCTCTCCTCTGGTCGGCATTAACGCTCGTCAAGACTCCTGGTGGTCGGGGGAGTCGAATTCATGTGCACTTAGACGGTGTGTGAGTTTTCGTTTGTCCGCGTGCATGTGGATGTCTGCACATATTTGTCTGTTAGGTTGTGTGTGTGCGTGTGTGCATGTTTGTGTTTGTCAATGTGTGCACCGGTCTGTGTGAGCGCGTGGGCTCCATCCGTTTGGAGGAATGGAGCGTCACCACGTACAGATTATTATCAGATAGCTGCTGCTGATGCCGAGCAGTCAAAGTCGTTTGCGCACGTTTTCCACACTCAAGCTTCAAGTAAATCTGCCAATGAAATTGGATAAAAAAAACGCAAGTGTTCTTTGTCTCCCACAGACCGACGTTCTGCCGCGATGACGAGCGACCCTGGTGCGTCTGGAGGGGGTCGAGCTGTCGGGGTGTTGACGCTGCTCGGATGCGTGGGACATAACGGGTTCTGATATCTAAACCTGTGGCAACGAGACGCTCCGTCCCAGCGAGAGTGAAGAGAGAGCCAAATCCTGCAGGTAGCCACAGAGGGCCACTGATGCCAAGTCAAGGATGACGTGGGAGGAGTCTCAGGAGTTCAACAGAAAGAAAAAAAAAATTGATTTTCATGTGACCAGTTTAAAGGGCTTAGTGGTCTAATCCTTTAGGCAAATGGAGCGTCTCAAGTCTCAACTCAAGGCTCAGGCCGGCTGGAGGAATCAACAGGCGTTTATAGTGATATGAATCCCGCTGGCTGCCTGGTATCTGCTCAGGAATGCATCGGCAGGGGAGAGCGCTCTGCTCCTCCCGGTTTTTGGGTATGACTCATCTTTTTTGGCAACTTTTCAGCCTCCACGCGGCACACCCCGTGTTTTCCTTAGAAGACAGGCTCCGAGTGACATTAAGCAGACGGCTTTCATTAGCGCTTGTATTCACACTCATAGTGTCATCAGACGGAGCAGACAGGAACAGGACTTTGCAGCCCCATCCGGAGCGAACGGTGCGGTTCAGAGGTGAGAGACGCACTGGGGAATGTGTGAACCATCGTAGCCGTGGCGACCTCGGACTGGATGACCGCTGAGATCACAGCCTGATACACCAGTGCAGAAAGCTTAACTCAACTTAAGTAAATAACATAACAGGGTGTTTGAGTATTGAACTGAACTGCATTACACTGGGCGTCACATTCAATAACCTCAAAACAGAACGGGAGGAGAAATGCAGCCTCTTCGCATCGGACCTCACAAAGTGACATCAAAGTCACATTGATTATCGCTGCACGTCGGTTTTCACACCCATTTGCACACAGCTGGATGAACACGCCGTCGCTAACAGAAACATGGGTTAAAAAAAAGGCAGAAAAGCACTGAGATTGGCGCTGCAATGAAGACGTCTTTCAGACCCATTTTGGGGTATTTGTAAGCGGCGTGAAGATCAACCGATACAAAAGTGATGCATTACAGAGAAACATGCATTCACAGATGCAGCAGAAAACATTTCAGTCAGATTAATCATATAAACGTCAATTGGCCCTGCATGTAGTTAGGTGGTTATGTACTACTAACAAAATCACAGGGAGTTGAGAATGGAAACAGAATGCTGTTAGTTTGAAACAGCTCTGATTGACACATACGCACTGACTATATAATTCGATAATGACGGTATGCGTCTGTGGGTCACTGGATTGATTTTACCCCGTTGAATCTTTATCTGGTGACATTCAGCCAAGTAGCACCACACCACTCTCACCTTTCCACCTGACTTGGCGTGCGGCGTGTATTGGGCCACGCCCCTCCTGCACTCAGAAGATAATGAGATCATTCTTCTTCTTGAATGAGCTCAGGCACTCGTTGGCAGCGTTATCGAGAGAAACAGGAACAGAGCTTCTAACCGTTCTGACCTACAACTTCTGCTGCTTCACTGAACGTCGGCAGATAAAACCTGCAGCTGTTACTACTTATTGTAGCCTCTTCTGTAACTCAGATCTATAAGGACGTCCTTATTTCTCTTGGAGCAACACCGCTAGTTCGTTATCAGCACCAACCTTGAGACTCGTCATCCTCTTCACTCTTCAGATCAGATTCAGACGGAGTTCAGAAAGTGTTTGAAGACTATTCGATTCAGGGCAAGTTTGGTTCCATTTTCTTGTATTTGGACGACAATTAAGATAAGATAAGGAAACAGCCTCAATGAAAAGGTGTAAAAATCATTTTATAAATGTATCATAACTCTGAGGCTGTCTCACCCTCACGTTTAATAGTGGCTTGGCACAGATGTTGCCCCATCTGTGCGACACTGCCGGCGACACCGACAGGGGTTCAATATAATAACATATGTAAACACCATTATGTCAGTAATTAGTTGAGAAAATACAAGATGAGCTGGGATGAGATGGACCGCTGAGAGTCAGAGACAAGGACGTCCGCGCAATAAAAGGAGGACGGATGGATACGCAAGATATGGCGGTAAAGAGAACAGACGTAACATGTCTGCACATTAGCTCGCGTCCGGTTCGTTGAAGTCTGTTGGCTTCTTTGAACCTGACCACAACGTTTCTAAGGTGTAGAACGTACGACATGTAACGGACCAATCGCCATGACAGTGGTGGGGACACAGCTCGAGTTAGGACGCCTTTAGCCTAGCGTAGCACGTGGACGGGAGGCGGGCAGAGGAGGCCAGTCTGGCTCCGTCCCAAATGATGCTCACCAATTCATGTACAAAGAAAAACAATCCCAAAACAACACAGAAATTAAAAGTATCAAAACAAATGAGCTGCATTGTCTTAATGATTCATCCCTGGAGGTATTGGTATGCGGATTTCGCTCGGTCAGCGCCGTGCTGACTCTGTTCCCTACTGTTATTGTCTATGCTGAGGTTGCAAGTTTGTATCCTCATTGAGACGATGACGAGAAAGAAAGGTAGAAGAGGCATGTTTCCTGTAAACACCCGCAAACAAACATCTCCTACCTTCTATGTTTTCATGCAAAGCATTTGTACTTAATGAAGCATATCCCCCCCACCCCCCCGTGAGAGTGGCAGAGCACGTCTCACTCATCGGTATGCAGACCAACATTTCCTGTTGTCAGGCAGCGACGCCTTATCTTCACAAAAAAATAAAAGAAAGAATCTCTCTTGTAAGATGACACCGTCTCCCAAAACTAGACCCCAGCCGTCTGTTTGTCACACGCTTCCTATCGACAACAATTAGAATTTCCATTTGAAAACCAGACCGAAGCGTTTTATTGAGGCTTTGTACTGATCTTTCTTGTTGGTAAGCGACTGCTAAACTATTAACTCAAAATCAGCGACTATTGTTGTTGTTGTATTGTTGAGTTTTGGACTATTAAGCCCATGACTGCTGCATAGTGCTGGCTGCGTTCTGTTCCCCAGGGCTGCCCTGGTGCCCACGAGCAGGACGTCCTACCAGAAGTGGGCTCGGTGCTCTGGCCAGAGAAGGAGGCTGCAGGCTGGACGAGGAGGAGAGGAGGAGCCGAACCCCCCAAATGCCCCCAATCATTTGCATGTTATGTGTGAATCGGAGCACTTGTCACATGCCGGTGTGTTTATGTGTATCAACCGAGTATATACGGGGACACATAAACATCAGTCATGTCAGATCAGATGAGGGACTTTTTGAGGAGGGGGCAGGGGGGGCCAGGCAGTAAACTGAGACTACGCTGTACAAAACTGGCTTTTTTAGCAATGCATCCCATTAACGCTCATTCCAGGTCTAATCCGGTGCATTGTTCCTTCACGGCTCCGTGTACAGAATGAGTCGTTTTCCCACCAGATTAATTGTGTGTGCGCTTTACTTTCAGAGCAATCTGCAGGTTTGCATAGTTTAAAAGCTTAGCTGTTACACGCAGACTCGCACACACGCACACACACACACACACACAGACACACACAGAGTCCTGTAACTGAGCCAATGTGGAGATTGATCGGCTGGGCCGTGTCCAAATTAAAGCCCATCCTCTGCAGACATGCTGAGCATAACAACTCTCCCCTCTCTCCGCACTTTTTCTTGGCCGGTAAAAGTGAGGAGGGAGAGAAGAAAAAAAAACTAAACAAAAAAGCACCACCAATGCATGGGAGAAAGAGAAAGCAAGAAAGGGGCGGAGAAAGAAGAAGCGCAGTTCGATCACATCTTGACACCCGTAACCGAAAAGAGGAAAGGGACCGGCTAGCGCTCAGATGTTTGACCCATTTTCTGCTCTCGCTCTCTCCGGCTTTCTCTCTAGTTTCCTTCCTGCCTCAAATCTACAGTAAAGGAGCTCTCTCTCTCTCTCTCTCTCTTGCTCGCTCGCTCTCTCCCCGCACACACCCCCTCCCGACGTACAGTGTGCGTTACTGGGAGACAGGCCGGTGTACTGTACGTGTTCAACGGCACAGTGAGAGGCCTGTGCTCCGATAATCAATTATTCACAGGCTGGAAATACACTGGTGCTCTTTTCTAATTATAAAAGCGGGTTCACAGCTGTTACATGCCAAGACATTAAATACATATTTATTACTTTTCCGAAGGGCCTGAAATTGAGACACATTAGGCCACGATGAGGGGGTTGACTTACGTTTAATGAGAGGCTTTAGGGGGATGAGGGGACATTTCCCCTGGTAGTATTGCTGCACATTAACATTTTACCATTAGACGTAATCCCCGGCTTTCTATGGCAGCACGTGTGTTTACAGCAACATTCATATCTCTATCACTGAACTCAATCTCCACTGTGCAAGGTTGCTTTAACGTCTAAGAGTGAATTCTAAATGGACACTTCCTCTGTCCATTTAAGCAAAGGGGGGGGGGGGGGGGGGGGGGGGCACTGGTATAGAGTATCATGTGTAGGAAAAAACCAAAGCAACTTCATTTAAGAATGATAAGGAATCTTGAAAAGAAAATAATACTCATCGTTTCAACCGTTCGGTAACAGAATGAGCCTCCCAGACTGCTTCACAATAAAAGCCTTTGTATTCCGCCAGTTGAACCCTTTTAATGTGAAGGATCGGCAGTAAGTAAACACGGCTCAGTGAGATTTGACACTTTTTGCATTTTTCACTGGGGAACCCTCGTGCACATGGAGGCAATATGAAGATTTCCACCCTGACGACTATTAATAGGAAAGTGCTACTGCAGAGAGAAATCTCATCCTATGACTAAAAGAATATGATTAAGACTGCATGGCTGCAAAGCACCTAAGTGAGTGAGAAAGATGTTTTCTTTGTACCATATGAATCAAAGGAACCAGGCGGATGTTAAGAAGGTCGGAAATCACTGGCAAATGTCAACGTTTGCTTTAGGAAAATGATACTGGTGAATGCATTCAGTGGGGTGAGCCGCGCACGGCCACAGAGAACCTGAGGGTAGCGGAGGCAAGGGGTCACTTGGGGTCAGCTAATCCCCCGGCGTCTGCCGACACACGCCTACTTAAAACACACTTACGGGACGAACAAAAGGAAAGCAGCGGTCTGTAAACTTTAGCATACACAATAAGTCACAGTCAAACACACAAGCCATGAATCTCTTCCTCTGTGCCAAGTTCCTCAATCTAATTCCATGTGTTTATTCCTCCCTCCCTCTGGCACACCAACACAAACAGAGAGGGAGCGACGACTACAGATGTGAGAGAGTTGGGAGACCGGCTGGAGTCCGTCCACCCGAGGACGCGCCCCCGAGAACACTAGCGGCGCTCCGAGGGGGAGGGGGGGGGATATCTTCACTAAGCATTTTCTCACCGCAACAGCATAAACAAACAGATATGCTTTTGACGCCACATGGAAGCTATTGCGGTTCCACGGCAGCTCCAGCAGCTGTTGTGAATCCTCCAGAGCCGTACAAACACAAGAAGAAATGACCCCGAGTGCCTTCCAGTATATCCCTCCGTAAGCTGCTGAGCAAACACAGAGGAACACCACCCACCAGGAGGTGGGGGGGGGGGTTGTCTGATTGATAATATCTCCACCTGCGTGTAACCAGCGGCGAGTAAACAGGCACATCGGCTGTGTCGTTGGCGTATGTGCAAGGTTGCACGCCACTTCCCTCAATGTGTGCATTGGCACACCGAAGCTGCCGCACGCTAATCACACAGCGACCGCTTTCTGTCTCTCTCACACACACACACACACACACACACACACACACACACACACACACACGAGTTGCCTGAAAGAATCAAGGCTGCTGAATTAGTTAGCCGGAGTTTGTTGAGCGGCTGCGGTTCATCAGCAGGTTTCTTGATACTTTTGCAAAGACAAGCGTCCTGTTGCGCAGCTCCTTGTTAAGGACACCAGCAGGCAGAGATGAAACGCACAGCAGAGCAAATCCTTAATCATCTTTGTTATGCGTAGGAACAGTGGTGTATGTGAGACTACGCATCAGTGGTCATTGGTTATTTACATTGCTCCCAAATTACTACTTTCAGTGTGATCGAGAGCGATCCAGACTGTCAAGACTGTCTTGATGGGGATGTAATTGTTTCTTTTTTATTGATTTTCTGTGAAGGGCCGAAGCCAGAAGCCAAGAGCTCTGAGTTGTGTTCGATTGTGTTCGATCATTTGGTGCAGCTCAACATCTTCCCTTTCAACAAACCAGTACAGACCTTTCACATCAACTCATTGATAAGTCCCTCTAAAGCAGGGGTCTCAAACTCAAGTCAGGTATGGGCCAGATGCAGCCCACCTCAACCGAACGCGGGCCAGACCATTATGGCCAACGGGGGGGATGACACTGACGGTCCGACCGGCGAACGGAACGGTCGGCGCTGGGGTGGAGGTTGTAAGTGGCTGCTAACAGCGAGGTTGCTACAATATGGAACTCGCGGGCCGCACTAACATTACACTTTCATCTGAAGGCGGGGGCCACAAAATATCGTCCCGAGGTCCGCAACTGGCCCGCGGGCCGCGAGTTTGAGACCCCTGCTCTAAAGACAGAATAACGTGGGGCCCGAAAATAAAGAATAACCATTGGGTTGAAGAACAAGCGGCTTCTCAATAGACATTTAGTATTTTGTGAAAGAAGCAGCTTTAAAAGGTTAAATGAACAGCAAGCCTCAGCAGATGAAGCCTGCGGAGTTGCTTAGGATTAAATAAAAGGTCACTTTTCTCCTTAGCGTCATTTGGCGGTGAAACGCGCCTCTGAAATGGTGACGGCGAGGGTGTTGCTGCCACATCTGTCCATCAAGGCACAAGGGCACAGCGACATGGACAAGCGCATACGTGTTGATGTGGAATCGAGCATTCAAAATCACATGTAAACGGCTCAACTGTATGAATGCATGTTATTCAGCAGGATGTTTGCATGATAACTGAGAAAACCGCCTGCGTGAAAGTGTGCAGGAAATGTAAGGTAACAAACAAATGAAGCCGACTAATGAATAAATTCATCTCACGCTCCCCGAGCGTAACGCTGTTGAGAAGGTTTCCTGTTCCCAGTATGCCCCTCGGCCGATACCACAACGGCTCACTTTCCTCCACTCACATGCGAGAAGGGAAGGAGTGTGAACCAACCGCACACACGCCCCCCCCCCCCCCCCCCCCCCCCCCCCCCCCCCATCCCCGACAATACCTTTCTCTCAAAAGAAAAGCAAACAACATAATGGGAGGAAGGAAAGACGAGAGTCCGGCGCGACGAAGCTCTGGGATGTGACGTTTCCTCCAGTCGCACCTCCGAGAAGCCCAGCTGAACTCGGGGGCCATCTTTAACCTCACGGACAGTCATAACCTAGACAAGGGTCTTACTCCTCTGCCAGGGGGTTATCTCTCACACACACACACACACACACTGGTTGGACAGAGCCGGGACTCGACCACTGAAGAAAAGCAGACATGTGACCCGAATCCAGGCCGTCCTCCCGCCGGGGGAAGCAGCTCGCAGTAAATCAACGGGTCGGGAGACAATGTCCCGCTATAACTCAACATATTGAGACCTTAATAAGGCCAAAGTAGGGTCTTAATTCAATGTGTAATTATAGTGATGACAACAGAAATACCAGGTACTGATTTATTATTAGGACGTATCCGTATGCGTCTGGAGAAACGGACCCCTTGGTGGAGGAGACTTTTTCATATAAAATAAAGGTGTTTATAATCGGCTACTAGAGACAAAATTGTTTATAAGAGAAAAGTATTGCAGGAAATGCCTTTTTTACGGGTTAATTATTAGCAGATAATCAGTTGAAACAGCTATTATCATCATTATACAGTTGAACTCCACCGCATGTCAATAATCGTTTAATTAAGTTATGCTTAAAATTAATTCAAACAAATTAATGACGGCGTTGCTGTTGTAAAATAAGGAATGAAAACCAACATGTCTCAGAGGGAAACGCCCTCCAAACGTCTAGCTATTGAAAGGAAAACCACAACAATCAAGAAGTGGAAACTTCCCGACCCAACAGAAGATGAAAGAGGTTCCTCCAAACTTCCTGAAGAGTGACAGATAACAAAAGGCGGCGTGATAAAACTCTCGTTCGAACTTCCCATGACTGGATATTAAAGAAGTTCTACGTATTCTCTACTCATGGATTTTCTTTCTCCTCACAGTCATGAACTCTGACCATGAATAGCTACACTTGGGTGCCGGCCAATTTATTAATTGTGCGGCTTTATAAGCGTCTCTTTGCTCAGCCATTCATTACTTCGGCAGATAGCGTGTCAAAGGAGAAGTGGAATATAAGATTTATTGTTTTGCTGCTGATCAGATGTGTTTTAACAGTATTGTATTAATACCTTTACTGTTAGGAGGGAGGCGATTTGTGTTCTGTGCGTACACAAAGTACCGTAATTTATGTTACTGCAAAGTGTATTTCAGAGTCTGTTCATTATAAACCCCTTTTCAAAGAAACCGCTCAAACACCCTGTTTCAACACCGCTTGTATCT
Organism: Gasterosteus aculeatus; assembly: GCF_964276395.1. Lineage (NCBI taxonomy): Eukaryota > Metazoa > Chordata > Actinopteri > Perciformes > Gasterosteidae > Gasterosteus > Gasterosteus aculeatus. The sequence continues at coordinate 8,346,073 of NC_135692.1, read as the reverse complement.
TCTGCTTTCCTCGGTTTCATTTCTTTAAAAATTGTATTATTGAAGGATTTTTTAAAGTTTTGATTAAAAAATAAAAAGTTAAAGATGTTCGGCTCTGCAAAGCACAGTGCTAACGACATGTGATGCCCACGTACGGGATAAAATACAATAAAATCTACCAAAACCAAAAATTGTTTTCTATTCCTTTTATTTTAAATTCTCTCACTGCTGATGTCCACACGCGGAGTAACTCATAATCACACGTATTGATTCCTCATGGGGACTCTGACTGTCTTCGGCCCCAGGGCCCCACATGCCGCAACTGTTATTGCCAGTTTAATCTCAAATCCACATGAAGGGAATCCCGCCGTACGCCTCGTGGAGAGGGGGGGGGGGGAAAGGAGCCACTTTATTGTCCTGGGAACCAGTTGTTTAATACATCTGCAAAGGCGTAATTACTTCATTTCTATTCCACCGCATGAATTAAGGCGCAGAGAGAGAGAGAGAGAGCTGTTCCGCTTCACCTCGGGAAAAAAATCAACCTCCCAGATCTCCGTGCCATGTGCTCTTGCTGGTGAAAAGCCAGTTGTGAGTGTAGCCAAAAATAAACGCGACTAATTGTTATTGCTACTAATAGTTGTGGGATTATAGTGGATTGCAGATCTGTACTTTGTCCAAGTGGTGTTGCCGTACTTCTCCTCTTTCTTCTTTAAATATGATTTACTTTTCAGACTCTAAAGGGGTTCAGAGCTGTTTGTCCAGGGGTTTGTATATTAATTAACAAAAGACCCAAAAGAGGGAAGAGTAAATGAGACTGAGATGTGTCGACTCAGCAGACAAAACAGTAAAAGAGAGTAAAGCAGATCTACATGAGGGTAAATATTTGAAAGCGGAAACAAAATAGATGAGCTTAGGAATACATGATCCATGATAAAAATAGCAATTAACGACCAATATGTCCGTCAGTGAATTGAGTTCTGTAAAAAAGTGATTATTTAGCACGTTTTGTTTTTGACATGGAGATAATATAATCTGCAGTATTCTGTTATTTAAACATTGCTGCTCAAGAAAAAAACATTATTGGTGACAAAAAACTCACGCGGTCATCTGCAGCATCGCCGACGCTTATCTGATGTCTATTTGTTGTTATCTGAGCAATATGCAATATGCATCTGGGCAAAGATGAAGCCGCTCCCTCAGGACAACAACTGCCGAGTCAAAGACATTCCCGGTGTCCGAGACGCATCGGGTCACACGCGTCTCTCTCACACACACACACACACACACACACACACAAAACACAAATCTAATTGACTGCATCTCCACTTGGCTGATAAACGCATCCCGAGAGAGAGGGGAAAAAGAGGGAAAGGAGGAGGATGCTGGAGAGGCAAATCCCCCAGATCACCCCACTCACCAGACTCGGTTCAGAATAGCTCTTGACATATAGGCCTACCCAGCATGCCCTCAGTCCCTCCAGACAGCTCTGACATCATTATACAGCAGATACGGGCCAGGACATCAGCTGCACAGCCCGAGTTACATAAGCAAACGCTCTGAGCTTAAAGCGCTGCTGCCCCGCCATGAGGAACAGGGAGGGAGGGAGAGGAGGACGGGAAGAAAGGCCGGGTCACAAAGAGAGAGGCCCGATGGGGTCCTCGCTGCCGGGAGAGACTGAGGGAGGTCACTTCTGCCCCCACAAAAAAAGAAAAGAGGGACCCAGCAAACAGTTAGAGGGGGAGATAAGGGGAGGACCAGGCTACATGGAGGCGACCCCCGTCCACCCTGCATGTGCAAACCTGTTACATCACTCGCCATGTGCTACTTGCTTTCCCCTCAGTACTCGGAAGTAGAAAGAACTTACTGTAAAGAACAGGCAGAATGCGGGTGGGGAGGGATAAAAATAAGAAAACATCACCTAGATGTTCCTCTGATGCGGAGCTTGCTTGCTGCCCTCTCCACAGCCCACACTCGTTCCCTTCACAGTCCCGTCCGCGGAGCTAAATGGTTAACCTCCCTTCGTCCGTGTGGCTAATAATCAACTCGGGGAGAGACCACTGCGACTCCAACGAAGGGCTAATGATTAATGAACGATGGTCCACCTGCAGGCCGGACCAGCTGATCCAATATTAATTAAGCTTTCTTCTCGTCTGGTTTGAGAAGGAAACCTGGGACTTCATTAGGGGGAGGATGGGGGAGGCTGCATCATCTGTTTCTGGTTTCCTTTCTGTAAATCGTACGAGTTTGCAAAGAGACCTCTCCAGTCTGAAACAATTTAGACGTCCAACAGGCGGGAGCCGTTTACAGTCCCCCCCACCCCCCTCGGTCACCACGTTGAAGGTATCCACACTCCCCAAGACGGAGTCACACCGCCAGAGAATCCAGCTGTTGCTCGCCATCAGCGGGCCGCGAGACCCCCACCGTGGGCGCGGACGCGACGGAGGAAAAGCCCTTCATCATCTGCAGCACGGAGTTTCTTTGTAAACATTAGGCATTTCGTAATGAGTGCAAGACCCCTTCCTGGGCAATGTTGTCTTAGTGGCAGAAAGCACACCCTATAGTAGTGTATTCTGGGGGCATGTTTATCTAAAACACACACACACACACAGACTTGTACAGCGGAGTCAGAGTGTCTGTGGTAATTCAATACCCGATCCAGACAGTTATAATGCAGTGCACATTGTGCCTCTCTCGAACACTTCGTCCTGATATTGATCATTTGTGACGGGAGTCCATTGAAAGGCCCGGACGATGATTTTCGGAGACGGGTGGGTCGTTTGTCGTGCACGCAACCACTAGGCAAAGAAAGAGAAAAAAAACACAACAAAAAATGAATTGAGTTTAGATGCCGGTGTGTGACCCAGTAAACTATCCCCATGACTGACTTAGATTGAGACTGGCGGATGACTTCACCTTGATCAACGCGATCATAAACAAACATCATTTGCTACCATCGTTCACATTAAGAACGCATGCGCGTCCACTCCCACGCAGAAAATGTTCGCAGCAGGAATCAGGTGAAGTGGCTGAACTGAACCGAACATCCTGCCCCCCCCCCCCAACAGGTTACGGGCATATCATCGCTGGTCATCTTGTATCGATCCCGTGCCATCGCCCTCTGTGGGTACGTATGCGCGCTCCCCGGCGTGTAGCCACGGATGCAAGTTCGAAGCTCACACACACGCGCGCGCGCGTAACAAACACAACAAATCATCTGTAAAAGGAGGCAACGTGACCGCTGTGCAGGTTTCCGCTTTCCAATGACAACTGACCCGGGGGGGGGGGGGGGGGGGGGGGGTCACGTGTCAACAGTTACGGCGGAAGGGCCGCGTACCAACACGGTCGGACCCTCCCGCCTGCCTCCGCGCTGCACACCGGGTGCGACGCTGGCTCGGCGTTGCGATCCGAGCTGTCAAAACCCGCCCGAGGCTGCCGAGGCTACGGGGGGCGAGCGCCCACCACAACAACCGCACGCTCGCACGCGCGCGTGGACCACCACGCCGTGGCGGCCGTGACACTCACCGTGGCTGGATGCCGGGTCGGGTTGGATGTTTCTCTCCTTCTTCTGCTCAGAGTGCGCGGCTGCTGAAGTGAAGCGGGGGGAAAGTCGGCGGCGCTCCGCCGGGGCTTTCTGCTCAAGTGCGGCCGCGTGTGTCGGGGCTCCACGTCCCGTCTCCCCCCCCCCTCCGCCGCCCCCCGACTTCTCGCTCCGAAAGCCCGGGTCCGCTCCGGTAAAAAGCTGCTGCGCCGCGAGCTGTCCTCCTCCTGCTGCCCCTCCCTCACTTTCTGGATGTATGTATTGGTATTTGTTGTTGTTGTTGTTGTTGCGTGAATCGAGCAGTTTGTTCCCTCTTGATTGTGTTGTTGCCTTCTAGTTGCGTTTGGCCCGAGCTGCAGCGACAAGAGGGAGAAGAAGCAAACACACACACACACACACACACACACACACGCTCACTCCCACGAACACAAAAAAAGAAAAGAAAATAGTTCACGGTCGCTCCTCCCTCCGCGTACAGTATTCAAACTATCTACCGCTCTCTGCAGGACCACCACAGCAAAGCACGACCCCCCTCACAGCCCCCCGCTCAACCTGCTTTCCTTATTCATGCCCCCCCCAAATATAGATGTATATATTGTTAGGTGGACAATATATATATATATATATATATATATATATATATATATATATATATATATATATATATATATATATTGGTATATCACTAACTCTATATATATATATATATATATATATAATTAGTTAGTGATTCCTCTTCTCCTTTTACAAATTATTATTATTGTCTCTTTCGGAAGGTTATATATATCGGTATATCGGTATATCACTAACTATATATATATATATATATATATATATATATATATATAGTTAGTGATATATATATATATATATATATATAGTTAGTGATTCCTCTTCTCCTTTTACAAATTATTATTATTGTCTCTTTCGGAAGGTTATTCTTTTGTTTCAGTTTATTTTATTTTATTTAATAATTTAATATTTATATCTTATTATATTGTATATAATGTGTATCTTTTTATTCTATTTTGTTCCCTGTACATGCTGTGATACCAAAATTTTCCTCTTGAGGGATCAATAAAGTTAATTCTAAATTAGATTTTTTTTATTTTCCAATCAAATAAATACTTCACTATTACCCAGTAATGAAAGGAACTGTGTACCTAAAACATGTTTTAGAGCCATAATTAGATTTATATAACTATGTAAAACATAAAAACTCTTCTCAACGATTCTGAGACACACATCAGAATGTTAAGGCGCTCTCATGAGATCGTCTCCAGCTGCACTGGTCACTTAGCCGCTGGCTGGTTAGCTTGCTAACCTTTGCCCGCTAATTTGAGCTTCATAAATGCCTTAAATAATTGATCAATAACCAAAATCTATAACAATTGTGTGACAGCGGATCCGTTTTTATTGCAGCTTTTTTGAAGACTGAAAATTTGCAGAGCAAACAATAATAAAATGATCAAATTAACCGTAACTCTCAGTCCCCACAGTGGTGCGTTTCACTCTGTATTTTCTAAAAGAATTGGCGAGAGTTAATGACTTTGTTGGACCCACTTTGCAGCCAAGTGGATTAGCAAAATCATTCCCCCGAATTTAATATTCTACGCATTGAATTACAGAAGATAATACCAATTATTTTGAACGGAACCTTTAGAAACCTTCAAATGGCAGCGCAAAAAGTCCGTGTGACTTTTTTATACATTCCCACTGTTCCTTTTATGAAGTAGAGTCCAAGGGGAGGACCTCTGCTGTGTGTCAAAGGGCTCACTCCGTCCGTCCTTCGGTCTCCGAGGAATCTCTGTGCCGACTGAAGCCTTCAAACAGTCGGAAGCTTCTGTCCCACTAATTAGGCAGAGAACATATTCAGGAAAAACCACCGTGTGAATGTGGAACCGCCTCAGATCGGACTGCTCCGAGGCCTTGATTTGCCATCAGTCAGCAAACCAGTCACCGCCAACACTTGACGCCACTGCGTTCCAAGTCCAAATCGGTCTCCGTGTTGCTTTTGCAAAGGCTCTTAAGTTCTTCCTTTCGTATTCATCATTTTAGATTTGTTGCATTGAACACAATTCAAAGACTGCTGTGAGAACTAAATAAATTGGCACTTTGCAACCCGGTGAAACCAACAACAAAGATGTGGTTGTGAGTTTGATTTGAATGTGATTGTTCCTTCCATTGAGTGCCTCGGCCTCGCAGTGGTGCGGCACATTACGCGGAGTGAAACGCCTTGTATAAATACACTTTTGCTCTAATGAGAGGGTTGTAAATCATTGTCAGGCTTTAAGGACACATGCAAACCAACTAAAATCCACCCAAAAACACTCAAACGCAGGCAACCACACCAATGGAAGGATTTGAATCGTTGACATCCTACGGCAACTTACATTTAGTTGTACTTTGAGTTTGTAAAATAACCATTCAGCTGTAATCCTCGCCCTGCTGCGTTGCTCTCGATGCTGCGGTGTGCGTCTTTGAAGACATTCGCTTCCATTTGATTCCAGGATTTACACTTTGGATTAAAACACTGTGTGTGATTAGCTGGATTAACCGGCATTTTACCATCAGCTCCAATCCTACAGCAGCATCGCACTGCCCATTTTTACATTTTTGACTCTGAGCTCAACGTCAAGGAAGGAATTCCTGCGTGTGTTATAAATTTAGATTACACTTGGATTATTAATGTTTTGTTAGCTAATTATCATTCTTTGATATAGCTAAACTTGTAAATTACACGATGGACCGATGAATCAACCTCAATCGCTGCTATTCATCATTATAGCAGCATTGTGAGGAAGAGGAAAAAAACATTTACTGCTGGGTCATCACAAAGACGTCCGTTTAAGAGTAATTAACCATATTCAAGCTGTCCATTGAAGAGTGTGTTTAATACCTTTCGTTCCAATCAAACGACACTCTACGTTCTTTGTCCCTTCAGGGTGACACCGAGAGGTCCTTCTCCGACATCTTTTGTCTGTCGGGTTACGGTTAAGTGCTTTATAAGGGTTAAAGCGCCCACTTCGTTAGGGGACCTTAATCGCCATGGTTGCAGTGGTTACATGGAAGCCTTGGAGGTAGACGGCGTTCCCCCAGGAAGAATTCTCATTCCCTTTCTTCCCTGTTGCCCATGTGCCAATGGTTCTGTTCTCTAAATAGGAAACGATTATGTAAATATGGATGCAATACGCGGCTGAATAGGTGTAATCTACTTCCTTTACTCACGGGAGAGTGGCGGTAAGTACATTTGCTCGTTTCTACGCTAAAAGACCTTTTTGCTCAAAACATGTGCGATGATAAATCATCCAGAGTGCGCTGGCGATGCCATGAGGTCTTATTCGTTATCATTTTTGCTTCCCAATCAGAAAAGTAATGGAAAGACTCCAGAAAGCTGATAACTGAAGGGTGGATGAAATCAAATCCCGCGTGGAGGCCACAAAACAAGAAATGATCTCACTTCAGGCGGGCTGGTTAAGGGACCCCCGTCTCCTGCCCCGTCCTTTCCTCATCCTTTGCACCCGTATTCTCGACCATTTCACTGATTGCGTGCCACTTCCTTCCGACTTTAACAGCGGGTCGGACCTGTGACCTCTGACCTGCAGATACTCCCAATAATAAAAACTACAAATGCCCTTCTGAATATGATGGAGGTAGCAGCACCAACCACTTCCCTAAACCCTCAGAGGGAGCTTCATGCGTTCTGTCCCCACATGTAGCAATTTGCATTCACCCCCTCCCCCTCTTCAGTCCGAATACAAACAAGTGAGAGGTAATCCAGCAAATGGCGGTCGATACACGAGAGGTTCTGCTCTGAATAATGTATCGCTCCGTCTGCAGCCGTCCTCCAGCACCTAATCGAGCCCATGGTTAAGTCCTGTGGTGATTGAAGCTAACACGTCGCTCTGTGCATTATACAGAATACACTGCGTTAAAGGTTATGTGGCGATTCGTTGTTAATCCGGTGCAATAATAACTCTGACATTCCTAAACAGCCGCTGGTGTCTCTCTTGTAAAGCGTCAATAAATTCCTTCTAGGTCACGACCCTGAAACAGCTGCGAATCGACTAAACACAAATTAGGAAAACAGAAATCACAATTCTTTCAGGCACGCCTGTGGTTGCCGTGGTTTCTGACCGTGGGGGTGTTACATGGTGTGAATAGGAAGTAGCTTTTGAAGGCAGCTATCCATAAATGATTGGTTAAATAAGCAATCATGTCCTGTACATTGTTTTGATTGCGGTAGATACAGAATTGCATCTCTAACTCCCTTCATGCCGGGAGAGGAGAACGCAAACCGCTGAATGGAAATCTTGTTGGGTGTTCTGAACAATCACCTCGCTGTCTCTCGTCACGTTAGCGCTGCCACCCACAGAGTAATGAGCTGCCTTTTGGATAAATGTTTGGTTTTTAACACTGCCGTGTTTTCCTCACACTGATGCAGATCCCCTCCTGTTTATGAGCCCTTTCTTCATCATCGTTGCGTTCTTTGGTTCAACGGGAGAAAAGACAATCTGAACATTTCCTCTGATACTTCAAGCTTCTGCGGAAAGGAGTCGAAGCGATTCAAACCCCACCCGAGTCTCGGGATCGGCCTCCAGGCTGCGTCGCCTCGCGCTGTGAGATACTCACCCTCTGAATGTAGACTTAGTGAAAACATTTTAGGATTGAGTTCCCCTTAACAGCCATGGAATACGTTGCAGATATTTGAAAAGGTCCCCTGAGTTCCGGTCCTATTGACATTTCCCTCACTTTCTATGTAGTGCAACCAGCAGGTCAAACTTTCCACCTAAGCAGTGAACTTTGTTGACATTTATCCGCTACAACGGCTCAGGATTTACAAACAATATTCATGGTTCATTGGAGATCAACCACTAAAGCTTGACAAATAGAAGCTGCCTTATCGGGTTCCATACATCCCTTGTGTCTCTAGATACATTACAAATCCCACTTGGTTACCATGGAATGTATTCCTTGTCCTCACTAAACTAGAGAGGACAAGTAGAGAGAACTACTGTGATCGTATATTCCCTCGTTGACATGGCAACGGAGCTCAGGTTGAACCGGAGTCACATCATGGGACGGATAAACCCTCTAATCCGGCCCGAAGAGGAAGTTATCAAACCAGATCCTCCACGGCGCTGCATGCGGTACCACTGTTCTTCCTCATTTGATGTTCCCCCACACATCCATAGCTGCACCTGTGGCTGTCACTTTTTCAGCCCCCCCCCAACTTTCCATTCATCACAACATGATGCAGGTATGAATTTAGATAAAAACAGCTTGGGCCCTTTGTGCCGGGATCTTGCGGGAGGTGACTCGTCATCGTGGGACGTCTGCAGCTCAGGCTGTATTTCTCATTCGATCTGTTTCCTCTCCTCCAGAGATGCAGAGAGAGGCACTTTGATGTCCTTCAAATCTCATTATGAGCTGGGGCTCTGGCTTGGCAGCGGGCAGGGCACAACTGAAGGGTTGTGAAAATGGACGTGGCCCGGTCGCCAGGGGGGAACTCTTTGAGAGGCGCAGCGCTCCATCGAGGAGGCGCGCCTTGTTTAGGGCCGATAGCCCAACTCGGCGTGAGAGGGAGACGCAGAAGTTATCTAGAATCAGTCACACGACGAGTCGGATGCGCACACTGAAGCGTTTCACACGGACATCCTTTCCCCGGAGTTGGTGAAGACAAAGACAGTAAATACGTTCCAATGAATACAGTGGCATCATTGCTCCATCGTTGCTGGGTGTGTGAATATGGTAACGAGTGCACCATAACCAAACAAAGGTTATTAGTCAGTGTTTTTCCCCATTGTCTTCTTGCGGTTGGCTTCCAGCGTCACAACCCCCCCATATTTAACCATATTTTCACGGCTTGTTTACTTTTTAATTATACCCATCACTCATGAAGGCCCGTTAATTCCCTAATCAATTCCAAATGTTTCCACAACACAATGCTGCTGCAATATATTTAATCTAAAGTATCTGGAATACGATGCTTTGGTTTGGTTTTGGTTTTCAATGTGCTGTGATTCTTCTCTTATACTTGAAAAAAGAAATGGCATAAAAATAGTCACCTCAGCCCTAAATTTAGCAATCTAACATAACTACTTCTCATTTGCAGATTACTTTTGCATCGTTGTTTGTGTTTTTTCGCTGCCATGTAGTTGACCTCTGCATCAAGCCGGCCTTCAGGCTTTAAGGAACAAACCAAACCTCGGGGAGCCCGAACCAGCGGCCATGTGACTGAAGGACGAGGTGCTCTCATGGGTCTTTTTTTCCTGTGTTTGTGTCATCAGCGTGATCAGGATGGAGGAAAAGATCATTTGTTACTGTGGATGAATCATCTGAAGGGGGGCAGTAAAATCCGGTGCTGGGTGTTTGGGATGCGAGGGGCAGTCGAGTCCCACTGCCGCTGGTACTGAACCTCATTAACTAAAAAACAAATCAAAAGAATCCAATAAATCGGCCCCTAAAGAAAAAACACTATGCAGTCAATGGATTAAACAGAAAAATAGAAAAAAAGAACTAATTAATTGTACATTTTGAAATTCATTAGTCACAATTAAACGTTTGTTTTTTGTCTAAAGAATAAATCTTAGAAATGAACGAGTAATAACTTTAGAAAGTGTGTGTTTTATACACAAAAAACTACATATTTGAACATCTTCCTGCTGTCCTCGTGCACTTTGCTGTGCTCTAAACAGTCAGGCTCACCTGAATTAAACAGAGCTGTGTTAAAATATTGCATATCGCATTAATCTCGGCCACAATATTCACATAGATTAACGCTTTAATTACACAGCCCTAAAAATAACCATTGGAACATGATGTTTTCCAGTCCTTTCCTCAGCGGCTTTTTAGATTTTGAGGGTTATATTGGGAACATTAAGTAGCATTTAGGAGCCACTTTGTGATGGAGGATGGCCCCCAGAGGCCTGAGGTGTGAACACAGAGAGGAATCATTATCGTAAAAAGTCTCGACCGGCTCCAAATGAAATCAATAAATAACCACTTAAATAAGCTCAGAAAATAGCTCTAAAATGATGTATAAATACACATAACAAGCACTATTACGGACACTTAATACTACGAGTATCATTACATTCAATTTTCCTTCATTGGCCCATTGTTCACAGCAATCAGCTTCCTCCTGACAGCAGCAGTAATTGCGCTGCGTGAGCTAAATGGAGGCAGTTGCCTCTTGATTACAAGTCTCCCTGTAGAGTCTTTATCGTCACATATCTGTTAAGAACTATTATCTTCTCCTCATCGAACGTGTCTCTCCTGAATGAACTGCACATCACAGGTAGAGGCCAGTCCACCGTGGACAGAACCAGATCCGGCTTCAGAGCTCCGGAAGGAGAAGGGGAGCTCAGCGGCAGCCCCATCTCCTCCTCCTCCTCCTCCTCCTCCTCCTCCGACATCATGCTGCCGGAGTTTAGAATTTTGGAAACTATTACGTCTCAGTTTTACACAAGCAGACACACACACACACACACAGACGTTGACAGTGCTGCACCAGAGATGGACATAGACATCTTTTCATATACACAACAACAAGGTAGATGAACGGGTTTTTTTGTGGCATGACATATTGTGGGTGGTCTCTGAGGCAACTGCCTGCCAAAAAGAACGGATAGCTGAGGAGAAGATGCAAGTGCTGGAAGGCTGTTAAACCCCCCGCCGGTCCTCTTCTAATGGAATATTCATGATGGATATCTTTTTTTCTTTCTTCCTTTCACACAAGCATTGAGCATAACTACATGCCCAGTTTCCATCTATTGTGCAGACGCACGCACACAACACCACACTCAGAAGAAGAGCTGTGTAGGAGACACTGTAAAGAGTTGAAGGGGCCTTTTTGGCAAAACAAACAAAGGAATGAAAAGCCTTGTTTCCACAAAAAACACACAGACGCTCTCCTACAGTGTGACGTCTCAAAGAAATGTTTTATTTTCTCCTCTGTGCTTCAAGATGATGTTCCTGAGATGTAATGAGCTATACGAACATCCAAGCCAATCCAAGCACATCCAAGAGGACACAAATGCAATGCTCGGATAAATAGACGAAAACACCTTCTGGAAAACAGTCGGTCAATTATTAAGGTTAAATGTCTTTTACTGACGAGTGCTTTCTTTAAAACCCTCGGCTGACACATGAGAGTACAGTGGCTTTAAAGTGAGAATCAAACATCTCTCCTGGAGAGCTTTTCCGTAGGCGGACCACGGACCGCGGACCACTTCGCCATTTCTTTAACAGTCTTCAGTGAAAAAGATCAATACCACTCTTATATGTGAGAGTTTAAAGGCAGAAAACAGTAGAAGTGTACGCAGTCCATAGAAGACATTAAATCATCAATCAGGAATCAGGAAACATTTATTAGCCAAAATATGTCAAACATACAAGGAATTTGTCTTGGCGGTTGGTGCGCGACAGTAGACAGACAAGACAACAGTGCACAGGTAATAAAATAAAGTGGAATGAAATGCTAATGCAATGGGTTAGTAGAATAAGGCTAAGTGTCACGGTGTGGTTCACTTCCTGTCTTATTTTGTAGTTTTCTGCCACTCGTGTCCCCGGGTAACTTCACTTCCTGCCTTGTCTCGTCATCCCCTGTGTTCGTCTAATAGTTTCCACCTGTGTCCAATCACCTGCACCTCCCTTGTGTATTTAAGCCGTGTGTCTCTTGTGTCACTTGTCGCGTCATTGTCTTTTGCCACGCATGTCTTTCGTCTTGGATCGCCGTAGTCTCTTGCCTGTGTGCGTTTGCCCCGGTTCCTGTGTTTTTTGACCCTTGTGACTATTAAAGTCTTTTGTTTCCCGCAAGTCTGCGTCTGAGTCCTGCATTCCACCCCCATCCCTGACACTAAGGCTATGGGTTAGTATAAAACAAGGGAATAAAGTTTAAAAAAAGTAAATATTAAAAAGTAAAAAGGAAAATTTTAAGCATAAAGTGCACTAACAAACAAGTAACAGACAAGAGACAAAGTGACAAGTGACAAAGTGATGAATTGCAGTTAAAGTGACATGTGCAGTGTGAGGGGGAGTGACCGCTGGAGTGTTATAGTCAGGCAGTGGGGGACCATCTCTGTTGATGAGCCCGACTGCCGACGGGAAGAAACTGTTCGTGTGGCGGGAGGTCGTAGTCCTGATGGACCTCAGCCTCCTGCCAGATGGAAGGGGCACAAACAGTTTTTGTCCGGGGTGGGAGGGGTCGGCCGCAATCTTTTTAGCTCGCTTCAGGGACCTGGAAGCGAACAAGTCCTGCAGGGACGGCAGATTGCAGCCGATCACCCTCTCTGCAGAGCGGATGACACGCTGAAGGCTGCCCTTGTCCTTGGCTGTGGCTGCAGCGTACCAGACGGTGATGGAGGAGCAGAGGATGGACTCGATGATGGCCGTGTAGAAGTGGACCATCAACGTCTTTGGCAGGTTGAGTTTCTTCAGCTGCCTCAGGAAGAACAACCTCTGCTGAGCCTTCTTGGTGATGGAGCTGATGTTCAGCTCCCACTTGAGGTCCTGGGTGATGATGGAGCCCAGGAAACGGAAGGAATCCACAATAGTGACGGGGGAGTCACACAGGGTGATGGGGGAGGGTGGGGCTCTGTAGGCGAACTGCAGGGGGTCCAGGAGGGGGTCGGTGAGGGACTTCAGGTGGGACAGGACTAGCCGTTCAAAAGACCTCATGACTACAGAGGTCAGGGCGACGGGCCTGTAGTCATTGAGTCCTGTGATCCTGGGCTTCTTGGGGACAGGGATGATGGTGGAGGCCTTGAAGCAGGCTGGTACGTGGCAGGTCTCCAGGGAGGTGTTGAAGATGTCAGTGAACACCGGAGACAGCTGGTCAGCACAATGCTTCAGGGTGTGAGGGGAAACGGAATCCGGACCGGCTGCCTTACGGGGATTAAGTCTTCTAAAGAGCCGGTTAACGTCTCTCTCCAGAATAGAGAGGGTCGTTGCTGGTGGGGGAGGGGAAGGTGAAATAGATGAAGAGGCGTGAGCACCTGATGGGCTGGGGGAGGGAGGGGAGGGGGACTGCAGCAGGTTGGTGGAGCTGTGGGGGATGGAATCAGGACATTGTCTTTCAAATCTGCAGTAGAACTCATTGAGCTCGTCTGCCAGGCGGAGGTCATTCATGGAGTGGGGGGTTTTTGGCTTGTAGTTGGTGAGGTGTTTGAGGCCTCTCCAAACCGAAGCAGAGTCACTTGCTGAGAACTGTTGTTGGAGTTTCTCAGAGTACAGTCGTTTAGCGTCTCTCACCGCCTTGCTAAACTTGTATTTTGCCTCTGTGTACAAGTCTTTGTCCCCACTCCTAAATGCCTGATCCTTCTGCAGGCGTAGTGTTCTGAGTTCCGCTGTGAACCAGGGTTTGTCGTTGTTGTAACTCACCCTGGTGCATGATGGTACACAGCTGTCCTCACAGAAGCCGATGTAGGAAGTTACAGCCTCTGTGAACTCATCCAGACTGTCAGTAGCAGTCCTGAAAACATCCCAGTCTGTGCAGTCCAAGCACGCCCGAAGATCCTCCAGCGCCTCACTGGTCCACTTCTTGAATTCCCTCACCACAGGTTTGCAGAGCTTTAGTTTCTGCCTGTATGCAGGAATCAGATGGACCATGACGTGGTCAGAGTGTCCCAGTGCAGCACGAGGGACGGCGTGATAAGCCCTGCTTACTGTGGTGTAACAGTGATCCAGCGTGTTCTCCTCTCTGGTGGGGCATTTAATAAACTGTCTGTATTTAGGGAGTTCATGGGTGAGATTTCCTTTGTTAAAGTCCCCGAGGACAATAACTAAAGAGTCCGGGTTGGTCCGCTCCACACGCCGTATCTGGTCGGCGAGTGTCCGCTGTGCCTCGTGCACGTTGCCCGCCGGCGGCATGTAAACACCGACCAGGATGAATGAAGCGAACTCACGGGGGGAATAAAAGGGTTTGCAGTGGATGAAAAAAGTTTCCAGATCAGGAGAACAGTGTTGTAGGATCACCGTTACGTCGTTGCACCAGCTGTTGTTGAAGTAGAAGCAGATTCCTCCACCCTTCGTCTTGCCGGAGAGCTCCGTGTCGCGGTCCGCTCGGAGCAGCTGGAAGCCCGCCAGCTGGAGCGCGGAGTCCGGTATCGATCCGCAGAGCCACGTCTCCGTGAAGCACAAGACGGAGGATGTAGAGAAGTCTCTGTCTCTGCTCATCAGCAGCTGAATTTCGTCCAGTTTGTTGCACAGTGAGCGCACGTTGGAGAGAAAGATGCCTGGCAGCGGAGTGCGAGAACCACGCTTGCGGAGTCTCACCAGCGAGCCGGCCCGTTTTCCTCTCCGACGGCGTCTCACCGCGTGACTAAAGGTGAGCGCACCTTTGACTAGAATAGCCGCAAATTACTAGACTAGAAAGAAAGCAGGAAAGTTGGAAGTAACTCCGCTGGAGTTGTTCCACGGATGTTCAAGAGCTCATCTCTGGTGAAAGAGCTCCGGGAATCGCAGCAGCAAACGTAATTAACAACAAAAACAACAAAAAACGAAGCGCACCGAAGCACCGGGGCGGCCATCAACGGCGCCATCTTGGATGAAAGTCCAAGTCAAGTTAAGTTAAGTCCACTCACACCTCACAGAGACAACGTGGCTGTGAATAGTAACAGAATGAATCATATCACGTTTACGTCCTTCGTCTGCTTTCAACCTGCAACCATGTAGAAATTGCTTGTCCGTTCCTGTGATGTACTCCCACCGAGGTCGGCAGAAGCTCCTGGAAGCACTTAACAAGACTTTCTGCACAAAGAAGAAAACAGTGCCTAAGCCAATCTGCCCTTGAGCTGGCATCGATGTGGAGAAAATTCAATATTTTTGTTTTTGTTGTTTTTTTTGTTGTGTGTGTGTGTGTGTGTGTGTGTGTGTGTGTGAGAGAGAGGCAGGGAGAGTTGGCTCTGTGGTGTGGGAGGTCTTTTTACTGTGTCGCCCACAAGACCGCATTGTTGTCCACTAGAAGATTGCATGTAAAGGAAGTGATTCAACCCTTATTCAACAGAGAATTGTAGACATTTCAATATGGATCTGTAGTGAATACATCCACTTTTCTTTTAAATGCCACTATTTAGAAGCGGAAAACATGTTCTTGCACAGTAAGGTTCAGCTTTTTTATGAAGTTCCAAATAGTCTACTCGAGCCGCCAAGAACTTGTCAAAGAATTGAAAAAGCCGACGTTGGTTTAGAGGTTACATAAGAGGTTATGAATGACGCGTTTGTTGCTTGTTGTGTAGCGAGCGTCTCCTTTTTGAGATGTGAAAGCAGTGTGTTCTTCTCTGACAGTCTGACAAAACACATTATTATTATTAACCCGGGCTGTGAGTTTTAAGATGTTATGATGTGTTATAACCTCAACAAAGTCCGAAAACAGAGAATCAGTTAGTTACAAACCCTGAAACACCCGTTAGTGATTTATTTCCCCATCCGTCATGTTTGAAGCTATTTCAAAGCCTGTGTACTGTTTTCATATTCATGGTACAAAGACAAGAGTTTAAATGTAAGTCTCTCATTATATTCACACCAGCAGAATTAGGAACATGGTTGATGGCTGCACCGATTCGGTGGCACGGAGGATCAAAGCGCTGCCGGTGCAGAGGATTTACCGCGGCATGGGAGGCCGATAAGTCCCGCTCAGTATTCATGCAGAAGGAGGGCAAAATGAGGATGTCTCCTCATAAAAAATTAAAAAAAACTACTGCCTCTGTGAAATGAGTCTGAAGAATCCCCCCAGCTTACCCGAATCGTAACCCTGATGCTTTGTTTATGCACCTACAGGCGAACGGGTTCACTCCGCTAAGGAATCCGTAGGAAGTGACAGGTTTCAAAATAAATTATGCAAATTTAATTTAGCTGACGCTTTTATCCAAAGCGACTTACGACAATAAGTGCATTTCAACAATAAGGATACAATAACTCAAAAGCCAATCTACAACTTGCTATAGATAAGAGGCATTATAAGTACAATTTAAGTGCTACAATTTCTTGTCTAGTCGAGGTAGAGTCTGAAGAGGTGTGTCTTTCAGAGAGCTCGTTCCACCATTTCGGAGCAACGACAGCAAAGAGTCGTGATCTAGTCGAGTGTTTTGCTCTCAGTGAGGGAGGGACGAGCAGTTTTGCAGATGCAGAGCGGAGAGTGCGGGTTGGGACGGCGGGTTTGACCGTGTCCTGGATGTAAGCTGGACCCGATCCATTCACAGCATGGTACGTGGCGGTTAGAGTGACGGCTCAGCTCGTTGGGTTTTGAGCCACTGGATGGTAATATTTAGTGCTAAAAAGTTATAATATTACGACTATACATAGGAGAAATCTTTTAACATAAAGTGATCAATTTATTGATTGATTGATCTTTTTTATTGTCATAAATAACGTGCCTTTGTCTTTGTGGTTTTCACCTGGTCAGCGGGTAACAACGTTATACACATGGCAGTATGCAGAAGTGAACAAAGTATAGTACATTTGTAATATCAAGTAGAACAAGGTCCAAATACTACCCGAACGGTGCAACAGTTCCCTCTGAGATGCACAATATGCATTAGGAAGGAATATGTTGTGTGTGTGATGTGCAGGAGGAACACAAGAGCCGAAAACTATAATAGTGGAAGCTCTACACTCTGCTCGCCTGTTAACACCCTCAAGGACTCTCCCTCCTCCTCCCGGTGATTTGGACAAACCCTTCCAGAACCTTCTGACTCGTTAAGGAGTCTCGTCCCAGTCAGAGTGCCGGTGAACAATGGCCGCCCCCAAAGCATTGCATTTTATTCATTCTGCGGATGCTTTTGTCCCCAAAGACTCCATTGGAATAGCCGTGAGCTCCAAACATCTCTCGGCACGTCACCCCACCTCTCAGATAAAAGCCAGTTCTCAACAAGCCGATGTAGCCGCCGCGTCAAAGTGCGCCTTTGTGTCGAGGTTAATGGGAGACGCGGCGGCTGGCTGATTGCTGAGGGCCTGGGAGTTGGACAGAAAGAGACAGACTTGATTGAAAAGTGTCTTTTCCCCCCAGCCTTCCTTAGTCTGACAATCATTTCGCCCTCCAAAAAATAAAACGCCTTGGAGTGAGAGGTATCCTTTCAGGCAAAGAGACGTGGCATGTTTGGCCGTGGGTAAATCGCTGTCTGCGACGCGCTTTTTGTGCTCGAATGCGGCCGATCGAAACTCTGCGACCTGGTACGATATTGTTTCATGGTCAATGTTGTAACTTTAAAACTGTGGATACAACCATTTTATTTGCTATAAAATCTTCTAAAGTAAAATGCCTCCATTCTTATATTATTAACAGACTAGTCACTAAACAAAGCTTTGCTAAACCGATGATGGAAAACGTCTTATTCCTATTACAATAAAACTTATTGTAATAAAACTTGTTATTTAATAAGCTGTTGGATGGCGCCCACGTGCTGCTGGCCACGCCTCCCTGAGATTCAACGGCGATTGGAACCAGGCCACCTTGGGTTAAATAATAGATTAAATAACCAGATTTCTGGCACTGCGTCGCATTAATGCCACAATAAAACAATAGCAGTCGAGATAATATAAAGGGAAAGTCTCCTTTTCCCTTGATATATATATAACTGCAGGCAGGATTATTTCCACTCTATGAGTCTGTTGGATGAATACGTGTGTATATATATATATATATATATATATATTCCCACATATCCAGTAAGCTGCATGCTGCTGCTGTCTCTCTACCTGCACCTCTTCACACGCTCTGAAGCTCCGGTTCTTGGCATCTTCCCAACCTTTGCCGCTGCATCTGCCTTCAATCACACCAATTAAACGTCATCCTGCCAAAAGGGGGAATTACACATATTGTAAATTCACCTTTCTCACATCTATCAATTTCTCTCTTTCTCTAGTTTCTCCAGGAATGCAGCGCTTTATATTAAAAAAAAGGCCCATTGTTTTGGAGCAGGTCCAGCAGGCGATTAGAGGAGGACCGGAAAGCCTCGCTGCGGCTGACGAATGTCCACGTGTAAATCAACTCCAGCAGGGAGAGAGAAAGGTCAAACAGGAAAGAGACGGTGAGGGGGAGTGGTTAGGTGTCACTGCGCCCGCTGCAGATTACATTACAACCACAGACAAGAGATTTAGTATCGCGGGATGTTCTTAGACTACTCATGTAAATGCATCAGATTTGCATTGGCAATAATGTCTTCTCTGTCCCTGAATGTGAAATATTGGAATATTGTTCAAGGAAAAGATACATGGAACTGCAATTGTGCATAATTCCTGTAAGTGGAAACCTTTACTGTCAAGGGGCGAGGGATGTAATTACCTCATTTTACTCAACTAAAAAAGTCAGTGGTCTTTAAAGTTTTAAATTCCTTTTAAAAGGATCCTAAAAACGTAAAGAGGCAACCTTAATGATAGGGATGTGTGGTATACCGGTATAACATTTCCTTATGGTATGAATTCTCCCCTCATACGCTTGTTAACAATGATAAACCGCAAGGTGCCGTTCTGCAGGCAGTAGGATTTATTTTTACATCTAAACGGCGGTACGTGGCCGCATCAGCCGGTGTTAAATAGCGCTTTCATTTTCAGGCCCCACGATGAATCAATCGGTGCTGTACTTACTGCCGCTCCCTCCTCACACAGGAGGACACATTAAATCAATTTGCTCATTAAAGTTTGCGGCCCGCGACGGCCGGAGGATCAGCGGCTGGTCCCCGCGCTCCGCCACACGGGCGCTTTGAGCCAAATTTCTCCGCAACTAACGGCTGGATGGTCACACTATTTGGTTCAGGTACTTGTGTCCCCCCTTAGGATGTCTTCAGTACTACTTAACAGGACCCAAAATAAATATTTGTTACTGCTGCCCTTTAGCAAGCACAGAATAACATGATTTATCCGTTTAGAGCTTGATTTGTAAGTGGGACAAATCCTGAAAAAAATGTATATAGCCCCAATGCTGCAGCAGTGTCCCAGTAGACCGTTTTGACTTGAGTCTGTTTGCCTGAATGCAGCCTGTGCTGCGTGTGTGTGTGTGTGTGCGTGTCTGGAAGGAAATGGACATGTGTATGCACGCTCACTGCTGGTGCCCCGACACAAACCTCCTCACAAACCAAATACCAGCAATCCCCAAACCAGACACAGGGATAGAAAATGCCAGTTGGTCCAAAATCAGAAAGGCCGCTAAGCTTCAACGCAGCCGCTCCAGCAGAAAAACAATCCGACAATTCATTAAAAAGGCGTGTTATTCTCCACGCCCCTGCGTCTTCAATATCTCCACTCTCCAAAGCCCACGCTGATGATTCCAGCTAATATTGGTTTTGACGGCACTGCGGATGATTCCGGAGAAGGGCAATGTGAGAAAATAGGAGCCTGGCTGATCTGCAGTTCTACACAGAAGATTCTCTTTTTATTATTGCCGGATACCAGGCGGTGACCCCTTGTCTGAGGTCGAATTCGGCTTCGCATCTCAAAGAGAAGAGTATTTTAAAAAGAATAAAAGTCTTTCAAACTTAAATCTGAGCCTGCTCGGATACAAAGGTTAGCTACGGGCCTCGGCCAACGTAACCATGGTGACGAGGACAGTCAAGAGGGTGGAAGCGGTGGCGCGCATTAGGCCGAGAAGGCCGGTCGACGCCTTCGTGCCGCTGCCAGCATCGACTTTTGGAGATGCGTCTGTGTTTGTGTAATTATCATGGCGGGAGTTTCCCATGATGCATGACGCCATGAGGCGTGTGTGCGCTGCACGTAAAGCAGCTGCTCGTCTTTGCCACTAACCATTCAACAAGGAGAGGTTATTGTCCAGCTGACCCAACATCGTCCATCCAGAAAATTAGAAGGGACTTTTAGTCCTTGACGCCTGAAATGACTTCTCCCACTTTGTGACTCCATCTCTATGGAGACGCCGTGAGGTAAAAATATCACAGACTTTTGAGGGTTTCAAGTGTATTTACAAGCATTTTAAGATGAAATGGAATAAAACATTTGCAACTGGGCAAAAAAAAAAAAACCTTTTACTCTCATTTGAGGAGGATTTTTGATTCAGTTGGAAAGGAGTGGATGCACTGAACCGCCTTTGCTGAATATTTGTGATGAAGCCAACGTTTAAGTTACAGGGTCAAGCAGCTGTTTCTGCTGTCAGCATCCTGTCACACGTTCCCATAACATAATGTTTGTAAGCATCCTGTGAAAGAAGTGGGCCTCAATAGCTGTTTAGTGGTAACTGAGTGGCTGAGGACATCCTGCCGAGTCAGCAGCAGGAAAGAGGAAAGGGGGGGGGGGCATTACCCCCCCGCATATTAAATATTAATCCACGTTATTGTCGGCCGGGGACAAAAAGATGTGGACAAATTACAGGAGAGGACGATGGATCGGGCCGTTGATACGATTCATCATCCCTGTGTCGGGTAGCCGAGGGTCCCTTTAACAAAATAATCATTTGATCGACTCCCTGAAGCGCATGTGGAGACATGACATCGTTTAACCTGCTGGAAGTTATTACACAAATAGGGCTGTCGGGTATGTTGAATTACCATCAAGCACTGATCACATCCATTTGGGAAACTGGGAAGAGGTATAGTATCTGATCCCTATAGATTCCATCCAATTTAATGTGACATTAGATGCATCCGTTCCTTGTGAATATCTGAATATCACATTAAAGTGACAGTTTCACAACCAAACACTGCATGCAGCATTCTAAGCGAGCATCGATTAGACGGCCGAGGTATACTTACGTAGTTCATCATTTATGTCCGCCTACTCATTCGGAAACTCTGCATTTAAAAAGGTCACACAGATAATAGCTTGGAGTCCTGACAGCAGACATTGAGTCAAGTAAAGTAAAAGTAAAGTTAAAGTTCTTGGAGGAAGTTTGGTCAAACTCCTCTCCTCGTTAAACATTGTAAACATGAGATTATGGTCTCATTCTCTAGTTACAAGTCTTTTTCAATACAGCATGATGTTCATTTAGAGTCAAACAGACCATAAAGTAGGATATACTTTGGGGCGGGGCTACGCAGCGATTTACAGGCTATATAATAGGCCATCAATATAAAAAGCCAAGATGGCGAGAGCAAAAAATGCCAAACCTAAAGCTTCAAAACGTCAGTCCACTGAACTAATGTGTGACATCACTACGGCCCTGTCCGCTTCTTATTTATTAATAATAATAATAATAATAATATGTCCCGTAGATGAGAAGAAGACATTACACCTCTTTGGGTCCTCAGCAACACACCCAAAAAGCCCATCAGATGAAGGGACGGAGAGGCAGACACATTTTAGGGATGCCTGAGTAAAGAAGAAAAAAAAAACAGGACCTTGGTAACCAAGTTATTACATAATGGGAAACGGAAAAAGCCGCAATCTAATACAAAGGGGCACTGAGTGAGTAATGGCTTCCTTCAAGTCAGATTATTTGCATGGCGGGTTGTTCAAGTCCTTTGTCAAAAGAAAAGAGGCTTTTTTTACAAGTTAAATATAATAGTGTGTTGGAATATAGTTTGTCAGGGTTGCCTATACATCGTTCTAATGTTATGTGTTTCCATTGAGTACATCGTGTGTGTGTGTGTGTGTGTGTGTGTGTGTGCAGAAGCCCCAGAGTGTGGGCAAACACAGGACGGCGCCGTACGCATCCAATCAACATCACAGAAGCAACTGTGCAGATTATTTATAATTGTTTTCACAGAGAAAGTATCCTCGGCTTGCTTTGGACCCTATAAAAACGGACCTAGTGTATAAGCTCGTACTCATTTAAAAACTGCTTTGTCCCCTGTAGGGCAAAAATCGTCCCATAATCCACTGGGGCACGGAGAAGCATGTGAACATTCGTCTTATTTGTGATCTTTTACATAGCAAAGGACCAAAAACTTAAAACTCTTAATTGACTAAAAACAGAAACAGTTTTCATATCAGAGCATACATATATTCTCTAAAGTAATCATCTTTAAAAGATGAGCTTAGTTAAGTCCCATCCATCGTCAAACTGCTTATCCTGCACACAGGGTCGCGAGGGGGCTGGAGACTATCCCAGCCAGAGTCCCCAATCGACCTGATCCTCAGAGCATGTCTTTGGACTGTGGGAGGAAGCCGGAGAACCCGGAGAGAACCCACGCAGACACGGGGAGAACATGTAGACTCCACACAGAAAGGCCACTGGGCGGAATCAAACCCAGGACCTTCTTGCTGCGACAGTGCTAACCACCACGTCACCGTGCCGCCCCCTTAGTTAAGTCATTTAATGAAATAAAACCAAATTACCAGGGAATTTGGTATCGCTTATTTATTATAAAACCTTCAGTGGGAGTCATTATAGTCAAAGAAATAGTCATAGTTAGTGAAGCAATATGTGTGTGAGAAAAATGTGTACTCGACAGTGGTATAAAATCATTAAACAGGACATTACATGCTAGCGTGGAGACAGAATTGACAACATACTCGTGTCATGTATTGTGTGGAGATTGCCTCAAAAACATTCAAACACAAACATTCAGTAAAACCTAAATAAAATGGTGAATCCATTAAAAAATAATAACAGTGGTTGCCATAGCACCAGGACACCATTGTCACAGAGAGAGAACCTTCCACGGAAACACCAATTTAAATAAAAACAAGTTGTCACAACCGTTTATCCCTGACAGACCGTATCATTACAAGTTCATCAGTTACTAACTGCATTTGTACAAGATCATTGTATACGTGTCTCCCAGCTAATCGATGCAGCGTGGTGGAAACAACAGGAGGCCCCGGGCCCCCCGGTACAACCAGGACCAAGCCAGGCGGCAGAATTTTACTGTCAAAGCTTTCCCAGTTATTCCACGTGAGGTGGTCCAAAACTACTCAGAGACCAACACAAAAAGTGAGCTTATTCAACAACTGCATGAGGTGACAGAGGAGCTGGCCCTTGAGAAGAGCCTGAAGGAGATGGAGAAAGCCAGGCGTGAAGAAATGGAGAGACTCTGGAGGGCTGGTGAACCGGAGACGATGAACACCTTTGGGATTGCCAGTGGGGTTTGCAGCACCCTCAAAACCAAGAAGGAGAAGGAACTTCAAATGGAATTTGAGAACCTGCAAATGTCTCATATAATCAGGGAGCAGAAATTCTCAGCGGAGATCCAGCTCGAGAGAGAGAGAAATGCAGCTCTCCGTGAAGAACTTCTTCAGACCAACTGGAGCCATGATGAGGATTTAAAGATGAAACTCAAGATGTCCAAGGATCTGGCAGCCAGAAAGCAGCTAATGGTAACGAAGGATGATCTGCTTCGCCACATGAAGGTGAAGATCCAGACTCTGAAGGACAACGCCTCTGAGATGGAGAAGACCTTTGTTAAAGACATTGAGGACTTGAAACACCAACAGCTCTCAAGCAACCTGGAGCATGACACCAAGCTCCACGCTGAGGAGGAGGTCAGTCAGGGCCTCAGAACGGAACTCTGCAGACTCCTAGAAGAGCAGGAGGAAAACATCAAAAAGAAGGACGCTCTTGAAAAAGAGGTGGTGGCATTGCAGGAAAACATCTCAGAGAAGGAGAAGACCTTTCTGAAAGACTTGGAGGACCTGAAACACCAACAGGTCTCAAGCAACCTGGAGAATGCCACCAAGCTCCACGCTGAGGAGGAGGTCAGTCAGGGCCTCAGAACGGAACTCTGCAGACTCCTAGAAGAGCAGGAGGAAAACATTAGAAAGAAGGAAGCTCTTGAAAAGGAGGTGGTGGCATTGCAGGAAAACACCTCAGAGAAGGAGAAGACCTTTCTGAAAGACTTGGAGGACCTGAAACACCAACAGGTCTCAAGCAACCTGGAGAATGCCACCAAGCTCCACGCTGAGGAGGAGGTCAGTCAGGGCCTCAGAACGGAACTCTGCAGACTCCTAGAAGAGCAGGAGGAAAACATTAGAAAGAAGGAAGCTCTTGAAAAGGAGGTGGTGGCATTGCAGGAAAACACCTCAGAGAAGGAGAAGACCTTTCTGAAAGACTTGGAGGACCTGAAACACCAACAGGTCTCAAGCAACCTGGAGCATGCCACCAAGCTCCACGCTGAGGAGGAGGTCAGTCAGGGCCTCAGAACGGAACTCTGCAGACTCCTAGAAGAGCAGGAGGAAAACATCAAAAAGAAGGACGCTCTTGAAAAGGAGGTGGTGGCATTGCAGGAAAACATCTCAGAGAAGGAGAAGACCTTTCTGAAAGACTTGGAGGACCTGAAACACCAACAGGTCTCAAGCAACCTGGAGAATGCCACCAAGCTCCACGCTGAAGAGGAGGTCAGTCAGGGCCTCAGAACGGAACTCTGCAGACTCCTAGAAGAGCAGGAGGAAAACATTAGAAAGAAGGAAGCTCTTGAAAAGGAGGTGGTGGCATTGCAGGAAAACACCTCAGAGAAGGAGAAGACCTTTCTGAAAGACTTGGAGGACCTGAAACACCAACAGGTCTCAAGCAACCTGGAGCATGCCACCAAGCTCCACGCTGAAGAGGAAGTCAATCAGGGCCTCAGAACGGAACTCTGCAGACTCCTAGAAGAGCAGTAGGACCACATCAGAGAGAAGGAAGCTCTTGAAAAGGAGGTGGTGGCATTGCAGGACAACATCAACGTCAGCCACAATCTCCAGACTGACCTTGAGGAGGTGAAAGAAGAGAACCGAGTCAATACCAGGGAACAAGAGGAGTGTGCCGTCCACGACTCACCAACCAAGGCCTAATGTGATTGGATATACCACTGTTTCCCCTAAAGGAATAATATAGATATATATAAATACATTTAATTGAAATGAAAGCTGTAAGGGTCCTTTCTACTCCGCATGTCGGGGCACCGGCCGGACAGCTAGAAACGCAGCCAAGAACTCAGTATCATCTGGAGCATTATCAAGGTCTAAGGTTTTTTACGGGGGGGGGGGGTTCTGACACCTTTTGAGAGGTTAACTTGTGAGAAGCAGGGTGTAAAGTGAATCCTTGAAAATACAATACAATAGGTTCGTCGTATATTTCTCTGCAGTGGAGTTACTGATAAAGCCTTCCACGTGCGACTGGTCTATATTGTAACAAAAAACATACATACATGTTTAATATTATATTTATTTGGAAATTGAGTTTTAAAATCAATGTTATTATTAAGTAGTTATTCACACGTCTGTCCTTCATTAATCTGCAGCTACGTGTAAACAGAGACAAATAGAAGGACCATGTTTATGCAGATTTCTCACCCATCTCACTCTCGAATTGCACACACAAGATTGAGATTGCAAGAGTTGGAGTCTCTGGAACTTTAAGCTGCCACGTGTAGGATCCGGTGTTTAAGGGCTCATTTCATGACTGATAACAGCCCCTCGGCGAGGGAGCTTTTACTTTTGAATTGATGCGAGCTTAAACATTCTCCCTTTCCAGTGTCTTGATGTCTGATGTTCCGAGCCATCCTTCCTGATCTGAAACAAGACTTGCTGATTAACCGACCGACAGGCGCTCATTTCTAGCTGTCTCAGATGCCGCTGATTTCCCCCCCCAACATCCATCCGAGTCATTGGTCCCAGATTTCTATTAGAGGGAAAATGACACACATGACGAGGCTCAACTCCTCGGATAAAAAAATCTAAATAAGCACTTTAATCGATTCAAACGGAAGGGTTTGATGTGGTCCTAACCAGAGATCAATAAAAAAAAAAAATAGAAGCTTGACATACAAACCGCTTTAATAAGGAATCCCACAAAGAGAGACTTCTAAAAAGATCATGTGATCATCTTTGTCTTTTAGCATGTGAATCAATGAAATCTGATCTAATCTGAAAATAACACCTTTACATTACCTGTACTGGTTTATATGAAAGGAATGATTTAATCCGGTCAAACTGTATTTGAACAGCACCTGTCATGCAGGTTACTTCACAGATGATAGAAGTGAAGATTGTGAAAAACAACAGAAAGGAAACAAGTCATTGATTGGAGACCAACGGATGCGAGGCAATACAGACGGTGACAACAAATTTAAAAGCTATGATAACAGTCGTAGAAAAACTAGGCCGGTCACCACGGTGCAAGTTAAGCAGTGTATCAAGAGACAGTTATTAAGTTAGGTGGTTTAATATAATCTATAATATAATCAATGTTTGATCAAACAAACACAGAGCTTTCACATAGTAGATTTCTGTTTGAGTCTGCTGACTTTGAGTAACATTAAAGAGTGAAATCAAATTGATATTCTAATCATTTCTAACATAAATAACTGTGCCTGGACAAAAAGTGCTTCCAATGGAAACAATGGAAACATTTAAAGCTAATTAGCCGATATTTGTAATTTGTAATGTTAATGAGAGCCGACCGCAGGCCAACGACTGAATATCTACGGGTAAAAGCACATTAAAACAAAAGGGTAACTCTCCCCCCTCCTTCCCACTCGACATGTATGTGGGATGAGGACGTTAGCTTGTCTTTTAGTCATTTCTCCCATCGTCACTGGATATAAAACGTGAGCCCCCCCGGGGCGAGGCCGGCGCCGGGTGAGCCGCACACAGGTTCATTACCACAACAAGGGTCGCCTGCACTCAATTAACCCGCCAACCGTCCACTCTGCCCTTCGTCTCGGAGACTGATGAGTCGCCGCCAGGGGTTAAGTGTCGGGGTAATTGACCCGGGCCGCTCCTGGTTTTCTATTCAGGCGGCCTAATTGTGCAGAGTCAGCGTGCGTTCCCGGGCGCAGAGCGGCGTCGGAATGAATCCAGCGGCAGGCTCAGACGAATGAGCCGCGGCTCGTTAAAAGAGGCTTCTCGCGGTGCGCCGGGGGTCACACGGTGAGAAACACAAACCTACCGTGAGTTGGTTTCTTTAAAAGCATCAGCTCCTACATTACATTTTCAAATGGAGACTGCATTTGTCCTCGGCGCAATGTGCATTCGCAATGATCAAATTCCTGGAAGACCTCTAGTTTTCCAGATCTTGTTTCCCCTACTGCAAAAAGAATATTGTGCCGTCTTCAGGGCTACATGCCACACTCCCTCCCCCTGCTCCCTCTCTTTGACACAAGTCTTCATACATGACCGTCTGGTTGTTTCATACGTACAGAGAGGGGGCGGCTCGCTCGAACCGCCACAGGCTGCTCAGGAGAGACACGTGTCCTCGGAGTAGACTGTCTTTAAAGTTATTTGTGATGATGCTCATCAGTCCTCTCCTCCATCTTGTTGCTCTTAGTGCCAGCAGGGAAATTACTATCAACAAAATGCTTTTAGCGTCATCTTTATGGTGCTCTTATTTCCACTTTCCTCAATGCATTACATTATCAGAATGGCTGTACTTATGCCAACATTAAATTTATTTGAAAATCGGAAGTGAGTGTAAAGAAAGTGCTGCTCGAATGACTTCTTATTTCCAACATAATTTTCCAATTACAATTGATTATAACATGCTTTAACAACATTGTTGGCGACCAATTACTTATTGCTTTGTGACGGAGAAATCCATAAAAGCATGCGCAGAAACTACGTCTGAAAGAGACAAACGATGGCATGCTAACTGGAGGAAGACGCTAATCCGCCTTTTAGACACCATTAGTCAAAATCAGGGTTCTCATGAGTCTTCTTGAAAGCGTTTATGCCGAAGAAATAAATCATTTGAAAAAAAGAAAAATGATAATTTTCATGGAGATGATTCAGATTAAAACTAATTGAGATACCCGGTGATCATCCTCGACAGACAGATGATCATGTTTGCTTCAGTACGTTCAGAGCTGCAGCGCGTTTCGTCCCTTTGGATTAATGATGTCTTTTAGATGCATCGCCTCAGAATGAGAGCAGTAGGTGCGCGTCTGGCGAGGTCTCCGCGAAGCCACCAATGAGATGTCTAGTCACGGAGCGTCTCGGGGCTTTTTAAATCGCTTCTCCATCGTCTCGATCACATTGCCGGTTTTTGAAATTCCCAAAGCGAAACCTGCAGGTGCTCTGACGTGCCGCGCGGTTCTCTCTAAATCACCAGGAATGAGGGCTGTGTTGTCAGGCCAGCAATACAATCATTTCATGGGTTAACTGAAATCAATAGGACCCCATAAGCAGGCCGAGGCCGGCTCCATAACAGATCTGTAGTCCATAGCGACTCAAGTCCACATGCTCCATTTGCTTATTGAGTGAAGACTGCAGCTTCATCCCATCTGGGGTTCAATAACTAAATGAGCTCTGAAGCATCACATTCATTATCCCATCCGACGCTCGAAATGTCAAAGTAGTTGCGCCCGGAAATCAATGAAGACCGTCAATGATTCGATCCCAACACGTGTGAGGGAAAGTCTGTAGGGGGACGGGCCGAGGGGGGTATCGGGAAAACAACCTGGTTAGAGACCCTTAGAGGGGCAGGATCGAGGTGTTTACCGCTCGATCAATGGCGACACGACGCGCACGAGCAAACATCAGAGCGACAACTATTAAGACACAAGCAATCGATCCGTCGTTGAGTCGACTCACAGAACTCCAATGATCCACAATCAGCCAGCGCGTCTTTGTTTGTAGCCGCGTTTGCCGTTTGTAACCGGTGCCTGAACAGCTGTTGTTGCTGCAGTGGTTGACACATATTTATAACGCCAATTACTGAACTTATTAATTTGTAACTCCAAATAGAAACTCTTCCGTTTAAGAGAATGGGAACACATGAAAGCTGCATAGAAGATTACATTTCACTGGTATCTTTGTATTGAGTGCCGTTAGACAATTACAGCGAGTGAGCCAAAAAGCGTCCTACTGGACACCCGTCATCCCCCAAACAAATGGAATTTCTTTGAAAACGCAACCTCTAAAAAAAGACTAACTGCCTAATTATCCTGCAAAATGGGAAGAAAAAAAGAAAAGCTTAATCTCCCTACTAACAGCCCACATCAACCAACGAAGGCATCGGGTGACAACCGGGCATTGCATGCTTAAATGGAGACGTTACGTTTGGAAAAACACAACATGATAAACACAACATAAAGAAAAGGAAATACATCTAGAAATGTCTGATCAAAGAGGTAAAGGAGATGGCATCGTCCAGTACTGCGATCATAAAACTGTAGCACCTCAGGTCTTTGCTGAGTTAATATTATAAAAGTTCATTTTTCTTACATAATGCCGATTCGCGTAAGGTCAGTTCAGGCGGATTCTCTGCCACAATTGTGACGCCGGAGATTTGCAAAGAAACAAAGTTTTGTCCCCAACAGGCTGAGCGGAAAATGGGCGAGCGCAGGACAAAACATTGCACCCGACTATCGGGACACCTGAAGAAAAACCTCATCAGAGCCTCACAGTCAGATGTCCACAGAGAAAAAAGATGAATAAAGAAGCATTACATCCTCCCCACCCCACTAGCAAAGTCACAGGAAGAAAACAAGACTAAAAGTTCTTGTATTCTGTGGAGGGTATCAGGATTAAATATTGAAAAGGAGGCAAAAAAAAGATTAGAAGAGAATGAGAGAGACTCTCTGCGTGGCGGCACGTTATATTCATACGTCCGTGGTGTTAATACACAGATTTCATGAAGCCAATATCAAAGCAACAGCTGGAGGGAAAGGGCAGGCGGAGCCGCGCGAGGACAGACGCAGAAAGGGAATGACAAATGCAACGTACGGAACAGAGAGGGAGCGCATGGGAGTGTGTGTGTATATTCATACACGGCTCTACCTCTTCAACTTTAAAATACATTTTCTCTCCTGGGCTGATGTTTAATACATTGACTAATGAAAACCTAGAGAGGAATCCAGAACCCCCCCATCCCCTCTTTGAGAGCATCTTAAAAAATGCAAACCCCATCAAAGGGCTTCACTCTGCATCCATGCGAAGATGCAGCTGGCTGAAACGTCTCTTTTGCCCTCAACGGTTTCTTTCTCTTCCTGGTTTTGGATTATAAAAAATCTATTTCCCATTCTCAGAAGAATGCTCTCTTCATTTCCTCAAGCACATTTTACCCTGACAGGGGATGTATATTTTCATTCTACTTCAGGTTCGGATGTTTTGTTTAACTGTACTGTGCTTAACGTGTATTATTCGATATCCTTCTGGAATCTCAGGAGTCAGTTTAATTATTTTACCGTGGAACATATTCTTCCTAATACAAGAAAAAGCTTTTTCTATATCTAGTATTTAAGACAGAGCTCGAGCATGACAATACACAAGTGATATTAAATGCCAGACTTCAACAACAATATTAGTCCAGGTGTGAGGAGCTTGAGGCAGCTCGTGGTCGTAGGAGCCTCTGAAGCCTCCAATATTTCTCAGTGAACTTTGAAGCCACAACCGTGTTATTGGAGAACGCCCCTCCTCCTCCTGCTTTTTCCTCAAAGGACACATTATAAAACTCACACCTGCCGCGGCACATCTGGAATGGTCTGAAAGAGTAAAAGGCGCCGCAGCTCGTTTCATACGAATAGTGCACTTCTGGAAACCTTCTACATTCTTTAATGGGGGGATAAAAAAAAAAAGCATTGCCAGGAAAAAGGGGTAAACTATCCTCCTGCAAACCGCAGTCACCAAACTACATGAGTGAAGCAAAAGGGCTTCATCCATACAGCAGTTTGGAGGCACAGCTGTATCTTTGCTCTGTGAGCACTGCCAAACCAAACCGGACGAAAGTTACAAAAGAAGAAAGAATTGAAGCAGTGTGACTGACACGGGAATCTTTTGCTGGTGAACACCAAAAGTTCTGTGAACAGTAACAGCAGCAAAACCTATTTAAGTTCTCCGGGTCAAAAATGTCAACGTTCAATTTCCAATATACAGGAACACCACTGCAGCAGCAAACAGAATGATACAAAACCCTTAAAAAAAATAATGGACTCTTCCATTAGGTATACAGTTAGAAAATAGTACCGCAGTTTATGTTTTAATTTTCACATTGCCATTGTTAAGCGTTTAGTATTTCATATCACATTTTATTTTACAGAAAAAATTAGACGGGCATGTTTTACCTTTTAATTGTTAGTTTAGAGCCCTGAGTAGCCTGGGACATCTTTAAATAACACCTGCGGACACACGCAGCTTCAAACAGCGGTCACAACAGTGCAGCCGCAGACTGCTCCTCGCCTCTCAAACAGATGACTAATCTCTGGAGGAAACGATGCAAATGGCACAAAGTGCGACTGAGCAGAGACACACATAATAAATGATGCCCCTTCCCCCCCCAATTGTCACACCCTAAAACCTCCGATCCCACATCGCACGCCTCTTTTCGCTGACGCCGTAATAACGAGACCACTCGGCCGGTCTCAGTGACCGTCACAGAGGCGGGCGGGAGGGGCCACTTAG
The DNA here is from genome assembly GCF_964276395.1 of Gasterosteus aculeatus. NCBI lineage: Eukaryota > Metazoa > Chordata > Actinopteri > Perciformes > Gasterosteidae > Gasterosteus > Gasterosteus aculeatus. The sequence goes on along the minus strand of NC_135692.1, from coordinate 8,314,356 downwards.
ACGCACGGCGCCCCGATCGATAAGCAACTTTGTGGGAGTGACTCATCACCGGAGCGGAGAAAAACGACGGGGGCCCGATTCCCTAATGGGTTCCCGGATGCGGGGCGGCGAGGCAGCGTGATGAAGATGGACGGGCGGATGGACAGGCCGCTCGTTGTCGGCTAATTCCACGTGTCTCGGTTCAGCGGCACGTCTTCCACTCCAACAGTCGACCCCCCCTCTCCATCATGCTGCATCGGATCGATGCCTTGAATGCATACGTCCCCCCCTATGCTCTCGTCCACCGTCCCACCGGGGACAGGGCAAGTGCTGCGGTTATGGATAAGTGTTGCAGTTATGGTTATTCACATTGCATTTAGAATCGAACGTACCGGCGTCTCGTGCAACCCACAACCATAGATCATCTGATGTTGAATAGGCTCTTAGAATATACTGACTTATATATATCAATATATTGATATTCCACTGGGTTGAAGTGTTATATTAAAAAGAAACCAAAGAGAAAAAGAGCTGCTCATCTGTCTGCTGATGATATCTTCCTTCAATATTGAAGATAAGATCGGCCCAATCAATCATGTAGAGGATTAATTTGTATTTCTTCTCCTAGTAAACAAATGCAGCACAAATTAATCTTTGGAACAAATCAGCAATATTCAAGTTGAGTTATTAAAGTAAGCCTACAAATGATGTGGGCTTCAGCTAACTGCAAAACGACCATCAACTAGCTCATTTATAAATAATTGTCATTAGACCCTTTATGTTGTAGCACAATACAATACAAACTAAATGTGTTAAACAATTTGCCAGATATTCCCCCCAATTCATTTGCCTCATTATAATGGACCAGATGGGGAAAAGCATCCAGTAATGTCAATAAAAAAATTTTAAAAACAGGAATATCTGAACAAATAAATCTAATTTTGTGTAGGATAATGTTTCTTATTTGTGTGTTTTTGACAGATTTCTTTGATCCGAGACTAAAAACCCTCCAGTTGGCACAGAAACCGTTGAGATGGAGAGAGGCAGTCGTGTTACATTATTAAATGTCATACGAGTCATGGAGCAAGCTTCATGGGGAATGAAAGGGAGATGGAGTTAATAAAGACAACAAACAACAAAAATATAATATTATAAAATAATATATAAAATATTGCAACTGGTGGAAAGAGAGACCAGGAGGTCGAGCAGGATGACCTATGTAGGATAGATAAATATATGTCTCAATACCACCTCAACTCGCAGTATGAGGAGAGAGAGAGAGATCTAGTAACTAAGTAAAAATCAAATGTTATTCCCATTATTTCACTTGATACACTCAGTCTATTGACTATTTTTCCTTATATACAGTTTAGTATGACAATAAACTTCCTCATTACTTTACAGCTTCTTCTTCTGCAATTGATAGACGGCACCAAACTGGAGAATTAACACCGACTGTCTAACGTGACGCACCAAACTCTAAATATTTCAAGAGTTGAGGATTGGAAACGTTATATTTTTGGCAAAAAGAATGAGTGGGAACACTGACGTACAAAGAGACGATGACAAGAAAACAAACCATTGCTTTAGGTTTGACTCCTCAAGGTTTTTCTCCGATAGAATCAAATCAAGTATCAATACGCTCTGCAATACGCTCCGGACCGTCAGGAGGAGGCGCTCCTATAGGGATGCATGTAGTGTGGGAGGTAATGGGGGAGGTGTGAAAGTGTGTGTGTGTGTGGGGGGGGGGGGGGTGGGGGGGTGTAATTACTGCAGCAGTCACTGTGGCTGAACTCAGTGCTCCACATGAATCAGCCGAGCATTCAGCTCAAGTCCACGCGGGAAAAGGTGTGTTAATGCTTGCAAGGGGAAGAAAGGGGGAGGAGGGGAGGGAGAAAGCGGGTCAGGTAGAGACATATGGGGGGTGGAGGGTAGAGAAATAGTGAACAGTTGAAACGGATGATAGCGAGACAGAGCGGAGCGTGACGATACATAAAGAAGGAAGGCTGACCGAGGGAGGGGGGGCTGTGTCCAGTGTCCTGGGATCCTGCTGTAATTTAGTCTACATTATTCATCAGGTTGACTTACCCAGATCATCATTTACATGACATCGCCTATGAATTATTCAAACAAGGAGTAATGATCCATAAACTAAACGGGGACCAGTTTTCCGAAAGGAGCCATAAATTAGAGACGAATCACAAGTTACTTGAAATGGCTCTTGGGCTACATTCAAATAAAGGACCTTTATTGGTACCAACAGTAAATGAGACCAGGCTGCTCAAAGTGCCGTCTTCTACTGACAACACCGGGATGTTTAATCAGCCTCCCTGAGCCTGGCGATCACCTCGTGAGAACACAAACAGCGTGATGGCAAGCGATGCCACTTACTGACGAGAAACTACATTTAAAGCATTGAATCAAAACTGAATTTTGAGGCATCAACGATTTCGCCACAAACACCCAAACTGTTCGGATCTGGGAAGATCACAACTAAAGCCTGGTTTATGCTTCTGCGTTTTCAGAGCGACGCAGATGCAAGACCCCCTTGCGTGTCCCTTTCGTGCCTTTTCACACCTCCTTGCGTCCTTGCGTGTGTCGACCCATTTTTCTAGGCTTGCGTCACTTCCGACGCAAGCCTCCCGCAGCGCACACGGCTGTGATTGGTCTGCTAACTACCTCCTTTACGGAGTCTCACATTTCCGCTTTCATAGCCCGATACCGCCATTATTAAAACGGAGAATGTTTACAAGAGAACGGATCAGATTTAAGAACTTTTGTCGGAAGAAATGCGTAAATATGACCGCTTATACAAGCCGTCATTGGCGGGTTGTATAAGCGGGTTGGATTCACGGAGGGAGATGTGCACAAAGTTGGAGGAAAATACGGGACAAATGTATCCGCGATGAAAAGCAGCAGTGACAATGCGCAGGGCAATAAAGTCTATAATAAATAAATAAACAAATAAATAAATAGACGTGACTCTCTAGGTCGTCTTCAACAAAACACGTCACTCCGCCTGTTGTTCTGGCGGTGAATTACTCTGCAACACACGCAAGCCTTTTAGAACCATGAATTGAAACGAGTGCGTCGACACAACGACGCAGAAGCATGCGCCAGCCTTTAACGATGAGATCTGGAGCACCCGGTTATACATCAACAGCTTTTTAGTAAGTTACTTACGCTCGTGCTATAAACAGGAAGTCCCCTCCCCTCGGCGGCTGAGGGATCAAGATGCCGACAAGGAGCCATTGGTGCAGCTCTCTCTCCCCCTCGTTTCCTGTCATCGCTCAACTGGTGCGATCCAATAAAGGCATTAAATGTCACGTCTCTGGAAAGAAACAAATAAAAACGTCACAGTAACAAATCAAACTACTCCCAGATTATGAGAAAGGATGAATGTAATGATTTAACTACATATTTCCTCAGGGTAAGCTGTGAAACAATTAACTACCGGCAGAGGTCTTCAACAGGGAGTCTGCGGAGGTACTGCGGGGGGGGGGTCGCAGAATTTTTGGTTGATAAGACAATTATTTAATATTTAAATAAATCTAAATATTTCATTAATTGTTTTAATTTTTTTTCCACAAATTTAAAAGTCTTCAGAATCAGAATTGCACTTATTATCTTTAAATATATATTAGCATGAATCCAACATATTGTAGTGAACGGATAAATTGAAACGTTATCCTTCAGTCCGCAACACACACATTCAGCTTCCCACAGCAGCTCTCTCAAGCTGGGCACCGGTTCATTCACAGCATCTTTCATGCAAATACCAAAGCGCAGGCACCAGCCAATCAGATCGCGTTCATGCTCACGTCTAACGAGCACGAAGCTCAAAAATAAAAGATGGCGGACCAAACTCCGTAGGGCGTCCCTGCTCCATCTCGCCATCAGTTTGGAGGACCTTGGCCTGAAAAACTTTGAAGACCCCTGCACTACGGTGTTACGTTCTTACCGTGCAACCCAAATGCTGCCATCTGGACTTCACATTCCTGGCCTACAGCAGTTTCCAGTCATGTGTCCATAACTGTGAATACATCAATATTAAATAAGCATAAAAATCTCCACCATATAAATAAACAACTGATAGTTTGGCGTTATTTATAAAGAGCTCAGTTTCTTTCCCAATACAAGGATTTTCCCGTTAAGCAGGCTCATGGTTTTCGAAGCGTCACGTCCCACTGAGTCAAAACAACCAAAGAGCTCTGGATCCAGGTCAGTTTCCACCCGGATCATCCCATCAGCCGGAGAAAAGCCTGGAATCTGGCTTATACTGGAGTACAACAGCATCATTAGCATTGTTCTATATTTACTGCTGCCATGCACACATAACTTTAACTCTAGGCCATATAATTACAAGTCATTAAGATGACACATCATTAATATTATGAACTAGAACCAGATGTGACTCTCTCAAGTTTTGTTGCACAGTTTCACCGCATTTTTTTAAATGTATGTTGTGCTGATGTGTGCCACCCGTTGTCATTGGACGTTAGTCATTCAGATTATGTTGCAGTGGTCACGACATTTATTACTATTCCAGCACCGAGAGATAACTTCCTTTGAGATGTGTACTTGACATGGGGTTTGATGAAAAGCACACAGGATTGCTGTCAATTTGTTCTTTGTAGTTAATCAATAAAACAATGTACCACTCACTAATTGTATCTTAAAAAGAATGCAAAACTATTAGATTCGAAAAGCAAAAAAAATCTAGGTTGAGAAACACTAGCAGCAATTCCTGTGTATTTTTACAATGTTTTAATCATACTGTGTGCATCCTTAGAAATTAAGATATAACCTCATTGATTTTAAGAGATTTAACTTAAATGAAAGTTGAATAAAAAGATTCATTTATTAATTTATTTTCAGAAATAGGTTGCTGGATGCTGTTTCAGTTGTATACTAAATATGTAGGACTTTATACATATTATACACGTTATAATGTATACTGTTGTGTTAATGTTTCCCATATGCTATTATTTAAAAGTTAACTTATATGTATAATCACAATAACAATCAAAAAAGCATCTCATAATACTGGTAGACAATAGAGGACTTGCTGTCTTAGTGTCCATTAGTTTTAGGAACCCAACTTATTGTAATATTTTGTGTTAATTAAATTTTAAAAAGGTCAGGTTTCTAAATAGCCTCTTTTACTAAGCTACGTGAGGTTAGCTAATGATTCAGCGTGCTAATAGATTCAGGTTGACTCAATGGTATTTAACTAGCATAGCGGCTAGCTTTGCTAATTGAAGTAAGGCTAACGTTAGCTAGTTACCCGAGCAGCCGCCATATTTTCCCCTATCCCGTCGTTTGCGCGGGACAAGCCCGGAGAAAGGTTTATTATTCTGTCCGCAAACACGTTCCGAAGCAGCATATCAGCCTTAGGAGGGGGACAGCTTACGTGTGAAGACGCTACTCACCAGAAAACCGCAGACGTCGCAGTTACAACGGCAATCAACGGGAGACGGGTGCGTTTGATTTAAATTACAGCCTGAGCCGATGTCCCCTTAAATTACACTTTTTACACGTTTGAGTGATTGAATGTCTGTATAAAGTTTAGAGTTTAAATAATTGGATTATATTTCGTTGTGCATATACACACTTTATTATGAAAGCCTTTGAAAGCAATAATTGGCCAAAGTTCAAAGTGTCTCCTCTAATTATTTATAGAACTTACATGGCCTCCGGCAGCAGACGTCAACGCGACTGAGAGAAGACGCATTCGATTTGATGTTGAAGGGATTGAGCGCTCGGGCGGTTTGATTTAAAAAGGGAAGCACACTGTGGACTAAAATATGAATATTCAGCATAATCAGCCATTGAAGAGGAGCCCTGAACTTTTGTCATTCAACGCAAAGCGATTGAGATTCAATGTCAATATTAAACAGTGCATTGTATTGCACATTATTGAGAATGATTTAAGTTAAATAATTGACATTCAAGGCTGCAGACTCTGAGAAATAGATCACACGCTGCGAGTAATAGGATGTGATGAGACTGTGTGGCACCGCTGCTGGGAAGCAAGTTTAGTGTGTTGATTAAAAGGCACACACACACACACACACACATCTGCACTGTGGGGGAAAGTCAGTTCTGTGGAATAAAGAACCAAGTCGACTTTCGTCTTTCTGTAATGTGTAATTGTAATTAAAGGAAAGAGGAGAAGCCAGTGTTTTTATGTAATGAATCGAATGAGACATTTAGGCCATGTTTTCTTACCTGGTTATACATACTTAAGTATTTCCTTTTACTGTAACTTTGTCTCTTCCGCTACAACACAAAGGAAAATATTTTCTTTCACCACTAAATGTATCTGATAACTTCTGTTGCTTCAGACTGAGAACACAACATAATAATCAACAATTAAACTATAATTCCCCCATAAAATTCACTAGCTTCCCAGCAGCAGCAATGACTAAAGTATATAAAATACATATAATAAAAGCAGCCCCACCATAACTAACTAAAATGTTACTGATATTTACCCATTAACTCACCAATGAATAAAATCAGAATAAAAAAATGACAAAAGGGGCTGCTGAAAAATGAATACTCCCAATCTATTTTGGAGCAAATACTTTTACCGTAACTGAGTATTTCTACCTTTGTGGGATTCTTCATTCTACTCAAGCAAACGCACGGAGTACTTCTTCCACCCCTGAGAGAAATCGAGCACGCTCGGCCTGATTTGATAGATGTGTTGTTCTCCACCCAGAACACTAAAGGAGATTAAAAAGTGACTATACGGTCAGATGGATACAAGCGCGTCAGTCTGAAAGACATATGTAACAGCCGTGTGTCGTGCGTCTTCCTCTCACCTCGGAAATGTCCGACACTGTGAGCTTTTGTCCTCGAGTCGTGGGGGAGTAATTGTGTCTGTGGGGAAGCAGATGAAATCATCCTTCAGGAGCTGCCGGTAACTGGAGTGAGAAATCCGAATCCGCCTCACGCCTCGGAGAAATCTTTAACTACCATACCATTACCATTAACACCACATGTATTCAACACTAGCGGTACGAGATACAAACATATATTCTATCTACGTCTATTCATCATCCACCAAATTGTGTACAGCATAAAGCCACATATCCAGAATGAGTTGAGGCGCAGACACTATTACATCCTTCAAAATGCATTTTAAAGCATTTGGTGAAATAAAATCAATTTATTTTCCTCTCGGTTCATGTCTGCCGGTTGTTCTTCAGCTATATTGCACATAAATATTTGTTTTAATCTAAATAATGATGACATTTCAAAGATATTTAGTCAATATGATCAATCAGCCATCGCGCTGCTTAGATACTGTTGCCGGGCTTGTCGAGATTCAAGTTGAAGTTTACAGTAAAGACGTGTTTTCCCGCGCGGCCCCCCTCCCCCATTCTCTCCCCCCCTCACTGTGCACTCACACAAAGTGAGACAGTAAAACCACACAGAAGCTAACAGCACGGGGGGGGGGGGGGCAGAACACGTAAAATAACTGAAAGCCAGCACTAAATGCTCAGCAAGCCTCAGGTAATTAATTAAGAGTGTTCCGATTCAGTCGTGGCGTAATACCCGACAGAGCGCCGCTAAATAGCAGCGGAGCGAAAGCTAATTAGGCCCCGTCTTTTTAGCGCGGATGTGTTTTATTCATGGCTGCATTTCTGGAACGTCCTCTTCAATTTATACGCGACGCTGCCGCGGCGCATATAAATTGCACGCCGCTGTATTCAAACTACGGATGTCACCGAAGTAATCATAAATCTTATGATCGGGGGGTGGAAGGAGTGTTAATAACGTAAAAACCGGAGCGGTGTATGAATATTCATGTTCCCTGTGGGGGGCGCCAATCGGTTTTCTGGCTCCGCCCACTGGGCAGACGATTCTAGAAAGCTTTTCTTCATTTGAAGGTGTCGGCCTCGACCGTCGTCTCATCTGCAAAAGCGCTTTTCTCCTCAAAACAGTCGGATCTCCACGAGAGACTCAGCAGGCTCTGACTGCATAAAAAAACATGGCGAGGGGCCGTAATCCAAGATGGCGACGGGGGAAACCGCCGAACTTCAGAGGCCTGCGTGTGAACAGAGTTAAGAGAGTAAGTATATAAAGCGAGAGGTCTTTGGAAAGTTACGAAGAGCTTTAACCTTTCAAGAGAAGATTACTGTTTGGATCCTAACTGTCTTTTTAAACATAATACACGTTACAATTAAGCACAAGCGCGTCCCCGTCACTACAGACATCTACAGCCAGTTAAACCCTGTGAAGGTATTTTCCCTCCTCGTTTTATTTATTGGTTCCCCGAAACAAATCAGATTTTGTCTGTAATGTTCCAGCAAGAGATGAGAGTTCCAGCTCGGCTCGACGTTTTGGGGGTACAGCGAAAAGCCCGCCGTGGACAGTCGTGACTTCAACCCCGTCTGCCTCTCACAGCTCTAACCTACTTCCAAAGAGCCTCACAGGACGTCCCTGCTGCCACCTTAAGAAGAGTCCACCAGTTCAACCCGCAGCATCCGCGCTCATGATTAATTGATCCCACTGTTGTGTGGTTCTATTCATATTCGAGCCGCATCCCGCTCAGCGGCTCTTCCCGTCTGAACCCACGCAGTCGCTCCGCGTCAGCTGCACATCTGCACGACCAGCGGTGGAAGAAGCGAGATCGAGTTCTTAAGTAGAAGTACCCGTATGAGGGATGTAGAAAAGTACTTTGCTCCTAGTTGAGGTCATGCAAAACCCTAAAAGTTGATTTTATGGGATATAAAAAAGAAAACCATTTAAACGATAACACCAAAAAGATTGATCAGGTTAAAAATATTTAAATTCATCATCATTACTAGAATATCTGATGCTGAGTGTTTTCTAACACTCCTCCTGCATAAATAGACTGTAGAAATGAGAAGTAACTGCTAAAAGTACACATCATGTACACATTTTTACGTATCGTTTTTGCATATCAGCATGTCTGGTGTTTTGGGGGGGGTTGGGGTCTGTTCCGGTGACGTGCACGGCGTTGTGCATGTGGAGGAGCACACAGGAGTGAATGAGAAAACCTGTGGACACAAAGATGAGAGAGAGAAAAGAGACCACTAATCCACCCCCAGACCAGGTCCTACTTATAAGGGGGGGGGGTGCTGCTTCACATTGAGGTCGACGACAGCCGTCTGCTGCCCTCTGCTGGAGAGGGCTGCTCTGTTTTGCTTCATCTACGTTTAGGAACCAGCTCATGTTTAACTTTTACAGAGAGTAATACGAGCGCTGAATAGAATGCGTTGTTATCCGCACAGGACATAATTCAGCTAATTAGACGATGAACTCACTTTCACAAATCCACATCCTCCCCGAGGCGCCGGCCTCATAAAGCTCAAACAAGAAAATGAAAACCCAAACATTTTGCGAATGCACCCGGAGGATAAAAGTTATCAGGCTGGAAATCCTTTCAATTATAAATTGTAATTTAATAGCGATCATTCCACAAACATGCCTCTCAGTCCTTTGCGTGCTTCTTATATAGATAGAAACCCCAACAGAGAAAAGCAATGTTGCCTTTCTCATAAATTCCTTCAAGCTATACCCATTAAATTAAACATCACATTTTCAATTCTAAGAGTTTTCGTGGAGGATTTTCTCAGAGTTCAAATATATATTTACATTTTTAAACAATTGTTTCTTGTCCAACAGCAACAATATCCAATTCAGTTGACTTATTAAGGGTAATAAAAGGTGCACAACAATGTACAAGGCTGCGATGTGTTTTATGTGAACGCCTTTGTGTAACTTGCTGAATACTGAATAATTATTCATTAACATCAACATTAGAGTCAGAAGGGTTCTTTTAAACACTGACTGCTGTCACATACAGAACAAGCAGTTGTCACGTCGGCCTTCCTCGGGAACATGAATATGAAATCAATTCAAACACCCGACCTCATCACTACTTTCACTTAATCAATGTTTAAACGAGCCTGCGGTGTTGCGTGACGCAGAGAGAGCGCCTGTATCAGCTCGCAGCGTCGGGATGAAAGTGGATTGAGTGAAGCCGCCGGCTTTGAGACGAGTCTCCGCTCCACTGCGAGGCAACCGGTGTGAAATAAAAGAGGCTCGCCGCTGTAACGGTTAAATGGAAGCTGGACTATACCGAGAGGTATCTCAGGAAATGTAAGACAGCTGAACTCTCATAACACTTTGGGGTCTAATTAAAGCCTAAACGTTTAGATTAAGAACATCTAGCCAATGAGCTTTGTTCATTTAACTAACTAACTATTAATTCAATCCGACATGACAACAGCACAAACACATAAACAGGCTTTGAGCTGATGCTATTTGACTGAATGACTATTTTGGGTGAGACAGAAGATCAACATTTCCTTCTAAGAGACATTGTGACATCGTGTCACGTTTCAACGTTCAGTTCAACCGTCTTCCAAGAGAGTAAACGGTCCTTAAAAAGTAAAATAACTAAATAAATAGTGAAATTCAGCCAATTTAAAACACCAATCTTCTAAAATACAACAACAGAGCTAATTAAGGTTTAGCGATATTTCATATTTCACCATAATTGAGTTTAATGTTCTTTGTCTTACACAAAAGATGACTCATATTTTCCCTTTCACTACTTCTGACAGTCCCCCGGCAGTAATATTAATATTTCTGCTACTATGACAACTACAACTTGTGTTTGAAAATCTGTTCACGATCTGTTCCAACTAAAGAAAGAAGACCTTCAACCTCGTTTTGCTTATCACGGCAGCAGCAACATATTTTAAAAACATTCTGAGGTTTTCTACATTTAGCGTTTTTTCTTTTCGTTGGAGAAAGATCACATATCATGAATAAATAAAACTGTAGTTTCCCTACAATTCCATACAAATTTTTCCCGTGATCCACCTCCATCAATGAAAATGATTGGAATAAACTGATGCTTTCGTTAGAGTGGCTCCACCTTCAAGAACCACCTCTGTAAAAGTCAGCCGGGCGCCAAAACAGAGCGTTACAATCAGAGGATGATTACAGGTACATCCACAGACAGCGTGCCAAGGATATTGTCTTTTCCAGCATTTAGGCATATAAACATGTTCTATTTAGTACAAACGCAAAATACAAGCGTGAACCCGAACGTCATATTTCCCCTTTAATATTATTACATCAACATTCAGATTCAAGAGGAGAACTGCTTCAGGGAATCTGCTCGAAATAAGATGGTACAGAAGCACTGGATGAAACATTTTTCTAAAAATGAACAATAACTATATTACCATCAGATATTCTTACTCTAATACAAAGCAGCCGGTGACATAAATCCCTTCAGTACATGCTACTGTATAACTGCAGTTTCCATGGATCCTAAATCCCACCAACACGCTGAAGAGGGAGAATTTAAACATCTAAGCCCAATCAAAACATGTGTAAATGAGGGTGAAAGGAACATTAGCGGCTCTGCGTAACTCACATTCCCAGATGTCAAACCGAGAGTCCTTTTACTGACAAGCCGCCACGCCGCACCAGCAGAGTGCTCTTGCTCATTTCTTCCCTCACAGACGGGCCTGCAGACGCAAACCAGGACAAGAGCAGTCCAAGTATGGAAGTGGTCAGATTCTGATACAAAGCGCCTCTAAATATAGAACCGTGTGGGTGTCTCGCGTCTTGCCCCCTCCATTATGTCATTAAAGTATTGTCTTGCTCCTCCACGCAAACTTCGAGAAAGAGGAAGCTTGGCGTGGACGTCGGCTGAATAAATACAGCAGCGTGTCCTTAGAGAGAAAATAACTTCTGATTACAGCCTCGGGTGTGAAATGGCACGTGAGTGCGTGTGCGACGTCTCCCTCCGACGCACACAGCAGAAAATCCCTTTTCTTCTTCTTCTTCTTCAAAGTGTCTGTGAGCAAGGAGAGCCCACCCTCCCGCAGTGTGCGTTGTGAGTCCCTCCCCGGGGGTTCGGTACCATGGCAGTGTCCCCAGTGGGCTTCAGGCAGAGCGCCGCTCAGCAAGGCGCGGAGCCACAAATATCCAAAAATCTGAATACTGTTGACGTGCGCCCGGCTAGTCGGCGTAGAGGGGGCAGTGCATCAGTACTTATTAATCCCAAAGATCCTCACGCCGTGCAGCTGGGGCAGCTTGGGGATGAGCACCGTGAGCAAGGAGAGCGTGTTGACCACGAAATGGGCCCGGTCGTATTTGGTGTAGAAGCTGGTCAGTATGTACCTGGATCAGAGGGAAATGAGAGGATCAGAAGTCACGATCACAAGGGAAGGATGCATTCATTTTGGCATTTTGTAAAATAACCTGTAGGAATAATACACATAGTAGATAAAGTGTGCACTCGCATAAAATGGGACTCGTGGAGGAGGCACAGCGTCCCTTCCTTATAAGTGTTTATTAACATTGAATAGATGCAGAAAGAGACACGCATGTTTATCTAAAGTTTAAAATGTGGTTAATTTTCTAGCCACCAGCAGGCGGTTGCTGTTCACCGCCAAGATTCAGGCGCACGCGGGACAAGGTCAGGCTTTTTTCCCCCCATCAAGTTATGTGGAGTCCAGATAACAAAAATGGCCTTTTGTTCCCCTTTTCAGCTCGCAATAATCTTTCACAAGAAGTTTCCTCACTCATAACTCACACAGCGCCAGCACTCAGGTCTATTTCCACACGCTGAACAACAGCGTTGCGACATGATTCATTGGCACAGAAATAGGCACAAATGATTCTGCTATGTTCCTGCAAAGCTTGTTTATGAACAAGCCCCGATGTTTGCCGCAGGCCGGCGCAAGGGTGCACAGATGTTCCTGGCGAGACAAGAGAAGCGACAGGAAACTACGCCAATTTTTTTTTGTTGTTGGCCGAAACGGCGCCAAGGGGCTTTGGTGAGCTCAGGAAAAAAAAAAAAAAGAAAGGGATTGCACGTCCTGTTCTCTGCCGAACAAGCGAGGACACGTGATGAGTGATGGAGGCTCTCTGGAGGCTCTCACACATGTGAAGCTTTTTCCGTTCTGGAGCCGAGAGACTTGACCACTGAGCTGCTGGCTCTAGATGCTAAAACCAAACGCCTTATGGGGAGGAAACTAAAGCCTGGATCTGCACCTGGTAAAAAAAAAACTAAAAAAACAGCTTCCGTTACTGAGTTCATGCTGAGCTGGCGAATCAACCCCCGGGGAACCAGAGCGCTTCCTGTAAGCTGAACTCTGCTGTTTAAAATGCGGAGGAGAGAGGAGGGGAAAGCAGAAAGAGTGCAAAGGGTTGACGTGGCCGGCACTTGTTAAATGTTCAGATCAATGGTGCTGCTGGTGGATGGGAAGCAAACGGGGAATCTTGTTGTTGGTGGGTCTACACCTGGCCTATTACTAGGTTTAGTTTCTCAACCAGATTTCTGTATTCAAATGTAGATCCGTCCCGTACAAAAAGCTGCCCCCTTCCATCCGTCACCCCAACGAAAGGCAGAGCTTTGGGTTCACTTACAGGACAATCGGTGTGATGGTGAGGAACTTGCGCGAGGCCGTGAACTGCACGCCGTAGTCCATCTGCTCCCAGTATGTCATGAGGCGAGCCTTGCCCTGATCCGGGGTCTCAAAGGGCGTCCCCTTGACCGCGTGAAGCAGGAGGTACATGCACTGCGACGCAGAGACAACACAAGCAGTCAGAGATACAATTATTGCTTGTGTTAACTTACAAAGTGGCCAAAAGGCAATCCGATACTACACTACTATGAAACCATTATGAACAGAACCCTGGAAAAAAATTATACCGGATTCTTTACCTTTGCTTGTTTGTTTCTTATTGTGTAACGTGACATGTTGTCGGAAAATACTGATTTTTCGTGCTGGGGAACAGTAAGCGTAGAGTGTGTAATCTAAAATACATACACCCTACAACAATATTTCGATGATTTTGATGCTGAGAGAATTCAGAGTCAACCAACCAGGCCGGCTCAAGCGAAAAGGGAAAGAAATACACATCGTTCCTCCGCGGGGCCTCTCCCGTAATATTATCAGAAACAATCTGAGTCCGTCAGCTGAGAAAATAAGCACTTTCAGAGGACGTGTATTAAAGACAAGGGGCCGCGATGCCCACTGACCAGGTTGTGGATGAGGTTGGTGAGGGTCCAGACCGCGGGGACGCTGGCGAAGGGGACGCTGAGCAGGATGACGTGCAGCAGGCCGATGCCCAGGATGTAGGACAGCCACATGCCCCTGCTGTTCATCACGCGGGTGTTGGGGTTCACCTCGCTGTGCGCCGTGCCCACGTTCATGGCGACAGCGGTGATGGCGCTTAGCCTGGCGGAGAACTCCTCCTGCTCGGCACGACGTGGCCAGATGGGGTTGAACCCACACGGAGTCTGCTGTGAGATAAACAGAGAGAGAACTAACTTGATCAGCCAGGACTAACATTCATGGACAAAGTGTCCGACTTTAATTAAATGTAGTATTTACCCAAGGTGCTCAGTTAGAATAATCTGGTCACTTTAGGAAAATAGATTTTCATCAGTAAAGTATTTTCAATATATAGTGACAGTGACCAAAGTTGCGCTCGTAAAAGTCCTTTGGGCTTCTTTTTTAACGGGCACCGGCCAGCCAATCAGAAAGTAGCATTTTCTATGACCACGTAATAAACTGAGTTAAACGTGTAACTACGGTTTTAATTGTAGTTGTAAGATTTTAATTGTTTTAAAAGTAAGAAAAACTGCATACAAGTCCCTATCTGGCTGCTCAAGAGCAAGTGAGTGCCCACAGTGAACAATGTAGAGCCTGGTCATTCTTGTACGATTGCCTCATGGCTGCATAATGACCCTTAACGTGGCTACAAAGACCTACAAGTGGACTGGAGAAACTATGTAGACACAAGTACTCACATATATCTATATACCTCCATGCATATACATATACGTGGGGAAATAAACATGTATACTCACAGCAGAGTGGGGGCAATGTCTTCAACTCCGACCTGTATCGCCCCTGGTGCGTTATCACCGTCGTCTCATCAATGCCTTCGGTTACGTAACGGCTACCAGCACCGGCAGACTGTAGAGCCTCCGCTGCTCTCCGCCGGTCATCCGGTACCGTCTTTCGGCTCGGAAGCGCGCAGCTGTGCGCCGCGGGTTCGCGCGTGTTTGTGTGCGTGTACGTGTATGTCGGTGCGCTCGTGTCGAAACGGCCACTTTTTCCCCTTCGTGTTCCAGACAACAGCTGGTGACAACACAGCACGGCTCATGACGTCACGTAACCGCTATTCGTTTGCACGGCCCGAGTATGAGGCTGCGCTTCTCTTCCTGGTCTTATTGGCTGCTGCGTGTCACGTGGGCAAGGCTGGCCTATTGGCGTCTAACGCATTTTTTACAGACAGTCGATCCCGCTCCGCCCCCAATTCAACGTCATAGCGGAGGCGGGAGTAATTTATATATATATCGCCCGAAGTTGGCTGGGATGGACTCCAGACCCCCCGCGACCCTGTGTGCAGGATAAGCGGTTTGACAATGGATGGATGGATATATATATATACACACACACACACACACACACACACACACACACACACACACACACGTATGCATATACAGTTTTTCTAAAATGCTAATAAATAAACACCGAGAAATGTATATACATGGAAATGATAACTACGTAATATAAATTAAAAATTTGAAAAATGTTTTTGATTGACTTTTGAAGCTAGATATAAAAACTACATATATAAATATATTTAAAAAAATAAAGTCCTATGTTTAGGAGTTTTTACCGCACTGATACACATACAATATAATACATTGCAAACACATTGATGATACTTGATTAAGTACAGCAATCTCTTAGGAGATCCTTCAATTGTGGACATGTCTCTGCAAACATATGTCAACGTCATGGTGCCCTTAAAGATTAGGTCAGACAATCATCAAAGTATGTGGGCTTCCTTCCTTAGAGGAAACCCACATGTTTATGACAATTTGATAGCAATACATCTGATATATTAGTGTCTGGGCAATTGTTTCAGCCGACCCACCGTCATGCCAATGTGTCAAGGTTGCGGGTGGGAGGCAGGACTCAGACGCAGAGTTCAACAGGAACACAGAGGACTTTAATAGTCAATGGTCCAAAATCCAAGGGGCAAAAACACTCAGGCATGAAACTATGGGCATCCAAGACAAAGACAGGACATGCGTGGCTAAAGACAATGACGCGACAAGTGACACAGGAGACACATGGCTTAAATACACAAGGGAGGTGCAGGTGATTGGACACAGGTGGAAACTATTAGACGATCACAGGGGATGACGGGACAAGGCAGGAAGTGAAGTTACCCGGGGACACGAGTGGCAGAAAACTACAAAATACAACAGGAAGTGAAACCACACCGTGACAGTACCCCCCCCTCAAGGACCGACTTCCAGGCGGCTCACACTAGAGCAAAACAAGGGGTGGGGGGGCAGGGAAACCAGAGACGTTGGTCGGACCACCCGGGAAACTCTGGCGGGCGGCCCGGCGGGTGGCCAGACGAGCGGGGGGCCTCTGGGGGTCGGCCCGGCGGGCGGTCAAGCCGGCTCCGGAGCGGCGACTGCAGGGCATGGAACGTCTCTAGAATGGCAGGCTCGGGGACACGGGAAACCTCAGGGGTCGGCGGCGGCAGCTCGGGGACACGGAACACCTCCGCGGTTGTCGCCGTTGGCTCGGGGACACGGAACACCTCCGCGGTTGTCGCCGTCGGCTCTGGGACACGGAACACCTCCGCGGTTGTAGTCGGCTCCAGGACACGGAACACCTCCGTAGTCG
Source organism: Gasterosteus aculeatus (assembly GCF_964276395.1). Lineage (NCBI taxonomy): Eukaryota > Metazoa > Chordata > Actinopteri > Perciformes > Gasterosteidae > Gasterosteus > Gasterosteus aculeatus. The sequence goes on along the minus strand of NC_135692.1, from coordinate 8,297,644 downwards.
GCTCCAGCTCGGGGACACGGAACACCTCCGTAGTCGGCTCCAGCTCGGGGACACGGAACACCTCCGTAGTCGGCTCCAGCTCGGGGACACGGAACACCTCCGTAGTCGGCTCCAGCTCGGGGACACGGAACACCTCCGTAGTCGGCTCCAGCTCGGGGACACGGAACACCTCCGTAGTCGGCTCCAGCTCGGGGACACGGAACACCTCCGTAGTCGGCTCCAGCTCGGGGACACGGAACACCTCCGCAGTCGGCGGCGGCTCAGCCCCCCCCATAACCCACCCCATAGCCCCCCCCTCAAGGGCCGGATCCCAGACGGCCCTCAAATCACCAACGGGAGGGTGGGAGAGGACCATGGGATGGGAGGGAGGGAGCCTGAGTCTCGGAGCGGGGACTGGGGGCGTCGGGGTCATGAGTCTCTGAGCGGGGACTGGGGGCGTCGGGGCCATGAGTCTCGGAGCGGGGACTGGGGGCGTCGGGGCCATGAGTCTCGGAGCGGGGACTGGGGGCGTCGGGGCCATGAGTCTCGGAGCGGGGACTGGGGGCGTCGGGGCCATGAGTCTCGGAGCGGGGACTGGGGGCGTCGGGGCCATGAGTCTCGGAGCGGGGACTGGGGGCGTCGGGGCCATGAGTCTCGGAGCGGGGACTGGGGGCGTCGGGGCCATGAGTCTCGGAGCGGGGACTGGGGGCGTCGGGGCCATGAGTCTCGGAGCGGGGACTGGGGGCGTCGGGGCCATGAGTCTCGGAGCGGGGACTGGGGGCGTCGGGGCCATGAGTCTCGGAGCGGGGACTGGGGGCGTCGGGGTCATGGCTGAGAGTCTCGGAGCGGGGACTGGCCGAGTCGGGGGCATGGAACGTGGGGCCGGTACTGGTCGGGTCGGGGGCATGGAACGTGGCGCCGGAACTGGTCGGGTCGGGGGCATGGAACGTGGCGCCGGAACTGGTCGGGTCGGGGGCATGGAACGTGGCGCCGGAACTGGTCGGGTCGGGGGCATGGAACGTGGTGCTGGTACCGGGGGCATGGATCGTGGCGCTGGCTCGGGGGTCGGGGGCATGAATCGTGGCACTGGCTCGGGGGTCGGGGGCATGGATCGTGGCACTGGCTCGGGGGTCGGGGGCATGGATCGTGGCACTGGCTCGGGGGTCGGGGGCATGGATCGTGGCACTGGCTCGGGGGTCATGGGCTTGGGTCGGGAGGCCGGGACGGGAATCTGCTGCGGCCCAGCGCGGGACATCTTGCGCTGCGACCGAGCGGGGTCGGAACGTCGCTGCGGCCCAGCGCTGGACATTGTGCGCTGCGACCGAGCGGGGTCGGGAAGTCGCTGCGGCCCAGCGCTGGACATTGTGCGCTGCGGCCGAGCGTGGGGAGCATAGGTGGCCTGTAGTCGGACCGCAAGGTCCATTACCCGCTATCAGTGCGAATCGCCGCCAGACGACCACGAAATGGCCGCCTCCTCTGGGGACCATGTGGTGGGCGGCGGATGGTGACCCAGATGCCTACTGAGGGCTCCAGATGGGGAGACGGAGTAGTACAAGTACCCAGCTGGAACCCCCGGGAGGACCGTTCCCCCACTACGGGCAGCCCGCTGGAGACTCCGTGGACCGCCCATTGCCAGACGGGTTCCCCTGAACTCGTCCAAGGGAAAAAACTCTGCTGAGTCCTTTCTTGGTCGCGTCATTCTGTCAAGGTTGCGGGTGGGAGGCAGGACTCAGACGCAGAGTTCAACAGGAACACAGAGGACTTTAATAGTCAATGGTCCAAAATCCAAGGGGCAAAAACACTCAGGCATGAAACTATGGGCATCCAAGACAAAGACAGGACATGCGTGGCTAAAGACAATGACGCGACAAGTGACACAAGAGACACATGGCTTAAATACACAAGGGAGGTGCAGGTGATTGGACACAGGTGGAAACTATTAGACGATCACAGGGGATGACGGGACAAGGCAGGAAGTGAAGTTACCCGGGGACACGAGTGGCAGAAAACTACAAAATACAACAGGAAGTGAAACCACACCGTGACACCAATGTGTGGATCACGGTTCTTCAGATGCCATTTATGTTGAATTAAAACAGCCAATGGCTCTGCTGTCTCTCTGGTTCAAAGTACAAAGCAAATACCAATGGATCCAGGTAGAAAGGAGACATAGCTGAGGCCAATAGCCTGGCCCTAAACTCAAAAGATCAACAGTGTCATGTTCTCCCCTCCCTAGACACTAATTTAGGCCCATAGCAGCCCGAAGGCCCAAAGGGGTCAGCTGTGTTCTACTGGTTTGCAATGTCACATGACACCCACTGTTTCTAAGGGCATCCCTGCAATGAGTGGCATGAGACTGGTTCGGTGGCCCGACAGAGCACTTGTGGCCTCGGGTACTTCAGCCGTGTTAGCTTTGTAAACCAAGAGCTCTGTTCATATGTGAACTGTGCACGACAGAGCTGTGAGATCATCGCTGGCACCAGAACAATGGCCAAATACACAACGTTGAAAAATACCGCAGAAGGTGGGTGGGAAGGGAGTGCGGGAAGGTGACGCATCCACATGTCACATTGACAGGTTGTCATCTGGATATTTTTTACAAGTAGGTTTTACACACTGAATGCATAAGCAGGTAAAACGAGACCCGAGAACCCGATCTACAAGGAACCTTTGGTTTCCAGTAGTAAAATAAAATATGAATATTGCTGTCTGTTTCCCACACAATAAATGTTCAGGTACATAGACTTCATTTCTGTACACTTTGGATAAACCTTTCAGACGATACCTATATCCTTGATAGAACCAACAACACCAGTACATTGTTTACATTTCAGCAATAAGAAATTGTCCGTCAGAAACCCTACACCTGGATTTATTCTTAATAACGTAATGGTACTCATGTAGTAACTTACAAATGTATAGAAAATAGATGTTATAGAACCATACAAGCTATGGGAAACAAAGATTTTCTGGCCTTTTCTGGTTGATGTATTTATGAAGCAACTTGCAGGATAACCAGCGCTCAATCTTGATGCTGAGAGAAGAGATCAATCAACCCGGAGTCACCTATTCTCCGATGAAGTTCTTTTTAGACGGAAAGCGCAAGAAGAGCGGACACCCTGATGGGGTTTGACCAGCAGGTGTCACCGTCTACAAACGTTTAAGTGCAAACAAAGTATCTACATCGCTGTGTAGTGAGGATTCAATGTTGGTGATGTGACGGTGTGCCTTTGCTTATAATAATTGATACTGAAAACATATTTTGGTTGAACTGTGGTTTGTGGTGGAGTAATGCAGGGTGAGTAGTTCTACTATCATGTAGGTTAATAAGACTGTCTAAATATACCGTATCATATGGAGCATTTATTGTGCATCTTTCACTCGTATTAGCTGCTGTTTACTTGTAATTTATAATAAATTCCAGCACTTCCCACAGATATCTGTAATCTTGGTAAACCCCATGAGAGGCGAAGAGATGAATTAACATGCAGTGAAGCTAAGAAAGATTATTTATTTAATTCAACAAAGCTCATAAATATTTCTGAAAAAAAAATATCCCACCTTGATCTGTAAATCTAACAAGGGTAAGATATACGATAATCTTTCTTGGCTTTCTCCCAGTTTCCTGGTGTTACGGAGCACCGGCCACATTTATCTCTTCAAGATGTCGTGTTTATCTAGTCGGCATAACATAAGAGGATGAGCAAATGCCAGCAAAGAACGTGAATTCACACGGTTTGATGGTTTTATGGAGATAATGTTGGGAAACACCGCTCTCGAGAATAACACTTGATTATACAAAATAGGCGGCCGGTGGCGCGGGGGCTGGCGGGGGCTGGCGTTGGCCCGCGGAGGAGCGCATGAGCTGGAGAGGTGGACTTGTGACCCAGGCAGGCTTGGATGATAGCCCCGCTGGAAAAGGCTGACGCAGGGAGTCCATTATTGCCCCCGGAGGAAGCGGAGGATTAGAAGACCAAAGAATTTCAATAAAAGAAGTGTCTGTTTGGGGGTAGGGAGGGGCAGAAGGATGGAGGTGGTGGCGGTGGTGGTGTCCCCCCCCGACCCGCTCATTGTCCCAACAGTGATTGAGAGCGAGAGGAGGGGAGTGGGACGGCATTGTGTTTGCAGCTCCTCTGAAGAAGGTGCTTATTAGGGGGGATGGCCCAGGAGGGGTGAGGAACGGGGAGGCTGTTGACTCTTCATCTTGTGTGAACAAAGTCTCAGGCACATAGTCCTCCTCTGTCCCCCTGTCCCGGACTCCCCTTGTTTACGAGTGCCATGAATTCTGTCCCTCTCGGGCGGTGGACCCCCACCGGCTCCAACCTGCGCCGCCGCACATTGTGGGGCTTAAGTGCCCTTTAATTAGGCCGCCTCGGTGTCCGGCTGAAGGCCGCTGAGGGGTTTTAGGCTCTTTCCCCCTGTGGGACCTCGCTGAGCGGCTCACAGAGCTTCCCGTCACACAGCCGATGGATGAAGTGTTTGCTGCTCTAATGAAAAAAGGTTTATTGTGGGGCGGGGGGGGGGCTCCTTGTCGTCTTTGTGCGCAGTCTTAAAAAGGCCTGACAAAGGCGTCGATATTATCCCCGACACTCTCCCATTTCCAGGACACATTAGCGAGGACTCTGAGGTGAGGCGGCGGTCTCTGGGCCAGCGACCTCCAAAGCGTCGCCGCGCCAAGTGGTGGCGGTGAACACACCGCGCTTCCTGTGCAGGCACCGTTTTATTTTTAACGATTGGCGTTATCGAGCATCAATCCATCACTTCGGACGGAGGCAGCAGCGGTGGTGAAACCTCGAATGGGAAATTTCCCAATTTTTTTGCACTTTAAGTGGAGGAGCGTGAATTGACATTAATTCATTCATGGATTCATGGATAAATAGCCGGTGAATTTGCGGCTGCTCGGGATAAATTAGTAATTTTGGGGATTTTACCCCCCCCCTCCCCTCTTTTGTGTAAAGAGCTTACAGAGTGAGGGTTCTGAAAAGGAGGAGGCGAAGGGTGGGATGTAAACACGGGAGCAGGCGAAATAAAGTGTACGATGAAGGAGCGAGAGGGATTAAAAGAAGAGCAGGGAGGGGGGGGGGGGGGGGGGCAGGGCGTGTTCAGAAACTTTTTTGCTACAGCCCCAGTGTGTGCGGATACCCTCCTAATCCTGGTTTTATTGGCTGCACTGTGTCCGGCCATGCCAGTCGGATTGAGCGGGGTGAGTTGAGAGGTGGGGGGGCGCGAACACATGTCCTGCTTTGTGGCGGTACGCTGATTAGGCCTGAGAAAGAGCCGGACCTGTTTACGGCCTTTCTCAGGTCACCGTAGAAACCGGCCCGGTAGGGGACTGCTGTGTGTGTGTGTGCGCCCCCCCCCCTTCACCCTCAACACACACACACACACACACACACACGCCCCCCCTCCCTCCCAACCTCCTCCTGCAGACACGCAGATTTCTCTCTGCAGACGTTTTGTCGTTGTTTCAGGATCGGCTTCCAAATGTTCTTGACCTTAAAACCGCCTTTTCTCTCTCTCTCAACATTGTTCAGATGCAGACGGATTCCTTTCGCCTGCACTCATGAATTACAGCCGGCGCTGAGCTCGGCACATTGCTGGCGATGCCGTAACACGCGACAACGTCGGTGATGGGATGCGGCGCGTCGGCGCGCATGGGTCCAGGCATCGCAAAGACGACGACACTCGTTGGTAGACATCGAGTGTCGACATCTATCAAGTATTGTCACACTTAGAGGCTCGGCGGACCCCCCCCCTCCACACACACCTTCCTCTCATACGGGGAGGGGAGGTCGAGTGCCGCTCGGTCACAGCCTGTTTCCCGATCTTCTTTGTCACGGAGGAATAAAACACAGAAGGGGCGGGTGAAGGACCTACTGACCCACAGACTGCGGCCAGTGCGCTCTCTCCCTGCGGCGGCCACTGGAGCCTCCCGGCCCCTGCGGAGCGACCTTCCAGCCCCCTCAGTCCTTCTATTCCAACCCCCCCCCCCCGCCCTAAAACAAACAGCCAACAGAGATGTTTTACCATTACAATATTAAAATTCTGGAGGAGATTGCAGTTGTAGGTCTGTCAGTGTGGAAATTGGATCTTAAGCCAAATCCGTCTTTATTTAACAAATAACAGCAGTAAGTCTCAATGAAGCAGAAGCTTTAAAATCAATTAAAAAAAAGGGACAAAAAATTACATTTTGGAACAAATATCTCAATGACCTTTAACTAAATATTCATTCAAATTTTGTTAAGTAATGCGGCTGTAATGACTACGTGGGTAAAGAAAAATAATACAATTCTGCATATTACATCACGTCAATGTTATGCAGCCTTTAAAACTAGAAAACGAAAAATATGTAAATTAGTTTACAAGTTTTATATTTAACAACAGCATCGAAAATGTGGTATTCAAATTGCCTTGACTCAGAAGGAAACCAATAAAGATGTACGATGAGCACTAAAGGCCCTCGACATGACGTGAGGTGCATCCGGTAATCCATCCGCTGCAGTTACTTCTAAACACGCTTCCAATGCGTTCAGTGATGAGTCAAACCTTTAAAAACAATGTTTTCAAAAAGCCCTTCAAGCGTCGTAACCACAAGAAGAAAATTAAAAACTACCTCTGTGCTCAAACTCGCGTCACAACCTCAGGAACGACGACCTGAGGACACTCACAACACTTCTCCCTGTTCTCAAACCGCATGCTGAGTGAAGTGTGAACTTTATACAGCGATGAAGGGGTCTCTGGTGCCCCCTCCCCTGACTGACACCCCCTCACTAGATGGCCATCGACCACCAGCGAGTCTCCTCTCTCTCCCCTTCGCATCACCTTCCTTGTGTGAGAGAATCCAAGGTGCCGGTAAACTCCAAGCTAAGTCCATCGCGAGTGTCACGCCCTCCTCGGTCAAAGCCTCTCCGGCCCCCCTCCCACCCCGCCGTCCCTCGCCCCACAGCCCCACACCATCACAATGACAATAGTGCCGATGTAAAAAATGTGTCGCCTTTGGGCCGCCGGAGAGCACACAGGCCCTGCATGCCTGGCCCTGCCGCGGTTTATGGCTTTATTGTGTCCCTTTATATGCGCCCCCCCCGGGCGGACAAGAATTCAGAAAATTCACCTAATGTACGTCCTCCGCGAGCAGGGCCGTAGGTTGTGCGTGTGTGCGCAGTATTTATGTATATCCGGATCAATTAGTCAGGGCACAACCCCTTAAAAAAAAAAAATCAATGTGTCAACATGTACGGCACGGCGCCCCCCCCCCCTCTGGCTTTCATCCCTTCACCTACCCAAACAGAGGGACTTTTCCCCTTCAATGATCACATGAAGCAAGTTGAGTAACACCTCTACTCTACCTTTTCTTGGCGCGTCCCTCCCTCCCTCCCTCCCTCTCTCTCATTTCCCTGCCTCCCCTCTTTTCACTCTTTCCTTTCTTTTCCACATTACCAGGGGGTGGCGTGTGATTGACAGATGGGAACGAATAATAATTTTTTTTTTTCGTAACCTAAGGCCATCTTCTGTGATTGGCTTGCCAGCTGACATCTCCAAACCCCCCCCCCTCCCATTTAATATTGGGCCTGTGGATGAGGCATCCAGAGGGAGAGAGAGAGAGAGAAAAAGACATCTACCTTAGGGAAGAAGCTCAGAGAGAGGGAGGGAAGGAGAGGACTAGTAGGAGCGTGTGTGCATGTGTGTGAGAGACACTCTCTTGACTACTAGGAGACAGACGCACTTTCCTGGCCCGACTCAAAGAAAGGGGGGAAAACTGGAGGAAGATCCTTTCTTTATTTTTTGTCCCAATATCATTTTAAATCTCCCCCCCATTCAACAATCAAGCTGCCCTAAAGCGCCTCCTTTCCTGGAAAACTCTTCTCCGCTGCCTGCTGGAACTTCTATTTATTGATCCGTTTTTGGGTTGTTTTTTTTAACCCTCTCACACACACACGCACACACACACCGACACCGCCAGGCTTACCTCATGGATTTGTATCAGATTGGATATTTTATGTGTGTGTGGCTGTCCAGCTCGCGGGTGCTTGGAGGCTATCCCATCTGGTGGTGAGTACAAATCCACAGTTTCAGCATCAGGGCCTGTACAGGGAGAGGTTGTTTTTTTTTTGGTCAAATGATCATTTTTGAGAGGGCACAATGTGCACTTTCAGTTGACTGCGTGGAAAAATGTTCTCCGGCCCAGGCCAAAGAATCTTAACCTCAAATACCAGTGTAACGGAAAAGGCTCGCCGTTCTTTCCCCGTTCCACACTCAGGTCCATTTATCACATCGCGTGTTTTGTGATGCAAAGAAGGAGGCTATTTGTTTTATTATTTGGGAGCCGCTGAATGATTCAAAATTGTATTCTTATTTAAAAATTAGAATAAATGTTTGCCATGATGATGTCGAACAGCCTGTGAGGGGTCAGTTCCCCACGACAGTGTAAGTCAGCAAGATCTGAGTTCATTACGTAAATCGTGGATAGCGCTTCAGGACGATGACAGTGCTCACGTCGCTCAGCAAAACCCAACAAAGCTTCCAAAGACGGTCCCGTTTCTACACCACAATCAGTTTCTTACTTACCACCATATCATTTTAACAATCACGACTTGTTTTGCTATTGTGCGTCAGCGCTCTGCATTCGGGACGCCGGCCCACAATCCGTTTGGAATTGAAATTGTCGTTTTTTGTCTTGTTTCTTTTTTTGGAGTGTGTGTGTGTGCGTGTGTGTGTGTGTGTGTGTGTGTAGGGGGTGGGGGGTGATGTATGACATGCATTGAACACAAAATCTATCTCAGATGAACTTGTATAGTATTTTTTGGGAGGGAAATATAACAAATGCTAGGCATGCCACGGCCAATCAGCTGCAATTAAATTAATCAGCTTTTTTTTTAAGCATACCATGCTGCTACCATACTTGCTTTTCAAACCCCCCCCCTCTCCCCTCCCACCTCCTCCGTTACGGATTTGTTAGGAGACAATACGTTAAGGTGCCGCAGGGTTTTTTATTCTTTCTCAAATGATCCCAGATTGCTTTTGGCACCAGTAACTGAAATGAAGAGTTTTTTTTTTTATCTCATTAAAGATTCAGCCACATGCAGCTGACCTCCTGGTCTCCTTTTGTAACATAAAGCTTCTATTTTGGAGATATTTCTCACGTGGGCGTATGACAAAGCTCTTTTGGCTCGCGACACAATACTTGTCAGCGCTACTGCACTTTTAGCGGGACCCGGCTGGCTTGTGGTCCCGGGTTCTGCGCTGTCCAAACCGCCAGCATCTTCTGGTTTCACTTACAGAGCAGGCAGCTGCCAAGCACACAGGCCACAGGGCTGAAGTGTTAATGGCAGCGAGGACTTTACACCCGCTCCCGGCTTCAGCAGGAGCTGTCAAACAGCAGCGACAAAAGAGCCCGGGATTCTCTCTCTGCGTGTGTGAATTACCCGCAGCTGTTCTGTTCAAGGAGCTTACATGACACCGGTGTAATGTTCGAAAACCTCAACAATGGGCAGCTACCTTTGATTTGGGGAACTGATTTTTGAAGTGCGGGGCCAGGGGGTGACATGGACAGGCAGTGGGGACGGGGGGGGGCGGCAGGTGGGTGCTGAGGAATAGGTGTCACACAGCGGCAACGGTGACATCGCAAAAACCAGCAGGGTGGCGAGTCTCGGCGAGGGCCCCTCCGATCGGCTCCTCTCGCCTCCCGGTCTCTCGGGCGACCGCTTGGCCGTAAATCAGCGGGTTGTTGCGAGGGAGAGCGGCTTTTGACTGCTTTATGCCCGGCCGCCCTGCCTTTTTTTTTTTTTAGACGGGGGTGTTGAAAACAGAACGGAGCAGACATAACTCAGGCCGATATGCACACATGTGCGGAGGGAACTGAGGTGCAGCAGAGACACCCGGCAAAGTAATGAGGTGGGTTTGAAAGGAGGTGAGACGGAGTGGATCATTGCAAGGATTTTTTTGCATGCAAGAATGTTCGTGGTGAGACAGCAGTTTTACACAACACGGGGGGGGAAACTAAGGTTTCAAAGAATCCGGGGCAGCCTAAGACTCTGATTATCTAACAAGGAAAATAAAGATCTGTCCTCTGGACTTATTGCTGTGTTTCGGTCTCACCATTGAACGTACGTTTGTGAACCAAACAACATCGTGGACTACAATAGGTGATAAACCGTTCTCATCATAAAGGTTGTGGCATTGTGCCTCAGCTCTCCAGCTGCTCTCAGATCAGCTTGAGCCGACGGCGTTGTTCGCGTTCCTTGAAGAAACAGCGAGTGATGACAGCCATTTTCAGCAAGGAATTAGTTTGGCGGATTTTACTCCGACACGAGCATCAGCATCGATCGTTTTGAAGCTGTCATACCCACTTTTTAATTGCAGTCACACATCTTCAGACTTTGAACACTGGATAACTATTTATTTTGAAATCTTAAGTAGGGAGATTCTTACTTCGATCTTCCAAAGATTTTTCAATGCTTAGGATTACTCTAAATTGTTGTATTTATGAAATCAAAAAGGCGAGGAAATTAATAAAGAAATGAGGCTCAGTCAGCGTTAATGAGGAAATTATCGTCTGTTGATTTAGTTTGCGCAAGTTAAACAAAAGCAAATAGCCTATAACTTAAACAGTGCAGGGCAACAATTGTGTAGGTATTACACATAATCTAATATCTAGCTTCAAAAAAGTTATTCAATTTCAACGTTCTTTAATTAAAATGTGGAGCATGCACAATCCCTAAATACAGCTTCCTGACTTGTGTTTGCTGTGTTCGAGAGCTCGCGTAAAGCCTCGATTTTTATCAAACGGCCCGGTCCACACACAGACCTTGTCCCACATCAACCTGAGCGGCTTAAATGGGGCTCTGGAGTCCATCTCCGGGTCTCAGGAATGTCATTATCTGACTGTGACCCCCACCACCCCCCTCCCTCCAATCTTCAATCCAATCTTCAACCCCGACCGTTGGCAAAGGGGATCACTTAAATGATTTTCACTGCGCCGCCTCGTGTGAAAAGATCAAGGATGTTGGGCTTTTATTCTTAAGGTAGAGAAAAGAGCAGGAGAGTCCAGAAGAATGTAATTTATAATGAAACTTTAGGGTTCCATTGATTGCGAATGCCCAAATGGGCAAATTTAAGGAGACAAAGACAAAAAACAGAAAGTGACATCCACGAGGAAATATGGAGGAAGAGAATTGCTCCGAAACACGTATGATCACGTAACCCTTTTTCACAAACCCTCCTTAATACGCTGATCATAAAAGAGCGTTACCCATCACAATGCAACAACTCACGTGCCCAACTCGCCTTACTGGACCGCCGTCACCCAACAGGCATGCGGGGCGACGCCGTCCGCTCAGAGGTTCAAAGGAGGGTGGAATTTCAACAGAGGCGAAGGACGAGTTTCTAATCTTCAAACACTATCAAAGGGACAGCGGAGCTCCGGGAGGAAATGACAAAGTCCTCCTGGTGTACGGCCATTAGCTCGCAGTAAAACACCGGCCGGGGCAGCTCCTCAAAGGGAAAACGCCAACGGCCAGAGGCAGAGATATCGCCTGGGGAGATGGGGGGAGGCGTGTGCGCACACAGACACACACACACACACACACACACGGTTCTTAAAGTCTTCATTACCTGGTTGGATCTCACCTTTGCAGCCTTTTACAGAGGTTCATTATTAGCAGAAAGCATTTTCTCTGACACGCAGGGGTCAGCGGCAGAGACGCGTTGCTCGCACCTGCACAGCCTACGTTCAGCCGGAGCCCTCAGGTCAGTGACCGGGTCAACCAAGCCCACCAATCAGGGCGCAGTGAGGGGAGGGAAAGGGAGAGAGGACGGCCGTTTGGTTTCTCTGCAATCAGTTTACACATGGAAAAAAATCTGACAATAACTATTTTCTAAACATAAACAGCGGCCATACAAGAAAGTCCAGAGTAAATTAGTTCATAATAAATAATAAAGTCAAAGAATATGTCAACAAGATCTGCAAATCTGCCCAGGTGTTTAAAGTTTGATACATTTCAGCACGCACCTACGTTTCGATGTGCGACTCCCGGACCTACTGAGGGGCGCGAAGGGCAAAAAGGGAGAAGCGACAACTTGGTTGGCAGTTGGTTTCTATAAGATTTGACAGACGCCGAGTAAAATCTCTGCAGAGCTCCGATCACAGAGTTCAACACCAAATATCGCACTGCAAATATTCCCAGTCTCTGAATCACCACAGCATGCTGAAATCATGAGCATTTCATGTGTTTCCTGCTGCTTTTAAGAACACAACGCTGCGGTGGGGAATGGCCACGCACAGATTCCAGACGCACACACCGGAAGATTCCAGAGGATCCCGCTGCAAGTTATGATTTGCATGGGATGCATTGCTGCTGACAATTCAAGCAGCAGTGCCAACAAGCTGCCCCTGATGAGCGGTGGCAGGGAACAATGCACTGTTTGAATTGCGGTTCATTCACACAGCCAGCCAGCCAGCCAGCCCCCCCCCTTCCACCCCACCCCAAAGACTCCCATTCAAACAGCCTATGTCCCGTCAAGACAAACGGATCAGGCTCTGTTGTGTCCACCTGCGGACGCACCGCACTGGGACGTTGAGCGTTCCTCAGCGTCTCTTTTTAAGTTTGCCCGTCTTCACGTCTGCATACTTCTGACTGCAGGGGCTCCTTGTCCCGACTCCCCTCATAGAGCGGGAGAGAGAGAGAGAGAGAGAGAGAGAGAGAAGGGGGGGGGAGAACAGGTTGGAACATTTTTTTTCAAGGGGTCCTGTCATTTTTTATCTGATCAGCCGGGAGCTGTTGGACTACAAATCAAAAGTGTGCCAAAGCAAAAGGGAAGACAACAAAACACAGACAGTTTTTTTTTTTTTTTTTTGCATTCCAGCCTCCACCAGGAAAAGTCCCCATCCTCGGGGCGAAGCCGGCAACTTTCCTTGGCCCACTTACTCTCTTTTTCGAATGTGTCTCTCCCCGGACGCTGCAGTGGGATCTACATGTGAAGTTCTGATGGCAATGTTCTCAACTGCTCCGCCGGGGCCTCATTTAGCAACACATCGGTATCCTCGGGGCGAATCTGACAAGTTGAGCTGTGGCGTCAACATATAGAGGTAAACTAGAGGTAGACTGGAGTTTAATGCAAACAGTACTCCCGCAGTCTGTCACAGCAGAGGGCTTTTTCTTTTGTATTTCCAGGAGCCCGGCTCTCACTGACGAGGTGACAGAATGCACTTAGGACTCAGCGCTTCGGGCGCAAACACGGCATAAGGAAACTTTATTAATTTTCTCTTTAATGAAATAAGTTAACTTGCTCAGACAGGGCTGAGAACGACTGGCACACATCGTCGACAGTGGCAGGAGTAAACCGGAATGCGATGGCGTCGCATCAAATCTGAAACCACAATCAGATTTGTTACTTAAAAAGGAGGCGTGTGGTTTCTTTGAGGACAAGTTTACACAATTTAATGTGAGAAAACACTTTGCATTCCGTTTTGCAGAATATTCCTGTATTCAAACTCGCGGCACTCAAGGCACTTTAACCCCCGTCTGCTGTTATTGGCCCGCGTCTTTGACTTTTACACAACAGCAGCCGGGGCACAACAATAGTTTTTGTATTTGAGCTGGAAAGAGCAAGTCCTTTACTGCATTATAATATCACCCAAGAAGAATTACGACTTTCTACAACATAGCACTACATTCCTTAGATTCTATGTAGTCATCAATATTAATTATATCAGCTCAACGTTTCGTATAAAAGCAAGATACAACTATAGGGGCTTGATTCATTACAGCGTCACAGTTAAAACAAATCTGGGGAATTCTACATTCATATAAAACTTAAATCTGCACACACGCAATTCTCTTATACATCATTAGATCCACGTCTCCTCTTGACCTGAAAGCAGCAGCCTGGAGAGTGTTCCAACGTTTAATTATATCATTATGTTTCAACGGTTTCCTGCATGTCCTGCAACAAGGGTGCCAATCCGGGCGGGCAATTAGCCCATTTTAACAATGTTTGCCCAGAATGAGCAACACAAACACGGCATTCCACATCTCGCCTTCATCTGTCTACGTGATGACCTTGTTGGAAGAGGGAACGCACAAGCAGCAACACAACCACGCAGTCCTCTCCGCCTTTGTACACACATGCAGGTTTCCATGAGCCTCTGAACAGCGCCTGAAGAATAATGCTTGGAGGGATGGATTGTGACAGGCGCTCTAATCCCTCGCTCTTCCTCATACCACTTCAACGCTGCAATTTGTTCTGAACTATAAGCCACTAAAAACTTCAGTCAAAACAACCAGAACCTAAATGTGTTTTAAATGTTGCGCCCCTGTGACCGGTGCTCACAGCCAATGATTCCAGCAGAAACCAGCGGTGGCAAAACACTTGGAGATATTTATATTTTAGTTTTTCCATTTTATGGGGTATTCTAGACTTTTACTCCAATTTATTGTATTCCACTGCATTTATTAATATAATTATAATTATATTTACTTCAATTTAACACAGCAAGCACATGAAGCATATCAAATGTGCAATTTAAATAAATTCATCCATTACCAGCTTCAACATTAAAATGCTGCATATGTATTCATCAACTATTAGTAAAAACCACCAACAACATGGCCAGGAGCATTTAGGAAGTATAAGTACATAAATTAGGGGAATAACTACTTTTACTTCAATAAAATTGTTAATGCAAGGCTGGTAATAGAATATTTTAGCTTTTAGTTAACATGCTTGAACTTAAGCAAAGGTGCCGAGACTCAGAAACAAAACAATGTATTTAACATAACTTGAGTTACCTCTGACGTCACGTCAGAGAGCCGGTCTGTGGGAGCGCAGGACAACGTTTTAAAAACCGATTTAAACTTGCGATGAAAGTACTTCAACACAAACAGTGACGGGTGATTCAATCTAAGTGAGACATTATTTAGGCTACTCAGCTGTTGTGTTGCATAAATCATCTTTTAAATATAAAACGTGATACTGGAGTACGCCATGCTAACGTTTAATGCTAACGTTAGCTAACGCTAGCTCTTCTTCTGTTTTGAGGCTAAATACCAAACGTTCAAGTCTTGTATTGATTAAAAAGCGTCAGCAGGTTACCGCTTACACTTACACACTTACACTTACCGCTGATTTGATGACGTGAAGATTGAATTCCTCAAGGACGTTACCCAATTAAAACAATATCTCAATCAGCGGCTGCATGAGACACTAATGAGAGAAGCTATGATGGCGAAAGATGGCAGCCGGAAGTGACACATGACCGACTGTTTTGGTCCAACTGAAGAAAATATCTATTGTAACATGAAAAGGTATCAAATCAAAGGAAATAATTGTACATGATGGTAATTATTAAAAGTTTGGAGGATTGTAAAAGCTCAGCAGAGTGACTTAAATATATTTGCACTCTGAACAACTTCTAAACTTTTATGACAATAACATGCGTTCCACAAAGTAATAACAATTGAAGAGCGTGAGGACAAATCTTGTCAATGTACTACACCGTTGTTAGGACCAGGACCAAAACACTGGGCTTATGTTGGGTTTCCCCAAATAAATTTAACTTACTTTATTCACTTTTCTAATAGATGAGCAGCATCTCTGACAAAATATATTGAAGATTACATAACAGTAGAATCTGAGCACCGGATCGAAGTGGGTTTGATGAACAAGCCGGGGACCAGCACCCAGCATCCTCTCAGATGTTTGTGTATGGGAGCCCCGGTCATGAACTTCAAACTGTTTCTGCGGGCCATGAGGTCAAAGCCGGCGAGGTCAAGTGTCATGTTCTGCTCAACAGGTTTCAGAGGGTCACCTGGTACTTTCTTTGCCTCTGGACATAGGAGACTCTCACAAAAAAAAGCAGACACAGATATTTGTGATGCACTGACCCCTGTAATGAAGACCTCCCACAATAACAGCTGCAACTGTAAAATTTCCACGCTCATAGACAACATTTGAAAATGCAGGAAGCTGTTTCCAGCTCCGTTCCAGATTGTGGCACTGGGTCTTTTGTTGACACCGTTACGGTCTTGATTGTGTGAATTTCCACTCTTCTGCGAGGTGTGTGGTGGAATCCCTTTGTTTCTTCTGCTGAGTTTCTGTGGTTTCCAGCGGCCCGTCATACTCTCACATCAGACCACTTTAGAAAAACGGAGAAACCCCCCCAACCGAGCCGTAACCACCCTCCCTCCCTCCCCACCTTAGGCCAGTAGAGGCCCCGTATGGACCTGCCCAGGCATGCACCTGCTAAGCGCTGCCGCTTGCAGCTTCTCTGCTGCTCGTCTCGTCCCCCGCAGCGGATTCCCCCGGCATTCTGCCTCTCCGGAGGTCTCCGCGTCTGCAGCTCCCTCGCTCGGTTGAGACACGTTGCTTGTGGCTTCCCAGAAGTCAGGCAAAGCAGGCAGGATCAGCATGGCTCACATGTGGCGCGCTTGCATGCGTGTGTGTGGGTGGGTGGGTCTGTTAGCACGATACGCCTCATCACCCCTCGGGGTTAAGACTCTCATTATCACCTAGCCAAAAATATATCCCCTTTCATCTGTCCATATGGATCAAGTGAGGCACATCCTTTGCAAACCAAGACAAATAGGCTGGCAGATCCACGGCCGGTAGTCTAAACATGCAATGTCCACCACAAAGTCCCATGCGGTTAGCTAGTTGATGCCATCAAAAATTCCAAAATTCACTGGCAAAGCGAGAATATCTAGTGTATACAGTGGTGGGTAAGCGGTTTAGCCGTCCTGAATAGAGCCCGAGACGTAGCGATGTCTCACTTGGACAGGAGAGATTTTCTTTGTGAGCCAACCGCCGGATGTTGCTGCAGAGCACGGTACGTCAGGAGGTTCAAATTCAAGCCCTGTGTGCAGGGGCATCGCCCACTCCGGTCTGTCCCGCGGCTGCCTGAGAGATTGATGGGCAGAAACCACGCTAGCAGACAGTGTAATTAAGGGCCCTTAGTCACTCAGTCACCAGACGGAGTGAAGTCAGCAACACTTGCACTCAGTTTTTGTCAGCGGGGTTGGGACTCGGCGCATGAGCTAATGTGGCTGCCCTCGCTCAGGTAAACTTGAGACAAGACACACGGATGCAACTGATGACCGCTGATCACATTACTGCATGGGATCATCAAATTGGCAATTTCTTTTTGTAGTTTGAATTATTGAGTTGAATGTGAAGAGACTCGTTCTTCCTGAGTCACGCGTGTCAGGCGGTGTTTGAGTTTTCAACAGCTTATTTAACCGTGCGGCTCCTAACGAGCGGCGTTTCGTGCTGAAACATTAGAACTGTTTGTCGTGCGTCGGGAAGCCAACAACGCAAGCGTCTTTCGGGTTGATGATGGAATCATCACATATTCCATTACACCAGCTATGAAACCAAAACAACGCAGTTACATGTTTATGCCGTGTGTAGGCCGTGAAACCCGAGAGCAATTCCCACCTGAGATCAACAACATATTTGAGCCGGGAGGCGGAGGCGGGGGGGGGGGGGGGGGTTCTTTTTTGAGTTGTAGCATTATGTAAAGAGCAACAGCGCTCATAAGTTGAGAACCTATCAAAGGGGCAGAAGGGGGGTTCCCCTTCTGTGACTTCAATGGCTTGACTCTGTTGTGTTGGGGTGGGGCACGGCGCTGCACTCATCAGTCAGCGGCTGCCACGGTTGGGTTGCGCCCTGCAGGGGGTTGGGGGGTCGTCTTGAGCTTATCCCAGAGCAGCGCTCTGATCTGATTGGCGTCAATTGTTCCCCATGTGATCCCATTGCGGCCTCCAGCGCCGCGATGTCCACCGACACATCCCATTGTGAGGCGAGAACGCGGCGGCCCCCGCTCAGAAACGCGTCAGATAAATAAACAAGAAACCTGAGTCGGTAAACGCGCGGCCTTGTGGGAGATACCCTCACAGCTCTGTTTGAGCTTGTTATCTCAAAAAGCTTGTCAAAACACGGGCACGGCCAGCCGGTTTTCTCCCTCGTTTGCACTTTTATTTAAAGAGAAATATAAAGCAATTAAAATGAATTACCTAAATGAGACCATAATGATTTCTGGCATCGCGCGCCGATCTGGGGCTGTCTCGGCGGGGTGATTAATCACTCGCAGCCTCCCGGTGAGGCACGTATCTTCAGGTATGCCGTCCGACTTTAAGCTTCGTCGTTCTTGTCTCAATCAGCCACAGAGGGGAAACCGCAGATCGGGGATGGAACTGCAGACGCAGGTGTTTTATTGTTCAAGAGAGAGTGAGGGCCTTTTCCCAAGCAGAAAGGTTCTCGTGTGTTATCTGTGGGATCAGCAGATCTGTGTATACTAACAAGTGGAAACACTTAAAGAGTACGAACTAATAGCTTGTATCCCTGCCCTGAAGTGTGCCTGTAAACCCTTCATCTGATGGGGGGGGGGGGGGAGAAATGGCAACAAAAAAACCAACAGTATTTATCGCTGTTAATTAGCTCCGCCTCCCAAACAAACAATCCCATCCCCAATCCCACATCGTATGACATACGTTACAACAGCAACAGGGCTTTACACCTTACTATGAGCGTGTATATATAGATTTATATCTATATATATATATTATACTTGTTTCTCTGCAAAAACTATTTTCTCAGGATATCTGCGCAAAATATACTGCTCCTTGTTGAACACAAGGGGAAGTAGGAAACGTCTCTCTAAACTAACAGCCCAGTTACGTACTCTCCCTACTTTGGTTGCATAGTAAACATACACATTTTTAACTCAACCATGACGCTTCTTTTAATTAAGCGCCTGCGATGCCTAAACCTAAAAAACAGTCTTTGTTTGAATTCCCAACGTTACACCATTTGTTTACGGCATTACGTCTGTGACCAGCTAAATTAAGAATGTATAAATGTTATAAATCAAGAACCGGAATATAAATAAATATTATCCTACCTTATGCCATGAACACTAATCTCTCCATTCTCTCGCCATTTTTTGCTGCTACTTTTAGCTGGTGACCCTTGCGAGGGTTTGGTCGTGGCGAGGAACCCCTCCTCACAACACTCTCGCTCTCCCCCGTGTCACAGGTCGCTGGCTCTCGGGCAGCAGTACTCGTCTCTGGGCTCCCAACCCATCCTCTGCGGCTCCATCCCCGGCCTGGTGCCCAAGCAGCTGCGCTTCTGTCGAAACTACATCGAGATCATGCCCAGCGTGGCGGAGGGGGTCAAGCTGGGGATCCAGGAGTGCCAACACCAGTTCAGGGGCCGACGGTGGAACTGCACCACTATCAAGGACAACTTGGCCATCTTCGGCCCCGTGCTGGATAAAGGTAAACGACGCTCTGCTCGGTACATTGAACGACGATGTACACATGTATCCAAGGCTCGGAGTTGGAAATGAATGATGATTCAAAACCGTCCGTGCCAAACCACTACAGTATAAAAACTGTGGCTGAAGCTACTGCAAGCTGCTACAAAACGAACACCCTCAGGCTCAGCACTGTTCTCTGGGCCTAACCGAGGCAATTACAGAAATATACACCTTTCTCGCTCTGCAGTGAGAAATGGGCGCAGGTACAAGCTCCGACACATTATTTGACTTCCATCCCATCTTTGCCTCCATTGTAGCATTTGTCTTCAGAGTTTTTTCCCCCCGACCGTGTTTACACTGTCGTACATGAAAGAGGGTCAACGCGGTGAACATCTGTCAACGGGGCCTGACAAGCGCAGCTGATATACTGGAGACATCCATCAGGCGCTTTGTGAGCAGAATACTAATTGTATGATATCCTCAATTTAGAGAATCCCACAAAATAATATGCGCAGGTGTCCCGCTTAAGGCCTCAAGGCCCCTAATTACAAAAAGTTAGACGTGTATGTGTGATGAGCGAGGCCGCTGATTGGAAATGAATCACCCCGCCAGTCAGAGGGGAAGGGATCCGGACACAACTGGGCAGTGTGAGCAGTCCAAGCTCCTCAGTCAAATAAAAGGGAGAGGGGAGGCCAAATGAGATTACAGGCAATAGAAAAGGGCCGGGGGGCTCCGCTCAACCCCTACTGTGCATGAAGACCAGTGCGCGCCTCACACAGTCCGGCTCCCACGGACGCCCCATTCACACGCCCTTTTGACTCTGTCATGAAAACGGGCTGAAAGGGGATCTCTCCCAAGCCGAAGCCCGGCTGTGTGCGCTTTGGGATGGGGAGGCCGAGGGAGGAAGGAAGGAAGGAAGGACGGACGGACGGACGAGTCTCACTTTGGTGAATTTAAAAAATTTGGAGTTAGGGAGGCGGGAGCTAACCCTGAACACCCGCCCGAGCCACCGCGTTGGCGGGGCGGTTGGTGGATGCCGGGAGGAAGTGGGGGTTTGAGGTGGCGTGGTGGCGTGTGGGGATTTCAGCTCACGGTGTTGGCGGAGGGGTGGCTGGAGAGAGCTATTGGGGGGGGGTGGCGGGGAGTTTAGGGAATGCCAGCTCCGGGCAGAGCGGGGCTGTGGGGGCGCGAGTCGCCGGGCCCTTTGTGAGGATAATACAGTGTGACACAAGGGAAACAAAGGCGGATTGATGGGCCCAGCAGGTAGCAGGAGCAGCGCTAGCCATGGCTACCGGCCAGAGCTCCAGGGGACAAGAGCTCACAGGCCCCCGTTGTGGAGGGCCCGGCTAGGCCGGCCGGGGTGAGCGGGGATGCCCGACCTGAGGAGGGAGTGTCGTCCAATCGTGCACTGGGGATTTAGAGTAAAACTGTGTCCTTTTACTGGTAGCGAACAGTAAAATACGTTTTTAGATTGAATAGCATAGTGTGATACATGGGTTCAGAAAGTAATTTATTCTCAAATGTTAAACGGAATACAGTTTTGTAACTTTGCTTGCAGACACTGTCGGGGTGGGAAAATATGACCAGCCTTCAGCCAAACATCGGTTTACTTTGTGGCTTGGTGAACTCGATCCGGATCGGGTCTCGAAAGCCTTATTGGCAGCGGAAAACCTCGTGGAATTTTTGGCTTTAGCTGCCACTGTGGTCTCACAAATATGACTTCAATTCTCTGGTCGTGTTTGTATAAATTTAAAAACTCAAGAGTTCTGTATCTCAGACGCCCGGCCTACTGCTGGCCGTCTGTGCGTGTCTGTGCTGCGTGTCTGTTACACAGCCAGCGTAATGGGTGAGCTTGTTAAGTGTGCAGTGATTGTGAAACAATGGGTGTCTGGTTACATAATAAGCTGTCGCCTTCAAAAGAAGGCGTAACTCCATCAGGAAAAAAAAAAAAAAAAAACGGGCCGACACACCGCTAGGTTTCACCAGAAGGCCCTGGGCCATGAGCAGGGGGGGGGGTCGGTGGGAGGGGGGAGGGGTTAACAACATTCCTGAAACACTATCCAGATGCAAAGCAGCACACCTCAGGGATGACAAGAGGTCACCGAGATCCCACTGAGCGTTAGGCCGTCCTGACAACGACCACAATGGGTGTGATGTCGGGGACTCTGCTTTGAGGCTCCTTGGCGTAGTGCGCGCTTCCTCGAAGCGTCATGCTTGCATATTGTAAAATAATAGAGGGCGGCAAAGTTTATTTTATTATTATTTACTATGAAATGTTGTGTTGAAAAGTCTGGATGTTGGCAGCAGAAACTATCTGATTGACATTCTCTCTCTCTCTCGCTTTCCCTCCCCCTCAGCCACCAGAGAGTCGGCGTTCGTCCACGCCATAGCTTCGGCGGGCGTGGCATTCGCTGTGACGCGCTCCTGCGCCGAGGGCACGTCCACCATGTGCGGCTGCGACTCGCACCACAAGGGCCCCCCCGGCGAGGGCTGGAAGTGGGGCGGCTGCAGCGAGGACGCGGAGTTTGGCGTGCTGGTGTCCAGGGAGTTCGCCGACGCCAGGGAGAACCGCCCGGACGCCCGCTCGGCGATGAACCGACACAACAACGAGGCGGGCCGCTCGGTAAACACGGTCGATGTCCTTTTTGGTTTGCCGATGACACAAAAAGTACCGCCGCACAGATTGTAATCACAAGTAATCTAAATCGACATCGGTTCACAGAAAAGAATCGTGCTAAATTTAAAATTCCGATTGCCTCCACTTGGCTCTCAACATGGCCGCCACGCGAGTGCACATGGAATGGTGGCGCCGCTCTTCTGTGATAACGACCTGAGTTGGTACACACACTAGACTGTATTCACGTGAGGGTGGGTTGGATTCGGCATTTGAACCTGTCTGCGTATTTCTGACTTCCCCCTGAAGAGTGAGCACTTGACTTTGACTGACTGGTTAATTACTCACCTGAGCTCCACACCTCTCCTTTCATGCCTTTTGCATCACAATGAGAAAAAAAAACAACCCTGACAGTCAAACAACCTGAGTGAGTTACAGAAGGGGGATGAGGAGGAGGGGTGGGGGGGTGGGGTGGGGACTTAAAACATCACTGGCTGCTGTCACCGCTCGGATAAGAAATGGGCTCCGTGGCAGCTCGCCGAGGGGCAAACGGAGGGACCACACGGCAGCGAGCCAGACCTTTGATGTGAGCGCACAGGAGCAGCCGGGGAAACGGCGGGAGTCAGGAGCCTCCTCTCCACCTGGCCATCTCACGCTCCGCCGTATGGCCCCCCCCCCGCCCGCCCCCGTCCCCTAAGGGCCCTCTGGGTCTTATTGTCGGCACGACAAGCTCACAAAGTGATGTCATAGACCCCCCTCTCACTATCTCCCTTCCTCAGCCAAAGG
Source organism: Gasterosteus aculeatus (assembly GCF_964276395.1). Lineage (NCBI taxonomy): Eukaryota > Metazoa > Chordata > Actinopteri > Perciformes > Gasterosteidae > Gasterosteus > Gasterosteus aculeatus. The sequence continues at coordinate 8,275,013 of NC_135692.1, read as the reverse complement.
TGCCGCTGCCAACTGCGTTTTCGCCCCGGCTGGGGGAATTCTGCAGCTAAATATAGCCGGCGAATTAAAAGCGCAACAAAAATCAAAACGCGAGAGAAGGTGCAATAAGCCCGGCGGCGGTGCGAGGTCAGGACTTCAGAGGGAGTCAGCGGCACGCAGCCTCTGAAGTTCACAGCTGCATGACACTTAAAAGAAATTGCAAACGGTGGCGCGTTGTTTTTCTTGGCCCCCTCCGCGAGTCTTCAGCGGTTTGGTTCAGTCTGCATTACACAATTTCTCGCCGTAAGAATTTCCGACAGATTGTGTTCGGCAGTGACCGACTTCGCAGTCCCACGAGCACCGAGTCAGCTGTCAGATTGAGACCGGCACGTTGGAGGTGGCTCCACCTTTTTGAACCCCCCCCAACCACCACCACCACCCACCGCCTGTAGCCCACGACGGAGGCTCTGAGGAGCTTTTCATCGGGCAGGTGTAGTCGGCTCCAGTTCACAGCCTAGCAAGTGGCAATTCAGAGACGCAGCAAACCGATCGATTCTGTTGCATCATCACCTTGAATCCCTTGTGGTTAATGGCCTCACACACCAGCTGTGCAAAGGGTCAATTTGCTTAAAAGAAAGTATTAAAAGTGTCTCCTGTGTTTTCTCAGACCATCCTCGACCACATGCACCTGCGCTGCAAATGCCACGGCCTGTCGGGCAGCTGCGAGGTGAAGACGTGCTGGTGGGCGCAGCCCGACTTCCGCATGCTGGGCGACTACCTGAAGGACAAGTACGACAGCGCCTCGGAGATGGTGGTGGAGAAGCACCGCGAGTCCCGCGGTTGGGTGGAGACCCTGCGCGTCAAGTACAACTTCTTCAAGCACCCCACCGAGCGCGACCTGGTCTACTACGAGGGCTCGCCCAACTTCTGCGAGCCCAACCCGGAGACCGGCTCCTTCGGGACGCGCGACCGGGCCTGCAACGTGTCGTCGCACGGCATCGAGGGCTGCGACCTGCTGTGCTGCGGCCGCGGCCACAACACCCGGACTGAGAAACGCAAGGAGAAGTGCCACTGCATCTTCCACTGGTGCTGCTACGTCAGCTGCCAGGAGTGCGTGCGCGTCTACGACGTGCACACGTGCAAGTGAGGGAGGGACAAAGCTGATTGCTGGACTACAAGTGCTGCCCCCACGCTCCGCCCTCCTGCACGACTTCCCATGTTTCCAAACGCTTAACATACTCACACTCACTGACTCCTTCATCCATTCACTCACTGAGGCCCTGATGGCACGCCAGCAAAGGACAACTTGTTTTATTTTGAAAAACCCTGTCCCAGAATCCGCCCCCCCATTCTTCCAGCATTGGAACCCTCCCCATTGTCTTTATTTATTTCCCCCCTTCATGCCAGCACAACAATCTGTGTTGCACGTACAGTAACACTTTTATACCTGTTGATGCAGCAAAAAAAGAAAAAGAAAAGAAAAATAAGTTATCAGACTTTATTTGCTTTTGAAAAAAAAAAAAACATCTTCTGACTAACACCTCACCTCTCCGGCACGTCTCGGCTGTCTTTTTTTGAGGGGGGGGGGGGTTCTGGAACTAAGCCGAGCTCCAACTGGCCGGAGACCATGACTTTGTAACTACTGAACCGAAAGGACCCGTTCCTATGTAAACTACTGAGCTGGTGAACCCCCCACCTCCCCCACACACACACACACACACACAGGCTGACTCGACCGCCCTAGTCAACCCGGAGAAGATATATATGCTACACTCTTGATTTTTATAGTCCTGCATTTCTGAAATATCACCATTGGGCTGGAGGTATGCGGCATGTGTGTGAACAAGCATGCTCATTCCACCAACAGCCATACACGTGCGTGTGCGAGTGTGTGCATGTGTGTGTTTGTTTGTGTGTGCGAGTGTCTCTGTGCAGCCACTTCCTAGAGGCTTAACATCTGAAGCGTTGTTGATGCGGTCAAACTCGTCTCATGAAGGACGACTTTGTTCCTGTTCTTCGCTCATGACCCCTCATAATGCAACGCGCTCCTGCATTAAAAATCAAGGCTGTTTTTATGCATCAAGCTTCAGCATCCACTTTAATTCTGGTTTCAAGAGGAAAAGTGATTCTAGGGAGATCTATTGTTTTTCATTTAACAATCATCGGGTTCATTGGAGAGGATTTTGTTAGGAGGAAAATCTTTCATCCTTGTAAAAAAATAAGGGGGACGTGTGAAGACATGTGGAGCCGAGTAGCTTCTGATTGGCTTTCACACCCTTCCTTTATCCTTTCCTCCCTTCCTTCCCTCATCCCTGTCTTCCTTCCCTCTGCAATTTCTCTTGGTTGGACAATTGAAGCTTTAGGGAAGTCTGATTTATAATCTTGAACTCTTGTTGTCAGTACGCCCGCGTACACCCACAAAACCACCCGAGCAAGCTCCTGGTTTTCTTTTTTAGATATTTAAAGGACAATTGTGTAATTTAATTCCCACCGTAACCCGAGGTAAATAGATGTGATTCGTTTTAAAAGACTTCCAGTTCATGAAGATTCTGAGAACATTAAGCAGAAGAAACATGGGAAACTTTATCAGGAGCCAGAGAACTTATGTGTGTGTGTGTGTGTGTGTGTGTGTGTGTGTGTGTGTGTGTCGGCTGCCAGTGACAAACACAAGTGAATGGAAACGGGACCGGACTGTTCACTGTGGTGGAAGAAACTGTGCGAGGTTTCCACACTCCCCACCCGCTTCCTCGGAAGCCGGTCTCTCTCTGTTAGCTTAGCTTAGCATTGGTGTCGTCGCCTTCCACACTTCTCCCGCTATATCCAAAGTTTTGTACAAATGTTTTAAAGTGAATAATTCCCTTTTTATTTTATAATCGTAAATGTTGTTTTTATAAATATTATTTATTATACAATGTATATATCTGTATGACTGAACTAAGATTATATATATTTGAAGAACAAAACTGTCTCTGGTGCTTTTTGCTTTGTAGCCAGTTGTTCATGCTCACATAAAGTGCTCCATGCAGATTAAATAATAGTTACATATCCAGTCCGCTAATCTCTTCTACATTTACACGCTGAGGCATTTAAAGGACCTTTATTGTTGTGAACAAATGGAATCGAAAGAACCAACAATGAGACATCGTCATCCTGTGCCTTCGAGCTCCATTGTTGGCCAAAAACTATTAAAAATAATGTTGTTATTATTATCATGAGCACACACAGTTCTTTCAGCTTGAAATACTCACTTAACTAGAGCACTAAATGTGGATGAATAGAACATTCAAGTCAAATTTGTAGTGTGAGAAACAAATTGTGGGTTTTGGTGTTTTTATGGGATTTATTTACAATAAAGTACAAAATAATGCCCGTCAAAAACATGGATTATATTTAAAGAATTGGCTATTAGTTTGCTGCGTAGTCATGCAATGAAGACACACTATCAGGAGACATTCACACCTCATCATTGAACGCAACTGCTGATAGTTCTGCAGCTCTGGTTCAATGTGTTGAATTAAACTCGCATGTTAACAGAAGCGCTCTGCAGCTACTTTTTAAACGCTGGGTTTGGATTATTGCACAAGCAGTAGACGCTGTGGAGGTTAACCGCGGATGTCCGAGTAGCTTCACCTCATTACACTAGATTATGAAAGACACGTCCTCATGAGCTCGGCATGCCAGGAACATTTGGTTATTAAAACAAAAACGGCGGCAGAATGAAATTTTTAATTTTTAATTTTAATTTTTTTTATTTTAGTCTTTACTGTTCTCCTGTAGCATGAAATCACTTCTTTAGAGCAGCATGAGGGTGTGAGGTGACTTCATTTGTTGACATCACAAAATGCTTCTTGTTATTTGTAGCAATATCATTAATTTATTCATAAAATACAAAAGACACGGTCACAGAAGATAAAGTACTTAATGTGTTAAGAAGAAGAAGAAGCTTACGTCTGATTTAAACCAACGGTATTGAGATTAGCGTCTAGAAGCCGTTACTTCTAAATATTTTTACATAAATATATATATATATATATATATATATATATATATATATAACATCCCAAAGAAATTCTTGGGGCGTCACATGAAGATTACAGAACGTCGCTCCTGTCTGTGTGTGTGCGTTTGTGTGTTCCACGTTCCCAGAGTGCTGAAGAGGAGGTTCTGCCCGGCTGCAGAAACGCTGCAGTGTCGAGAGGAGCGTCGGGGATGGGAAGTCATATCCTCTTCTGGGGCGAGAGGGGCGGTGTGGGGAGGGGGGAGGAGACGTGCCGCCACAGGAGAGCACCTGTGTAGTCGACCTATTTTTAGGCGTGCTAACCACTCGGCGCGTCTCTCGAGGCGCGGATGACAGGAGGCGAACCTCCGGCTGCGAGTTGCGAAGTTGCTGTTTTTTTCTGTTGCTGTTGCTGTTGTTGTTGTTGTTCGTTGTCACCCTGGGACGAGCTTCTCGCAGAGCCGGATTAGCCAGATAACTAAAAAAAGGAGAAAAGAGGAATGTCTCCTGGAACTTTGCCACTATCCACATGCGGAGGTGGGACAATGGCTTCTCCCGTTATCTGAGGAACTTTCTAATCCTATTTTGTGAAATTCCCGGCGCTGTGCGTTTGTTCTCATTGTTTTCGGTGATTATAGTGTGCAAAATAAAATTTAAAAAAGTCGCCATGCACGTCCATAAAGTTAAACAGACAAACCCCCAGAAAGGAATAAGGCATAAAGAACAAGTGCACTACTGAAGCAACAGCTCCACATTTTCCACTAATTTATTTACTCCACAACATCACATAAATGTGAGCAGGTATTTCTATGAGAAAGGCGCTGGTCTATCTTTAGAGGCTGAACACATTAGAATGAGGCTCACACTCGGTTAGTGCGCTTTGGTCCATTTTTAACATCTTTACCGACATCAGACAGGAGGTAGTACTGCAAGTCCGATAACGGAGCCTTCTTACCGTTGAAGGATGACTCTTATTTTACAACGTCGCTCCACTCAGTCTAGATAAACTTATCAGAACCCAGTCTGCAGGGGGAAGAAAAAGACAAAATGTCCATTATCAAATCATACTTGCAATGCAATGATGCAATGATGGAAATGCAAACAGTTAGAAACTAGATGGAAGCAGGTTCGGCTGTGCGCGGTGTCACTGACGCGGCGGCATAAAAACAGGAAAGGAATACTTACGCTCCCTCATCCCTCAGCAGACTCAGGAACTTACTAACTCTGGAGCCAGAATCCATCTTTAAATAGAAAGAATTCTTCTTAGTGCATGTAACGTCATTAAAAGTTACTTTATTTCATTTAAAAGGTATTCTTTAATCTTTGTGGGTGCAGCTCTTTTCAATTAAGAAAATTCAGAATCAGCTTTAATGTTGAAACAGGAGAAACGGCAGGTCCTGGAGATCACGCTCCAGTTTGCACACACACACACACACCCACGCAGAGATTGTGGAAGAGGAGGCGAGGGGGGGGTGAGAGGAAGTTATAATTAATGGCAACCTATGCAATAACTTACAGTCTGGAATTGCCTGTAGCTACCAGAGTGAAGACATGAGAGCTGAAGCGTTGGAATGAGAGGAGAAGAGATAGAGAGTGTGTGTGTGTGTGGCTGCGTGGCTGTTTGCAGCGTGTCTCGGCAAACACAGATTCATACTTCTTCAGGCTGAGAGTGGGGGGGGGGGGGGCATGGCTGCATTTATGCATACCACAGCAATTACACAGCATCCAGCCCCGACAACCAGGAGGTACACATCATTAACATACCACAGGCATGCAGTCAGGGCGAGAAATTAACTGTCAGACTCGGGTCACTTTCTGCAGCCACGAGCCCGCCACCGCCTCTGGAGGTGGACCTTTATGTATAAACATCTGGATGCAGCATCAGCGTCTTTGTATCCGAACTTAACCCTCAAACTGAGCCGGTCGCTGCCAAGTTTAAAAAGGTTCGGCTCTTTATTTAGAGAACACGCAGTGAAGTTGTCACATCTGGAGCGACGTGTTCCTCCACTGACACATAACCGACCCCCACCGTGATGTTGTTATTTAACAGGATGAGAACAAGCACAATGTCGGTGTGTGTGTGTGTGTAAATGACGTGGAATGAAGCGCATTGCTTTTGAATGGAGATGCATTGTTTGTTCGTGGTCGCCTTTAAATAAACTGAGCTTCCTCCGAACTAAATCACATTGATAATCACCCGAGGACAGTCGGGCAGGAGGGGAAACTAAATCATTTCATTCCACGTCAAACAGAAATAACTATACATATGTCAATGGGGACCTAAAAAAGAAGTAAAAAAAAAAACCTCCTAGGCCAAACCGCAGAACCCCTAAATACAGCTTATGGAAGGTGGGTGGACATCTGACCTGTCGACTCATCTGCATACTTACAACTGACGTGTTGACAGGAAGCCAACAGTCCGCTGAGAGTTGGTGGTCTGGATTTTTGATGGGTTTAAGGTTTCTTTTCTTTTACATGCCGTACACGTGTTGCACGACTGATCTGTATTGATTTTGCTCTAAATAGTAAGTGCACAAAAAACCACGAGGTGCCCTTGAATGCTCCTACGAGTCGCTTCCCTCCGATTCAGAACGCATGAATGTAACTCTGGGTTCCACAACTGCATTCAAACGGTTTCGTGAACCAGACACGTTCTGGATCCTCCGGCTCTACAAATCATCAGGAAAGCCACACAGTTTGCTGTTGTTGTTGTTTTTTCTTCATTCCAGCTAATAGATGGCAGGTCTTTGCGACGGAGACGGTTGTTGAGTGGTCAGAATGCCGGCCAGATGTGTCAAGGAAGAGCAACGGCAGGCTCAGACCGCACGATTTTAAAAATAACGGTTTGTGTTTTCGACTACTATTGAAAAAGACATTGCGCCCATGCTCCCCCCCCCTCTCTGTCGTGGAGTTACACACCGGCATTACACTCACCACAACACATCTTTAAGCCAGAAATAGGTTGGTTGTTGGAAAGAACGCTAGCAGATCTGTCTGTTGGACCTGAACGTTAGAGTTAAACGTTAAAGGCTGAATGTTGAAAGTGACGTTTTGTGGGCATCATGTTTGCCAGCGTGGTTAATTAAACATGCAAAGATCTGCCAATAAGACATTGAAAGGTACAGCATGTACGACGAAGAAGGATTTACGGGCAGGAATTGAATATAATAATCATAACTGTGTTTTCCTGAGTGTGTTGACTCCTGGAAATAAGAACTGTTGTGTTTTTGTTGGCTTTTATGAATTTGGTTATTCTTTTGGAAACTCTAAACATCCGTCCAAATGTTTCCTGACAATCCACCCAATGGCTGTCGAGGTCCGAGTCAAAGAAGTCGACAGACGAGTGATCTCTACGGCTGAAAAAAAAACAACCCCAAAGAATCTCTTCCTCACCTGCACGGCCATTTCAATCAGCATGAGCAACTTCTTTATCCCGATCCACAGATTCTGGCCCTTCATGGCCTTCGCTATGCTGGCCCGCTCCACCTCCTGGAAACTGTCAAGTAGCTGCAGGGACGAGACGCAGAGCGGAGAGTCCTCAGCAGAGTTCATTATGCAGAGCAGGGAAGCGCTGCCTCGTCTGTGTGTGTGTGTGTGTGTGTGTGTCTGGTACCTCCAGGGCCTCCACCAGCTGCTCTCCCCTCGAGATGTTGGGAATGTGGATGGTGGTGCTGAAAGCATTCAACATCTCCATTTCCTGGAGGACGTCTTTACGACTCGTGGTGCCGATGATCAGCAGCTTGCGACCCTGAAAGAGAAGCAGACGGCACCTCGGACTTCAAGTTCCTTCTTTTCTATTCGGCCGTTCATTTGTTTATGTTCTTTAGCTACTTTATTCTCATCAGCACCTGATTAAGGTGCTTTTTGATTCCACGGCACAGACACACTGAGATAAGTGGGTGAAATGAGTCAAATCAAATCCTAGGAGCAAGAATCAAAGGAAGGACTTTTCTTTATTAGACAAAAAGTGCAAGCAGACGACTTTGTTCTTTTAGTTGGTTGGTCAGTTTATGATGATTTTATGAGGCCATCGTTTTGAAAAAAGTTCATTAAATTAGAAAATATTCATTTGAAAAGACAGATATTGCGGTAGAAGATTTTGCCAAAGCTCTTCTCACTGGTGAGCTCGAAGAAACGCCGCCGCACCGCAAGACTTCCACGCTGGATGTGCTTTTTTCAGGGGGGCTTTAAGTCACGGCCAGAAGGCGCACGAGGAACCCGAAAATAACGGGACAAACGGAACAGAGCTCGGCACAACGGAGGACAACGGCGGGGGGAGAAAGAGGAGAAGCGAAAGAAATGTCGCCCCGCTAAGCCGACAACTTGGAGGAGGACCAGGAGGAGAAGGCGAAGGCAGGAGAGGCAGAGGAGCGGCGAGCAGACAGGGGGATTATGGCTGCAGGCTACCCCCCCATGGCGTGGGGGGTTGCGATGCTGCATGCAGATGAGGTGCCACACAGGCGGCGGCGCTGCCAGGTCCTTGCTTCTTCTCACACAGCCCATTCTCCTCCGCGTCCCCCCCCCCCCTCTCCCCCTTGCTCCCCACTCCCCGCGGCCCCCGGGCACCCCGCTGGGCCCATCGCTTTACAACCCCAGAAGGAGCGCTGCAGCCAGGCATTCAGTGGCAGGCCCCGCGCCACTTCTCATGCAGCCACATAGTGGGGCTGTGCTCTCATTCACAAACCCCGGTCAACAACACACACAGACGCACACAAAGACACACACACACACACACACACACACACACTACAACCAAAGAAACTATGAGAAATGGGTCCCTACCACCACCATTCACTGAGAGCACAACGAGGCCAGGCCCAAAACACTCGTTAATAACCATACACTCTCTCTCTCTCACACACACACACACACACACACACACACACACACACCTCCGACAGTTCCTCTCAGCATGTGAAGACCAGAAGATCTGCTGCCCTCTTTCTGCCACCTCGGGGACCGACAACCACACAGAGCGCACGCCATAAATGGAAAAAAGAAACCCCGGGACGAAAGCGCTCACCTTTGGGGGGGGCTTCTTCAGCAGCACCAGCAGAGCTTGTAACACCAGGTTGGAGAAACGGGGGCCAATGGGGACAAAGTCTGATGAGAGGGATTACAGGAATATCTGCCATTTAGCTTGAATATCGCTCAAATGATAATTCAAATAAAAAGCATGTCTTTAAAATGTAATCAAACCCATCGCCTGCCTCATTGCAGCGACTTACCCAACAAACGCTCAATGTCATCGACGACCACGCAGCTCAGCTGGGACTTGTAGGCATCTTCAAATATCTATCGCGGGGAATTAGTACAAAACTGGTTCAGTTCAGCAGAAAAGAAGTGATTTGATTGTTTGTGGTATTAGTAAACGTCTGGTGGTTTAGTTGTTGTCAACAAAAAACACGTTTCTCGGGCCGGTTTAAGGATTTAAGGTAATAATTTTAAAGATTCACGTTTAAATTCATTTAACTACGGCCCGTTGTAGAGTGGTAAGAGGACCGAAACAGAGACCTTCCAGACTGAAAGGTCTGTAGCATTTATATTCCCATCAGCCTCCGCTGTACTTAAAGCAGCAGGATACAGACTTGCTACTTTGTACTCTTTATTTACATTGTGAAGCGAGCGTTACCTTTTTGATGGCTTGGCACTTGGCGATCTCCGAGTGTCCGATCATCTTGTCGGGGGAGCAGATCTTGATGAAGGGGAACTGGGAGTCTTCCGAGATTTTGGCGGCCAGCGCCGTTTTCCCACAGTTGGGAGGACCTGAGGGGGAGAGAGAACTGATCACCAATCGGCTGTTTCTATTGACACCAACAGCCTTCCATTTTTGCAGTTTTTCTAATTGAATGTGTGTGTGGCCTCTGATGCGCGCTGGTTGGCGTGCGTGTGAGAGTCCTAACCCTCCAGGAGCACAGACACCAGCGGCGTGCGCTCGCTGTTTTTCGTCTGCTGCACCAGCAGCTCCCCGTCCTGCAGGACCGCCGACACCGGGTCGCCCCACCGGATTATCCCGTTCATGATGTAGCTGGCATAGTCCTCCTGGTTGGTGCCGAAGGCCTGGACAGGAGAGACGGCAAGAGGGATTAGGTCGGGGGAAGCTCTTTCTAATGAAAGGAGCTCGAAGCAGTAGCACCAAAACTAGCTAAATCTTACAGGTCAATACTCACAGGTTTGATGTCGTTATTCAGCGAGGCCAGGAAGTCGAGTCTGCTGACCTGCAGCTTCTCGGCCGTCTCGATGTTCACCTCCACCGTGCTGCTGGCCTTCAACAAACACACACAGACAACAATAAGCACGCCGTGAGACGCTTTCGTTCCCTGATGAACTCCGCGGCCCCCCTCCCAACTCCTCCGTTAATGAAACCCATTACATGGAGTATTGCACATTTAGATTGCGACTGTGTCAGCAGACAATGTACTCCCTCAGAGCAGAAAGGTCAGATGGAGAGATGGAGGAGGAGGAGGGAAGAAGTAGTGTTTGGAGGAGTGAAGAGAAACGTCACAGTGTGTAAGGCCCTTGTCTGTCGTTTATCATCACCCTCCAATATCTGCTGCTGCTGCGTGTGTGTGTGTGTCTATGCGCGCAGAACACTTAACAGATGAGAACTTCACCTTATTGTTGTGTACAACTGAGCTGTGTAGATTTAAGCCTATGCACCTGATAAAACAACTGATTAAGTAATGGTATTCCTTTATATATATATATATATATATATATATATACACACACACACACACACACACACCTGGGCTCTTCTATCCTTCCTCACCTGGGTGGCCACATAAACTGTCGGGGAGTACCTTGATGTGTCGGTTCATGGCGGTGGATTGCGCCGCCCTGACCAGGCCCTCCAGCTCGGCGCCGCTGTAGTTCTTAGTCTCCGCCGCCAGCTCCTTCAGTTCCACGTCGGCGGCCAGCAGCTGGTACTGACGCATCTTGGCGGTGTGGATGTGGAGGATCTGGATGCGGCCCCTCTCATCCGGTAAACCTGGGAGGCGAAGGGAGGAGGACACGCAGGTGTGAAGCTTTAAACAAACAGAGTTATTTGATTTGTTTTAATCGGGTGCATTGCTCCACTTTCTTACCGATCTCCATCTTCACCTCCAGTCTGCCCGGCCTCAGCAGGGCGTCGTCGATCATGTCGGGCCTGTTGGTCATACCTGAGGGATAAACCAAGTAAAGGCAGATGAGTTAAGAGCGCAGATGTTCAGGGGGAGAGCCTGAGTGGCGTTATGGCCGTGTGAGCACCTATGACCAGGATATTGTTGAGCTGCTCCACGCCGTCTATCTTGGACAGCAGCTGGTTGACCACGGTGTCGTGGACCCCCGTACTGCCGGCCATGCTGCCGCGCTGTTTGCAGATGGCGTCGATCTCGTCCAATATGATGATGTGGAGGCCGCTGTTCGCACCGAGCTGCGCAAGCAGAAGGGAACGGGGGGGGGGGGGGCAAAGAAATATGAGTTGTTCACTATTTGTTGTTGTTCACTAACTGAGCTCCTCTAACTAAGCTTAAATGAGATTTGAGAGTCTCGGACTTTTTAGGAGTTGTAACAATAAAATGAATATTACCCCAAAATCAGCTTTTGGATAAAAGATACAATGACAGTATTACTACATAGAACCGTGTCTATAATGAAGACGAAGACATTGCTGACAACCAACACTGACCCCTGACCGAGAGTCAGATGGAAAAGAGGGGAGAGATCAGCAGGGTGGGGGGTTATCCCTCCATCTACAGACTGCCAGACTCAGCTGTAGCATTTTAAGCAGGTGTGGATCTGTCCTTATTGCACACTGGACGGTTTGTGTGTGTGTAGGGAGGTCCAGAAGGGGGGGGTCAAAAGCAGCCCAGCCCCTCATTAGGTGGTGAAGAGTGAGACTCAACGTTAGTGTCTCTCCATCCAAACCGACCATCACCGCTGGGTTTCAATGCACAAACGTCAAGACACACACACACACACACACACCAGAACTTTATCAGAGTTATTACAGCTACGTCTGGCTAAAGGGCAGATCTCTCCTCTCCTGTAGAAATTAGTTTGACTTATTTTACAGACTTTTTATCTGATGTGTAGATAAGAAGTTCAGCAGAAGCAGGTGTTAGCGATGCATCTGGGAGTCGATATAAAACAGACTCAGGAAGCAACACCAATGTTTGGGCTTCTTGTTGTTTTTATTTTACATGTGCCTAAAACCTCTTAAAAGCTCACCAACGACTTCCGGGTCCTTCTAGTCCCGACACTAAATGCTCCTTTAGTGGATCCTTTTGAATTTACAGTATTTAAGAGATGCAAACGAGATGCAAACGACTGGAAAGCAGCGCAGTATTGTTGTGTACCTTATTTCCTCCCTTCAGGAACTTGGTGTCACAGGCTCTGCTCTCTCCCTTCTCTCGTCCTACCTCGATGGTCGCACCTACCGGGTAACCTGGCAAGGATCTGTGTCGGAACCTTGTCCTCTTACTACTGGAGTTCCTCAGGGTTCCGTGCTGGGTCCCCTCCTGTTTTTGCTTTACACTAACTCTCTTGGCGCTGTCATTCGCTCGCATGGCTTCTCTTACCACAGCTATGCCGATGACACCCAACTAATTCTCTCCTTCCCTCACTCGGACACCCAGGTGGCGGCTCGGATCTCTGCCTGTCTAACTGACATCTCTCAGTGGATGTCCGCCCACCATCTGAAAATCAACCCCGACAAGACTGAACTACTTCTCTTTCCCGGAAAAGATTCGCTTACCCAGGACCTGACAGTCAACTTTGGGAAC